>NW_026000211.1:5216827-5285292 GCF_001458135.2 Marmota marmota marmota | reverse complement strand
CAGGGAAATGGATGGCATTAGAGCAGATTATGCTAAGTGAAGCTAGCCAATCCCTAAAAAACAAATGCCAAATGTCTTCTTTGATATAAGGAGAGTAACTAAGAACAGAGTAGGGTCGAAGAGCATGAGAAGAAGATTAACATTAAACAGGGATGAGAGGTGGGAGGGAAAGGGAGAGAGAAGGGAAATTGCATGGAAATGGAAGGAGACACTCCAAATTCAAAAAATTAAACTCATATATCTGCGTTTATAGGTATACAAGAACTAAGTATCAGAAAATTAGAAATAAAAGAGATAAATAAGTGTTTGAGCTACTGGACTTATGGAAATGAAAAGAGTAAAATGTAATTACACTAGAATTGCTTTTTGAAAGAGTTTAATATTGAAGAAGTTTAGAAGGCAAAATTTTCCAGTTAGAAAATCCACAAGGCTGGCTGAAATCCAGTATGATAAGTGTAGTGATTAGGAACACCAATGCTTATTAGAAAATACCTACTGGAACCAGGGAGTGAAAAAGGATTCCTGAAGAAAATGTTCTTGCCAACTCAGGTGACTCAGAATCTAAAAATAAGGGGTAGGAGCTATATAGCTCATTGCTGGAGTGAGTGTTTAGCATGCATGTGACCCTGGGTTCAATCTCCAGCACGAAAACACAACCCTAGAAGAATTTTTCGATGTTCAGACAGAAGTAAAAATGATGAGAGAGCCCATAGCCTCATTCCCAGAAACTGTGAATATGTTACATGACAAAGGGCAATTAAGGTTGTGGTTAGAATTAAAGTGAGACCCATGTCAGACTTCTGACTATAGTTGTATTGTTTTGAATGACTAAATGTGTGATAATTGGTTATTCTTCCAGCTTTAAATAGCTGTCAGCCTACTTGGAATGGTGGTTGTACCTCTCCAAGTTCTGTCTCCAAGATCACAGTGCCTCCAACCACTCCACTCCATGTTGGGTCTCCCAGTCTGGCTTTCATTCTGAAAGTTATCACTGAATTTAGGGCTCAGGCAGTAAAATTCAAGATCTCCTTACATGCAAAACTATGAGAAACATAAGGAAAAGTCATCCTATACTTCTGAGGCCTAAATTCTGAAAATACATTGCATATTATCTAGAAGTTAAAGTCAAAATGCCAGGCTATTAAGTATAAGACATAGTTACTAAAAATAAATAAATAAACTTTTAAAAAATGACAAATGTTTTGAACATCACATATATTGTAAATTTGTTGAGCATATTAGATGATAATAAAAAATGTTATAGCAATATTGGTGGAGAGAAAGGGAGTTTTCTTGCAATCTAAAGGGTTCTTTTGCTTGTTTCAGGAATGCTTGCTTTTTATTGTTGTTGATGATTTTTTTCCCTCATATTCAAGAAATAGCAACTGGGGCTGGGGATGTGGCTCAAGCGGTAGCGTGCTCGCCTGGCATGCGCTGGGCGCTGGGTTTGATCCTCAGCACCACATAAAAATAAAATAAAGATGTTGTGTCCACCAAAAACTAAAAAATAAATATTAACAAATTCTCTCTCTCTTTCTCTCTTTAGAAAGAAAGAAAGAAAGAAAGAAAGAAAGAAAGAAAGAAAGAAAGAAAGAAAGAAAGAAAGAAACAGCAACTGTTTATTTATTTTAATTTATATGACAAGGGGCTAGGGTTATGGTTCAGTGGTAGAGCACCCACCTAGTGTGTGTGAGACACAGGGTTTAATCCTCAGCACCACATAAATAAATAAATAGATAGTTAGATAAACAAGCAAATAAATAAATGAAGGTATTGTGTCCATCTACAACTAAAAAAAAATCTTAATTCAAAAATTTACATGACAAGTAACAAATTAATAGATGCTTTAAAACATTTCATCTAACACATTTTCCTGTGCTGGGATTAAAGTCAGGGCCTTGCATATGCTCATTGAGGGCTCTAGAACTGAGCTACATCTGCAGCCTCATCTGAGACATTCTTCAATCCTACAGTTTATTTAGAACCCATGCTATTATCCCTATTTTGTTTAGAAAACCATTAAGGCCAAACATTTAGGTCACACTGAAGGTAGAAGCACTAAAACATGAACACAGGTAATTCAATCAGTGAAGAATCTTCTGTATTATACCACATAGTGTTTTACAAATTTTATAAATATTTGGTATTGTTATTAAAAAAGTATAGAGTTTTCTTACATCCTCCAAGCTAAACATAAGTAGAATATTATGCAGAGATTATGTTGAATTTGTTGATTATGTTGAAATTCTATCTTATCTGCAGTAGAATTTTCCTGGAGCTAGAGGTGCAAGGGGAGCATGGTATCAAGCAAGCATAATTGCCTCTCTGAGCCAGTTCATGATGTGGGTTATACTGAGGTCTAGGTAGTGGGTGGATGTATTGCTGCAGAATGAGCTCACAAAGACCAGAATTTCTCACTGCCCACTTGAAGTGACTAGTCATGGTAGAAAGCTGACTAGTTCCATTTGCTATAGTTATCTCATGTCTTTTGTCTGAACTTCTTATCTTTGTATTGATTCTCTTACTTCTTAACTGTCTTTGATCTTGCTGTCTTTTATGATGAAATCAATTTCTAATGACAGTGGTACCCCATCACAACTAGGTTAGAGTGAAGATACTTCACAAACTTTTAGAAAATAGCTTAATTTTTTATTGATTGTTTTGTTATGACTCTCCCACATTAGTAATCTGTTACATCCAATTTTGCATTTTCTAGGACCAAAATACAGAAGTAAAAGTCCCATTCTATACACCTTGTCAATGCTTGCTCTCCTACTTCTGTTGACATAATTCTGATGTCCATAAATATCTTCACACCAGACCTGTCTTCTTCTCTGAATAGAATCAAGTTCTTCTCAATCACTATTCCACTATGTCAAACAATGGTTGAAATCTCATTATCATGTTACCTGGACATTCTGTTCTTTCTATCTATCCCTTTCCAAAGACCTCTCTTCTCTTCCATTTGTCTAAAACAGAGAGCGACACTTAGGCTATATGCAACTTTGCTCCCACTCTCACCACCTACCTCCCTTCTACATATAGCATTCCTAATGTCTCTACCTCCAGTTAAGAAGTTCTGCAAATCTTTTAAGTGGGGCATACATTTTTGAAAATGAATTATAAAAGTCTAAACAGACACACTTATATTCATATATAGCACCAGTTCATCTCTGCAAAATGTCTAACATGATGGTAAAGAAACGGATGTGATAAAATTGCTACAGAGAACATCAGGGCCAAAACACTAGAGACAAAATTATAGTTAGTGCTATGTTAGTTTCATTTGTCATTGCATGGGAATCACAGTACTGAGAAGAGGAGTAGAAATACTTCTTCAAGAGATTTGGAGGCAAGTGTGGTCAGACAGCTGGGACTGATAGGCCAGGTGTCTAGCAATCACTTCATTCATTACAGCTGTCTTTAAATGAATGAATAGGAGTTTAATCAGGCCACCCAAAGGTAAAACAGCCTCTCAGACCTCTTCTACCTCAATATTGCCTTACAAGACCTCACACTATCTTTTATCTGCCAACGACTCAGTAAAATGCGTAGCCCCAGCTTCCAATCCATGTTGGGGCACATCTTTTGTCAACCCAAAGCAATCTAAAGTAATTTTCCCTCTTCCTCCACCCTTAACCTACAGCTTTTATTTATTTATTTTTCTCCAGGTAAAAATTAGTGGGAAGAAAAGGAAGGAGAGTGATAGATGTATGGAATGATTCTGACTTTATTTTAGCATCGTTGCTAGGAAAATGTGAACACTAAATTATCTATTTTTGACTGAAATTTTAATATGTGCAAAAACTCAAAGCTGGTTCAAATATCAACCAAAGGAAAGTCAAGGTTTTTGAGTTCCAGGGTTAAATTTAAAAAAAGAAAAAGAAAAAAAAAGCGCATAAAAAGACTAAGGAATGTACTAACAGAATGTTGAAACGTGAAGCATTTCCATGGTAAGAAAGAGCCCTTCTCAGGTCAATCTGAGGAAGGGATGGGTGGTCCCCCCTTATGTTGCTTCCCAGGTGCCCATGAGCCTCAGGAAGAAATCTGAATGAGGCAGCTCACACAGAAGTGGCTCCTTGAGAGCCATTGTAAACTTTGCTGACTCTACTTAGTAAGAGTGGGAAAGAGAATACATGTTAATGGCTAAGAGATCTCTACTCTAGGGCCAGAGAAGACATATCCACTATTTGAAAGTGCCACGTTTGCAGCTTTCTTCCAAGATGTAATTTGTATTTAAAAACTGAAATTATTGCTGCTTTTAATTGGCTCCTCTCCAGAGATCATATTTTTAGTTGATAAATTATTCAATCTGCAGGTGCAGAATCTGCTAGATGGAGTATGTATATATTTCAATTCTATTTTTTGATATTAAAATGTTGAAGCATTTCAGCTGAAATATTTTCAAACATACTGTTTTCTCCCCTCCTTTCAGCATACCTTTCTTCTAGAAACACTTTCTTTATACAAAAATAATTTGTTTCTATTAAGAGCACTTTTAAAAATATTTTGTAAAACTTATATGCTGCAAAATCATGGGCTTTTTCATTTTATTTCAGTGCACAACTGAATGTAAATGTATTCAGTTATAAAAAGAAGCAGGGCCAAAGATTCTTTCTACATGTTGAAATATTCCAAAGCATACATATAATTTTGAAATTATATCTTTTACACTGAATTCTCAGCAATTAATTTGCTCACTTTTACCTTTGCTCTCTTTGGAATAATTTTCAGCATCTTTCTGTATGCAACCACCATTTTCAAAGATATTTTGACATTTTTTATATGTTTATCAGTGTTCAAAATGATGTTAAATCTTTGACAAGGAAAGTTCTGAGTTATTGACATATATGGACATAGAAAACAGATCTTGAGAATACAAAACCATTCAAAATTATGAAGAAACAAGAAATATGCAAACATTCCCTGAGATTATAAAGGGAAAGACCATTTCCTGTGCTCCTGTTCTCCATATTAATTTAGAATGGTGCAGGACAGAATTTTTTTTTACTTATTCATTAATATTCAAACTATCTTCCACATATCACCTGGCTATTGTGACTCCCAACCTCTACCTTAGATAAGGATGCTTTTAACAGCCCTAACTATACAAGACTATATAGTCTTGTATATCAAGCTTTGGCCAAAAGCAGAGAGATGAGCATGTATTATTAATGGGGAAAATATATAGATGTATCCCTTAGTGACACTGGGTGGGGAACCTCTTATTCTTAGGAACTTATGCAAATTAACTATTGAAGAGAATATTAGCTTACATTCAGGATAGTATAAAAATAGATTAACAAAAGAGAATATTAGTAGGTATAAATTAGGGGAAAAAAAGGATTGGATGTTCTACATGAATTTGTTCCACAAATACTCTTTATAAATTTGATGAAAGAAAAAATACTAGATAGGCATGTTGTAGGTATCCCATTTATATGCTCCATGCCACAGTGACAAGGGAGATCACTTTTGGTCAAGTAGTTCCTTGGGAGCAATACCATACCAAAGATTCTATCATGTTTGTGTCTATACTGAGGGAAGATCAAAATCTAAGTGAGTCAAGCTATAAAGATCTCTAGCTCTCACCCCAACTCTTGACAGCTCCAGGCTGACCATGTGAACATCTCTAAGGACAATATAAACAATATTTCCTCATTATATACGAAGAGTCTCAATGCAATCTTTTTAAGGCACCACATTGCCTCATTCCCCTGATAGTTGTCAATTAGTAACAATATTGGCAGCCACCTCCAATGCAAAAATTGATGGCAGAGTCCAATATTTGATTTCTAAGCATGCTTGCTAACCTATAAATCTTTGTTTCCTTAGTACATTGATCTATACTTGGGAATGAATAAATAAATGTTTGACAGTTAATTGAAAGGTATGAGTGTGACTTACTTCTGGAATTCAATTTTTCACCTGATATCAATTTATGTGAGTATATAATTGTGAATTAGAGTTGGGTAACAGTTTCTTAAATTTCCAAAGCCTGTGCTTCCCTAGCTCTACTTTAACCTTGAAAAACTTTATTTTCTTTCAAGTGTGTATTTTAACTGTGAATAAGTTCCATGAAAATGAACCATATTCTGCAAATTTTATGAAGTTTGAGAACACCACCCTTTTCTCCAAGGTAGCTATTGAAAGAAGTGATGTTTATCTGTCTGGTGTAAATGATATTGAATCACCTTCCTCCTTTTTCTATATGTTGAAAAGTGTGTTTCCTGTATTATTATAATTGAAAAATCATATCATTATTTAGAATAATCATTTTTTTAAAATATTTTTCTAATAAATCAGGCATGATAGTGCACATGGCTTGGGGGGCTGAGGCAGAAAGACTGCAAATGTAAGGACAGTCTCAATAATTTATCAAGGTCAAGCACCTTAGTGAGACCCTGACTCAATAAAAATTTTTTTTAAAAAAAGGGAGGCTGGAACTCAGTGCCCCTAGATTAAAAAAAAATATTTTTTTAAATATTTTTCTCAGAGAAGTTATATCAGCTTCTTTTCAATAAATAATCATTTTACTTTCCTATTTTCTAAATCCTAAGTATGGTTTCCTTATTTTTCTTGTATCCTTGAGTGATTTGTAAGGTTTTATTTATAGCCCATAAGTTGTAGTTTTTTAGTTCGAAGGTCAAAGAGGTGATTTTTTTCTTACTATGATGAGTTCCTCTAAAAAGGACATTTTTACTGTTTCTGTTCTCTATATTGTCACAGTGCACTTTTATATTTTGTTTCTGTACTTACTTTTTTCCTATAAAAGCCAACTTAAATTCTTTCGAATTTCTTGCCGAAATGAATTGTTTACATTTCTGCCTCTACTCTCTCCCTTAGCCTTTTTTGCTGGGTTTTTGATTCCAGTATCTATATCTTTGCTCATGTATATGTGTTTCTGCCTCCTTTCCTACATTTCATTACAATTATTATTTAAAATACATGTTGTAGTCATTTCTTAGTGCTAGATCATCACCCTTGTATATTGGAAAACATAATTTAATCTCCCAACCAACTTGACCAATGTTGGAAGGAATGCATTGGTTCCTTTATCACATAAATTGGGAAATATAAATTCTACAAAATAGCAGTGATCTAAATTTACAGATTCTGGGCATCCACAAATGTGGGTAGAGATAGGCAACAATTTGGAATAAAGAACAATAGCTCTTAGCAAAATGAGAACATGAGCTGTAGGAGAAAGAAAGGAATTCAGGCAAATAGATAAGATTGTTGGCAATATCGGTCAAATATACTTTCCTGATTTATAAACATATTAAAGAAGTGGACATAAGTTCATCATCCAAATATTCAATTCTGATGGAATGTTTAAATATAGAACATGCCATGCAGTATGTATGAGTCTATTAGGGGTTTCAGCAGCTAGAAAAGAATGGTATGCACATCATGATTCCTGGGAATTTTCTGTTTTTTTTTTTTTTTTTTTTTTTTGTATGTGTGTCTGATGGGAAAACCTACAAAACAAATGAGTGCACAAGAAAATAAGAGGTGGGCTTGGGATATAGCTCAGTTGGTAGAGTGCTTGCCTCTCATGCACAAGGCCCTGGGTTCAATCCCCAGCATCACAAAAAAAAAAAAAGGTACTAAAAGGCTTACATTAATTAATTGAAAAGTAAGTGGAATAAACCATTATGATTCTAACCTCAAAAAGAAAAAGGAGTGTTATTACTGAGATCAGTGCCTCAATCCTACTGCATTACTAATTAAAATTTCTTTCTACTAAATAATAATGCTCACTATTCAACACACTTTTGCATATAATTTTTAAGCTTATAGCTATTGATTATAAGAAACCCAACATCGATGGTTGCTTACAAAGAAGTTCAAAATGTTTGCAACAGAAAGTTTAAACCTTTCTAATAAACAATAATTCTCATTGTTCAGTCCATTTTATACATAATTTTTGAAGCTAGTAACTTATTATAGGAAATCAAACATCCATGGTTATTTAAAAAGCAAGTTTAATGTATTCATAACAAAAAGTTTGAAATGGTTTGAAATTTAATTGAAGACAGAATAATCACAAAATATGTGGCCATCTTTAATAAATGCTCTTCACCATTTGGTGCTGGAGACCTAAATATGTAAATATCCAGGTGTTTGGTAATCAGGAATCAGTAAAGGCTTATACTGGGATACCAGATGCAGGAGGCCAGGCAATCTTAACATATGAAGAAAATTGAAAGAGAAATCTAAGCTAATAGCTAAAATCATAGATTACATTAAATAAATGATAAAATAACAGGGTTTGAGAGACAGGTTGTCAGAAACTGTACTCCACTTTAACTGTATTTTTTTAAACAATTTTCCACAATTTTCTACTTTTTCTGCTGAAGCTATCAAAGATGATCATGGCAATTTTGTTTGAGAGATGTTCCACAATTTTCCCATGGCATTGATTAAACCTTGGTAGCAAATATTTTGAGCTGCCCCCACCCCCATACACACTTACTGGAAAACAGATCATAATCACAACAAATAACTTAAATCTTTCTCAAGAAGTCATGAGCTGCCATTATGCATTTTTGAGTGAAAAGAAGAAGGCACTGAATGAGTACTTTTTTCTGATATTATTTTGGATTCCCTCTCTTCTGACTTTATAGAGTCTGTTAACATAGATTGGATGCACTTGGAATATACACTGAAGGAAACAGACGAGCCTTAGGAAACTCCTAGTGGCTTAAAAACAGCTGTGGCTGAATCTTCATAGATTGTCCTCCTTAAAAATGCTTCACACACAGCCTGACTTAAGTTTGAAGCAAGTAATATTTCAGCACTCTCTAGATGAAGATACTCCTAAAACAATGTCCGGCCATTTGCTTATCAAATCATAAAAGTGTGTGTGTGTGTGTGTTTATAAATTTCCTTGAAAAGTCTTTAATCAACTTATTTTTAGACATTTTTTAAGGGAGAATAAGACACTCCTTACGCTATTTTAAAAACCCTTGAAGGAGAGCATTGCCCACAAGGTAAGATGCACAAGGTAAAAATGCACTTCCATGGAACGGAAAGTCCCTCTCCTCACTTTTCTGATTTACTCTGTAAATATTAAGAATGAAAAACGTCCCCAATTCTTCCATTCTACCCTTGACTCCTTCAAAAACTACCCTTTCTTCCTTTGATTTTTCGCACAGTCCCTTATACATACAGGATCCTGTTGTCATCACAGTAACACTGTTTTAATTAGATCTAAGGCAGGAAATATGCTTTAATCACCACAAACAGATACAGTGACTGACACAGAGTAGAAACTTGTCAAATATTCCTAGAAAGAAACAATAAGGAGAAAGGAGGAAACGGTGTGTAAAATAGAGAAGAAATGGGAAAAGGAATAAACAAAGAAGAAAAGGAGTAAGGGCAAGGAGGAGAGGGAAGAGAAGGAAAAGAAAGCATAAATTGCATGATCAGAAAATACATCTCCAAGTGTGTGCACAAAATAAAAATGTCACTATTCACCGAAAATAAAAATTAAAATGTATTAAATTATGAAGCACAGAAAGTAGTTAGTAAATGCCTATAAAAATATCAAAATAGGTTAACAGCTAGCCAATAAATACGAGAGTGACTCTGTAGAATTTCATTCCAGAATCCTGAAGTCAATGGGATTTCTTAGGTACGCTTTTGTCAACTCGAATCTACTTTTATTAGAATCAAAAATGAAATCAGGCAGCTGTGATCACCTAGAGATGAAGATGAAAACACCTATTTCTGATCCCAGAATAGTCATTTTTGAGAAACAAACTCAAATCTCTATCAAGTAAGGACTAATGAGATTTATTCTAAATTGGGTCTCTTTTAGAATTTACTGGCAAAAGTAGAAGGCTGATGATAGAAATAATAGGGTATGAAAGAGAGAGAAAAAGCAGTTGCAAAGATACTTAACCCTAATGTGTGCACATCTTTGAGTGTATTTAAAATGTTTTATATATCATACCTGTATTGGTCCAAATCAGGAATGAAAAAAATAGCCACAAGATCTCCTTTTGTGAAATGCAAACAATCTGAGTTTCTGTGGTATGCCCTTAATTTCTCTTGTATTCGGTAATTTTTTATTTTAAATTACATTGGGCTCAGTATTATATTTTATCAGATTAATAGTAGAAATCTATTTCTATCAGTAGCATAGGGTTAATTCTAGATTAATTTTGTTAAACAGGTTTTCTTTTTTAAATTTTTCGCTAACCTGAAGCTTCCTTGTTAAGCATTTTGCATAATCAAGACAATATACTTCATGATGCTTGCTCATCCAATATGTGCTCATCTATATTTAACTTTCTGTGATAATGAGTTACCTAAGTTCAGTCCATTGTAGTGGGTCTGGCCATGCTTGCTCACTACACCAAGTGTAGAGACGTTTTGTTCCACTGCAGTTATACTTAAGAAAGGGAAAAGATCGAAAAGGAGTGATGTGCCTATTTTCTTTCCATTGTTCCTTCCTTTCTTCAGTTTTTCAATAGAGTTGAAAGCAGGAAAGACTAAGCCAGCTGAGACAAAAAGATAAATGCTTGATGGGCAATCTCAATTATATGAGAAAATTACTTATAAAATACCTTGCTGCCATTTTCTGCCTGGTCATCACAGACTTCCCTTTAGAAGCAATGTTGAGGGAGCCATATTTTTTCCAACATGTTCAAACAGCCACCTTCTTTTAAAGAAGCCAACAGGTAATCACTGGTTCTGGAAAATATAATCCTTTATCACTAATGGCAGGTTCCAGATGAGTTCCCAAAGACCAAACAATGAATTACCTTAAAATATTTTTATATAGCATCGGTGGATGTCTCTAAGTTCATTTTTCTACTCTTTGTGACAGAAATTCCCTAATAGTTCCATGAAATTATATTATGAAAAGCCTGTTCTATGCTTCCATGTTCTCCCTGGAATCAATTATTTTAGCAACAAATCCATAAGGTTATAGTCAAGCATGATCTTACAGACTTTTCAATTGGAATCCAGTTGTAAAACTATTAAAAGTAGTTTTAATTCGATTCTTTCTGTTCTTTACGCTATTAAAAAAATTAAAAAAAAAACCCTACTCATTCAATCCTGATAATACTTTCTTTGTTCGTTAGCCATTTTAAAGCAACATATGACTCAATAGACCTTAGTCATTTCCAGAATCTCTGCTTTGTACCATTCACGGGCCCCATTAGCAAAGCAAACAAATAAGCAAGCAAATAAAGATTGTTTTAATTTGAAGAAAACGTTTATAACTTTTAACATAAAATAATAGAAAGATCTATAAGATCCAAGGCAAATTGTCATGTCTCTATGTGAAAACTCTTGTTTTCTGTGGTGGGATATAAAGGCTCCACCCTAGGCTGAATAAAATAATTTGAGATTATCAAACCTCAAATGATCTCCAAACCTCATTTTGTCAATCATTTCGTCTGCCTCCTCACCTTGCTCATCCATGGGCTGCAAGCAGATGGACTGGATTCCAGCTTTTTCTATTTCCCTCTCTTTTCCTGATGGTGCTTCAACTCTCCAATGATGGATATACATGATGTGGGCAAGTTCGGGATTCTATCAAATTAGACGGAATAAATGGGCTTTCTGATATTCCACAGAAGTCTTGAAAATCCCTGGAGATGATATTAATGCTTTTTAACGCTTGTTTCATCTCTGCAGTGGGTACACTTGTAGTTTTGGAGGAGAGAATTTCTCCTGGATACAGCATTAGGCAGAAAGAGGCTTTCCTGGTATAGTGAGCTGTTCAAGGAGAGAAATTGCTTTTACAATACTGACATGCCTAGTGCCTGACTTATTAGGTACTTGATTATGAGTAATAAATGAATAAATCAATGACTGAAGGGAATGAGAATTAGAGTCAATCCTTGCACAGCCTCTTACTAGTCTTGTGAACATGTCATTTCACCTATTTGAATATCAGTTTCTCATCTAAGAAGTTATCACAGAAATTGGAGTTCTGCTATTTATTCATCAGCATTATTCTGAGCCTCCCATGAGATATTGAATGTGAAAGCTCTTTAAAACCTATCCTTATTAGAATGAAAAAAATTAGACATCTTTTCAATCAGGATCATGATTTATGTATGTTTTTCTCTTCAGAGTCCTCTCATCTAACTCAATGAAGCCAGCCAGTCAGGCTAGATTGATTTGGTCCTCATTGGAATCATATTAGAACTTTGGCAAAGAAGCTTTAGTACATCCTCATCAGTTCCTCCTTTGTAATAGGTCTTTTGAAAATTGCCCAATACAGTCATTTCTTCGAATTTTGAGGAAGATGTTTGATTCCCCTGGGCTCCGATCCTGCAAGCCACATCATTCAATGGGCTCTCAGCTCTTAGCAATTCCCTGATAAGTAACTTCTGTGCCCTACCTTGGAGCTGATCTAATTGGGTGTAACTCTTGCCTTGCTCTTAAGCCTGATTGAAGTCTCAACCTCTTTTCATATCTAGAGAATCAGATAGGCCTCCACCTACTGCATTGGTGATCATAAACAGACATCCCAGACACAGACTCAGAGCCTTCCTGCATTAATCTTATTGCTGATGCAAACATCAAATCACAGAATCCATTCCCATTGGATCATAGGTGGTTAACTTGGAAAGCCCTGAACTGCCTTTCTTAAAAAAACAATAGTTTGGGCTTTGTTAATAGTCCAAACTATTAAAAAAGTATAAATAAAAATTTCTAATTTTTATGCTTAATTCTCACCATTTCCCCCTATTTAGGGGAATGAATAGATGATTGCTTTTGTTCATTTACCCTTCCAGTGCTTCTACTCAAATGCAAGAATGTACAAAGATATACAAACATGATCTTATTTCCTCCATATTTTTTTAATGAAAGTCATGTACTATACCTTCCATCCCTCTGCATTTTTACTCAACAATATGTACCTATCAAGACATGACTATCAGTATATAAATGTTCCAAAATTTTTTCAACTATACAATATTCAATTGAAAAACATGTATCTGTTGCACCAGTTCCTGTGAAATGAGTCTTTCTGCTACCAATCTTTTACTATTTACAAAAAAAAACCTTGTATATACATATATATGGTCACAAGAAAGTGGGTGCCTTGTATGACTCCATCTGTAATGATTATGGTTTATAGACAGTATTAGTCTTTGCTCACAGAATGTATATCATTTTGCAATTTTATTAGTAATGTTTAAAAATACTTTCTCTTTTTTACTTTACATTTGTTCATTTGCTTTGCAGAAATTTCTAGAATTTAGCAAGTTTTTTTCTTTTACAGTTTCTGAATTTTGTGCCACTGCTTGGCCTTTATTTTTTTAAATTGACCTTTTTAATTATGATGTTTTGGATCAAAACAGAGTAAATTTTTAGAAATGTTCCCTTTGTTTTCCGAAATAATGTGTATTCTTGAATAAAAATTTTAAGCCTCTATAATAATTTAAATGTATGAATCATTGTTTTCACTTCTTCTATAACTTTATTCTCTTTCTTCCAGTTTCTGAAAACTATAAGTTAAATCTTCAAATGCATATTGATTCATTTATTTGTATGTTGAATTCTGTCAACTATTGCCTCTTATAAGATTCTACTTCTCTGGCACAACTGTTAATGATCAACTTTTTTTCTTGATTGAATATTACATTTATCTCTATATAACCTTATATTTTCGTCTTAATTCTCTTAGCTATTAAAGTAACTACTAATAGTGACTATTAAAATAGCTACTATAGATTCTCATTGTTTGTATTTGTTTTTTATATAAATTTTCACTTATGTTTGTATGGAACCTAAAAAAAAAAACCAAGACAAACCTCAACCATGGTACTAGGACAGATTCCTGGACATCATCTCTGTGCCAGGGAGTCCAGAAGCTACCCAATATGAGAATAGGGTGGCCAGGTGGTGGGCGATAGAGCACTCCAATACTATGAACAGTCAGTATTTACTAAGGGATATGAAAGCCTATTAAATTAATAACTTTATTGCAATAATGGCACACCAAAATATCAACACAATTCTCTACATTTTAGTCTTAATTCCATCGTATCCTTTGTTTTCAAAGGTGTCTCTTTTAGAAAACACATTGCTATAATCTTTTCTCTAAATGGCTTTGCATTTATTTGTTAGATTGCTTGTTATTTTCCGTAAAGTCAGCTAAGCTATTATTCTCATTTCACCCCAGTTTTATTGCAGTATAATCAATGAGCAAAAATGTATATATGTGGCAAAGAAAAACCATAAAAAATGTTTATATTATATATGACAAGATTTAATATGTGTGTGCATTGTGAAATGATTACTACTATCATGAAAATTAACTTATTGCCTCACATAGTTCCTTTTATTTTTAGTGAGAACACTAAAGCTCTATGGTCTTAGCAAATTTCAAATATACAAAACTGCATTATTAACTATAGTCACCAGGATGTACATGAGATTTCTAAAACTTACTCTACTGATCACTAAAAATTTGTAACCTTTGATCAAAATCTCCCCATTCCCTGGGATTCACCACTCTACTCTGTTTCTGAGTTCAGCTTTCTTAGATTCCACATATAAATGATGTCACACAGTCTTTGTCTTCTTGTGTCTGGCATAGTTCACTTCACATAATGTCCTCCCAGTTAGTCTGTGTTATGGCAATGACAAAATTTTTTTTTAAAGAAAACAGTGGACCTCATGGGCAGCAACTCCCATAACTAGGGAGCCAGCCACTTGCTCACCAGGTCTCACTTCCTGGTGGGCAGAATCTCTGCCAGGTGTTTCTCTTGACGCCAGCTGAGTGCCTTGGAGGAGACTGAGGGGAGGAATTGCCTCTTATAAGACTCTGTTTCTCTGGCACAACTGTTAATGATCAACTTTTTTTCTTGATTGAATATTACATTTATCTCTATATAACCTTATATTTTTGCCTTAATTCTCTTAGCTATTAAAATAACTACTAATAGTGACTATTAAAATAGCTACTATAGATTCTTTTTGTTTGTATTTGTTTTTATTTAAACAAATACAAGGAAATGGTTTTTCCTTCCCTCTTGGTGTACCTATCTTGTATTTTCTTGCTCTCAGGGTGAGATGAAACTTCTCCACCAGAGGCCTGTACACCCCCAGAGTTATTCTCACCCATGGGTGGTTGTCATAATTGGTGCACTGTGTGAAGAGGACAATAAAAAATTATTACTCTATCTTATAGCTATCACTCTATTTTCTATTATTAAGAAAACCTTGAAATCTCCTTTTAACTTAGTGGAATTTGCATTTATTATAGTTGTTAATATTTTTGAACATTTATGATGAATTTTTATTTGCTCAACTTTTTTCTTTTTTTTTTAATTATGGTTTGAAAATTCTGCCCTTTTTTGTAGTTGTTACTAATTTTTTGGTAAGACTTATATTTGAATGTATTTTCTTCTGTCAACTTTTTAAAGGTTTTTTTTTTTTTTTTAAATCTATATTTCCCTAAACCCCTCTCTCAAACAATGTAATATATCTTCATTTGCCAAATTCCTATATTTTCCCAAACCCCTCTCTCAATGTAATATCTTCTTGTGTCCTTTGTACTTCTCTCTGTTCTCCTCACTGGCATGCTCCTCGACCATAACAAAATTGTTTAGAATTTTAGCTTAAATTTGTTTTTACTATGTCTTTGCACTATTTATCCTTGCTTTTATATTATTTATGTATTATTTGGTTTGGGTCTTTCTTTCCCAGTATTTATGCTTCCCATATATTTAGACAGTTAATTCCTTGAATTCATACTCCTTTGGATGAATCTAGTAATCTATTTTGGGGGGCTGGGGGGATGAGTTGGAAGCCCAGGCCCTAGATTCATCCATGACTTCCTATTTAGAGTTTGTAAAGAAATTCCTTTTTAGAACATAGGCTCTGATGTTCAGTAGAGTCCTAACTCCTCAAAAAGGCACCTTCTCTCTCATCAATCAATGTTGTCTTTTCAGAAAATCTTTTTTAAAAAATCTCAGCTCAAGAGACTTTGTTCAAAGAATAGTCTGGGTACATTCATCCAGATGGTAGACGGGAAAGGAATGCATAGGGGCCCAACTTCCAACACAGGATGACTCTCATCATCCATTCACCCACCACCGGCACCTCCTTAATGCCACCTCAGCAAGTTCAGAGTACTGAACTTCTCCTATTGCTTGATCACCCCCAAATAGAGCTGGCATAATAAATGCCCATGGCACCATCAGAAAAGCTGACAGAGGGCTCAGTGTGACACCTTGTTTTAGTCAGCTTTTTCATTGCTGTGACTAAAGGACTCAACCAGCACAATTGTAGAGGAGAACAGGTTTAGGTGAGGGCTCACGGTTTCCGAGGTTTTCGGCCATAGAAGGCTGACTCCATTTCTTAGAGCTCGAGGTGAGGCAGAACATCATGGCAGAAGAGTATGATGGAGGAAAGCAGCTCACATCATAGTGATCAGGAAGCAGAGAAGGAGACTCCACTCTGCAGATACAAAATATATACCCCATAGCCACGCCCCCAATTAACCACTTCCTCCAGCCACACCCCACATGCCTCCAGCCACACTCACTTAATCCCATCAGGGACCAATTTATGGATTGGGTTAAGACTTTCACAACTCAATAATTTCTCCTCTGAACCTTCTTTCATTGTCTCACATGTGAGCTTTTGGGGGACACTCACATTCAAATTATAACACTCCTATTCCTTTCTATCTTGATCGTCATTTATTGGACATACATTAGGACCCAATCACCATTTAGCAAATCACAGTGCAGTTTCTTGTGGTTTACATATTAGGTTCTGTGACAAATCAGTCACTCTCTTGTTTCTCTTGTTTCTGGAATATCAGCCCAGATTGTGTTTGTGAGTGGAAGTTAGCTGCTATTAGTTCACTATCTTATCCTGAACCAAGGCTTTAAAATCCCACCCCTTCCTAATAAATACATATGTGCAGTTAATAATGAACTTCATAGCATCTATCCTAGAGTCCTGGTAAGATGTATATTGGGAAAAAAAAAGAGCTAAGCCTTTATTATGTATCTATTTTATACATAATTCAAATACATAAAATTCTTGAAAATTGAGACCATCTATAATTAACTGTTGGATTTTCCTAAATACCTGCCAAAATGCTTTGAACATAGAAGGTTCATCATAAAAGTTATTTGATTTAATGGGCATTTTCAGCATAACTTCAGGAGGATAGCTTTTTTACAAAGACATGGAGTATGCAAATTCATGCCATTTCAGATATACCATCCATATTATTATGCATATAAAAATATATCCTCTATCATATGGTTTCTGAATGAAGTGTTTCCATGAATATTATAGCTTGAAATATCTTCATTTCATTAGTTTTAAGAACCCAAAGCAGAAATCTAGTGTAAAAATCTCTCACTGTAATGTTGAGGAGCTATATGCTGTTTCCTTTATGTTTTAAAACATAACCACACCACATGTTGAGTGCAGAAAATGCAATCATAAACTCAGTTTTGTAAGAAGAGGTGGTATAGTCTGGTATTAAAATCCTGGGTTTTAAAACACAGTTATTTTTACAATCGAACTTTTCCTATAAGAAGAACAAGTAGGGAGACTTTCAAGAAATCAACCCAACATATTAAATTAAAATGGAAAGCAAAAGAAAAAGAATAATCTAGGGTAACTTTAAGGTTTGGGGCCATTTGAAATGTCAGGGCAGAAACCTGGGAAAGTGAATAGCAACACAGAGTTTCTGATGAGACCATATAACTATCACTTCCAAGAAATCAAATGGTTATTTACAAATATAAGTACTTTTTTCCCAATACTCTAAAGTTGCCTGACCCTCTGTTCTTTATTTACACCCTCAACTGTGTGCACTTTTGTTGTTAGTACATGGATAACTAAATACAGTAGGGAAAATTATACAAAATGCATGGATACAACCATTTTCTCTTAAAAAAAAGTTGACTATGTTTCTTTAATTAACTATTTCTTTAATTTAATTTATTTCATGCTCCCTGCTATGACAATTAAAAACTTTCTATAATTTCTTCACACCTCCTAGCCTAGGCTATTACTAACTCTTGTCAGTATGATAGCCTCCTAACTGGTCTCCCCAATACTATTTTTATTCCTCTCAAATAATTTCTTTATTAACAGCTAAAGTGAAATTTATCTTTAATTTTTTTTATTAAAGTATAGCATGATGTACAACAGTCCAAATATTGTAAGATAACACTTTATAAGTATTCACAAACAGAAAACACCCACGTAATTATTTCTAGTCAGGAAATTGAACACTGATGGCACATGGCACATTTAATTTTGCCTTTTTTGTGCTTTATTTAAATATATTGATATAATATGTATTATTTGTCGACTGGATTGATTTTGCTGGATATTATGATTTTAAATAAGTTGTTACATGTGGTTATTTTATAATATTGTGTGAACACACACATTGTACTATTATACACACACATATACACACAGTGTGCATGTGTGGATATACTAAGATATAAATATCTACTTATTAATGCCCATTTTTATAGCAGGCATTGGTTAGTTTTCAAGTCAAGTTTATCATGCAATAGTGTACTACCAGCACACCTGTTAATATCTTTTGCTTAGCATTATATGTGCCTTACTATTGCATAATATGTAGTACCTAAAAGTGTGCTAGATAATGCATTTCTTCAGTTTTACTATATACTCACAGTCTACCAAAGTTTAATTTACACTAACAATAAGCATGCGAATGAAACTTACAGTTGCTTCTAGTTGTTGTCATTCCTTGATATTCAGTCTTCTTTGAACATTTTAATTGTTCACAAGGATTTGTAGTTGGTCTATTGTGGTTTCAATTTAGATTTCCCTGATATCCCATGAAGTTAAATAAGTTTTCATATATCTTCAATTTCTTCTTTTGTTAAACACTTGTTGAGTTGGACCCACTGGCTTTCCTTACTGATGTGGAGGAGTCCTTTAGATATGACTGAGTCTTCAGTTAGACATATATATTGCAAATACCTGTCCCCATTCCAAGACTTGGCTTTCACTTTCTCAATGGTTACTTTTTAGCAACATGATTTCCTGATTTTAAGAGAATTTAATCTATTTCTTTTACCTTTTATGAGATTTTATGTGTCATTTAAAAGAACATTGGCCTACTCCCAAATCACATTTTCCCCCTCTAAATGCTTTATTACTTATTACATCTAAATCTACAAGTTACCTAAGATTGATTTTTTTGTTTGTTTGTCATGAGGTGGGGTCAAGCCAAATTTGTTTTCTAAATTATATCAAATTATTCAACATTAATTTTTTTAAGAAAGCCTTTCTATTGTCAGGTTGAAATGTTACCCTTGCTATAAATTAGAACACTAGTCACATGTGGGTCTGTTTCTTTTCCAATATTCAGATTACTTGTCTTTGATTCATATCAATTTTCTTAATTATTATGCTTTCTAGTTTGTCAGATTATTAATATTTGGTACTAGTCCTACAGCTATTAATTCTCCTTTAAGATTACTTTTCCAACTTTTTACTGCTTTTTGGCACTTTTCATTTCTATATAAATTTTAAAACCAGTTCATCAATTTTCTTAGGAAAAAAAGTCTGAAATTTTGATTGAGATTGCATGAAACCAAGCAGTTTGGGGAGAAGTAATATTGAACATTATATTACATGAAACAAGGTATATTCCCTCATTTAATGAATTCTATATTCTTTGCTTTCAATAATGTTTGGCAATGCTAAGTTAAAAAACTGCTGGTACATTAATTGTTAGAGTTACTCCTAAGCATTTGACTTTTTATATTAGTGTTAATTATTTTATTTTGTAGTTTCCTTATCTCTTTGTTTCCAATATACAGAAATGCAATTGCTTTTTTATGTTGACTTATACTCTATTACCTTGTTAAATTCAGTTATTCTTATACTGTATCTGCATGTCCATTTGGATACTTCACATACTCTGTCGTACTTTCTGTGAATAGTAATCATATTATTTCATTCCTTCCAATTCAAATTCTTGTTATTTAATTTTCTTGACTAACATTTCTAGTATAATATTAAATAGAAGTGAAGATAATAGGCAATTTTGTCTCATTTCTGACCTCAGTGGAAATTTTTCAACTTTTTACAGTTGATTAAGGTTTTCATTGAACACTATGCCTAACTGCATTCTAGTCAAAAGAAACCTGTCTGTTTCTGTTTCGAAATCATCATGTCATTAAAAGGATTGGGGGTGCTGGGACTATAGCTCGGTTGGTAGCATGCTTGATTTGCATGCACAAGGCCCTGGGTTAAATCACCAGCACCACCAAAACAAACCACAAAAAAGGGGGGTGGGGGGCTTTGGGACTCTGTTTTCCTCAGCCAGATGCTTCTTTCTTATGCCACTCCCCTCACATAGTGAGCAGGTAGAGTTATTTTTCAGGCCTCATCTGAAATATCACTCCTTCCCAAAAACATTTCTTAATATTCATGTAGTTTCCTCTCTTTCCAGTGAATCTGAAAATCTGGAGATGGTTCCTAAGATTTGCATGTTTACTAGGTCCTGGAGTTGTTTTTTTTTTTTTTTTATCTGCCTTAGAATTTAAGGGACTTTAAGTACTTTGATAGAGTAAAGGTTTACTCAAATTAAAATAGATAGTTATTAGTATTGGGAATGAAGAAAAGTAAGATACCTTATTTGCAGAGCATAGAAACATCTTATAAATCCCTTCTTGGGGTTTCTATTAAGTAGTTCCTTTCATCTTTTACCAGTGAAACATGGGCCATCAGCAACCTGGAAAGTAAGGACAGCAACATACACAAACCAATTTGGATGTATGAGAAATATAATACACCAGAAAGGGCACAAACTTCCATTAAATTGATTAGTGAGGACAACTCTGTACTGATAAGGCAACACTGTCCATCTTACAGGATCAAAGTTAGAATCAAATTTTGAAAAAAAAAAAGAATGTGAATAAGTTATTCTGTAAACTACAAGATTAAAATCTAAAAGATTAACCACAGGTGATAACCTATATATAAATGCATAACTTTTCTTAAAGCTATAAGAGGGCTGAGAGGGCAAAAAAGAATCTAAGGAATAGTAGACAACTGTAGGAAGACCAAGTGAAGGCCACATAGACACACCACAGCACTCACGGAGAACCCCTAGATACCTTCAGGTTGGAGGTTGTCCCAGAAAAACTAACCATGTTGTTACAGATATGAAATTTTCACCTCCAACTCCCAATGTCCAGACAAGGGAAAAAGGGTGGAGATTGAGTTCAATCACCAATGAGTGATGATTTAATCAACCATGGCTACATAGTAAAACCCTAGATCAAATCTATGGACATGGAGGCTCAGTGGAGTCTCAGGATGGTGAAAAACTGATGTGCAGGGAGATTGTCATGACTGGTGGTCCCCTGAGGAGAGGGCATGGAAGCTCTGTCTACCCCCACCCCAGACCTCACCCTCTGTTTCTTCCATTTGTCTGTTCCTGATTTGTATTATTTTATAAATCTAAAACCCTAAATATGGCTCTTTCAGTGAGTTTTATGAATGTTTCTAATCAATATTGAAAGTGAAGAGGGGAGTATCATGAGAATCCCCAGATATTTTAGCCAAGTCAGACAGAAGTATGTCACCCCATGTCACCCCAAATTCATCTGTCAAAGTGCTAACCACCAATTTGACAGTATTTTGAGGTGAGGCCTTTGGAGGTAATTAGATGCAGATGAGGTTATAAGTATCGGGCCCACAAGGTGAAATTTGGGCTCTTATAAGAAGAGATATCAGAGAACTTGCTCCCTCTCTGTCTCCATCCACATCCTCTTGACATGTAAGCACACAGCAAGAAGGTAGCCATCCGAAGTTACAAAGAGGCTGCCCTCATCAACTAAACAGGCTGGCAAATTGATCTTGAATTTTCCTACCTCCAGAACTGTGAGAAAATAAATTCCTGTTGTTAAAGCCAATCAGTGTATGTGGTATTTTGTTACTGTAGCCCACACACATTAAGACTCCCAGGGATTCCACTTGCACCTGACTCTGCCTAGGGACAGTCTCTCAAAAGACTGTGCTTTAAGCTTGTATTGTCTACCCTATGTTAGGTAGTATCAGAATGGAACCGAACTGTATGACATTCTGTTGACATCAAAGAATTGATGTCAGATTTCAATATCAAATGTGGAACAATCTTAAGTCTCCTTTATTCAATATTCCTGAAGTACAGAATAGGGTAAACAAAGACATTTAGTCTCTGAGTTTCATATCCACTAAAGTATAATAAATATCTATATAACCTGCAAACTGATTCCAGTTCCATGTATGCATCCTCAGGTATATCCTTAGAATAGTGCTAGCACATAGTAGAAGCTCAATAAATATTTGTTGAATAAATGAATGAATCAACAGATTTTTTTCCCTTATAAATTTTAAGTGGTTATTCTTTTACATTTTCTTCCCTAGAAATTTTTCTAAAATAGAACATTCACTTGTACTTATACTTAAACTGGATGTAATAAGAGTTTTTCTCTGTTAAATCTGGGTAGGATTGTTTCAATCCCTCCATATTATATATAGTATGGCAAAGCCTTAAAATGCTACTCCCACATACAATAATTCATAAAACTGTTTTTCTGTGATTTTTCTCAATTACACTCATATATATAATATATTTTATATATATATATATATATATATATATATATATACTTTCTATTTTATTTTGTGCAATCCTTCACAGAGCTTATTCCTGTTGATCACTTCACACACACACACATACACACACACACACACACACACACACCCTCTACCAAGCATTTTTCAAATTTAGTAACTGGCTGGGAGTCACATGACACAGTGGAGGGCCTTCTAGAGCTGTTCCTCCTCTGCATCCTGCCATCTCTGACATCCTGGTAGCAAGCGATGTCTATGCCCCACAGAGACTCATGTTCCAAACAAAGGCAGCTTGTTCTCTAAGTCGCTTTTTCCGTTCAGCCATGAGAACTCAATTTTTTCCCTCATTACATTCTCCCGTGAGCAAGCCAGTTATAGGTTCTTGCAAATTTATCTTATTAATTCTCTACTTGAACCATAGGTGAGTAAAAGAAATAAGCCCAGTGACACAGGGTCACTCACTTAGCCCAGGTACTCTCTTTTCTTTCTGATCTGGAGTTGGGCAGAAGTCTCCTTCCAGGCTCCAGAAAGCTATTGTTTCCAGAATTTTCCCTGTGGTCTACTCTCTTGCTCTTTGGGGGTGCCACTTGCCCTCAGTGGTCTTCTTCTGCATTGGAGACCAGAAAGCAATACCCGGCTCCCTGTCCCACAATACAGGACAATGACCGAGAAATGTATAGATGTATTTGGTTCAAACAGAGGAGTTTTTAGATTCATAATTTAAGATTAAAAAGAGTTTAAAAAAATCAACAAATTCCCATTCAGAATCTTTGGACACACTTATCTTCATTCACAAAAGGCTCAAGGCCCCATTGCTCAGCCCCATGTGTGAGGAAAGTATCAGGAACCTGAGCTCCTGCCTCCTTCTCCCTGAACTCATCTTCCAGTCTCCAGCCTGGTTATCTGAAGATGTGCCTCCATGCGAACCTCCTCCTCTCTGACCAGAACCTGCAGGAAGATCGTGTTCTCTCTGCACCTGCCCCCCGAAGATGGCAGCCTGTTGGGGCCAGTGTGTGAGTGCCCATTGTTCCTAAAATCCCTATTTCCCAAAACATGCCCCAAGTGACAGAAAATTGCTGGGCTGGAAGTGAAATTCTCCTTGCTCCCGCCACCTGGGGTCTCTATTTTTTTCTGTATTTAACTTCAGGAGGCTGCAAATGCCTGTCACATCCAGCCCCTAAGTCTGAATAGAGCCTGTAGTCCCAACTCTGCAGCAAGCCTTTCCACGATGGGAGTTAATGCTCCTTCCCTTCCTTAAGCCTCCTGAAGTAGCTTCATAAATACTGACATCGGTGGATGTGGGGGAGACTCCCCACTGAAGTTAAGTTTCCTTCTACTGAGAACATCACAGAATTCCTTGCTCCTATCCCTCCTCTCCAGAGGGCTCCAAGCCAAAGAGCACCAAATTCAAAGGTTTTCTCTACCAATCCCCGCAGGACACAGTGTCTGCTGGCTGTTCCTGAGTCACCCTGATCTCTTGGTTGAATCTCTGTCTCAGATGAGTCACTCGCCTTTCAACATTGAGTCTACATTTCACTTGTTGCAAAAGTTTAATATATAGAGGTCTTTTCTTCCATCTGTAAAAACAATGTGCTTAAAATTTAGATTTCAAAGAGCCACGTGTTAGTAATTTGTGGTCACTTGTAATCCTTGGAGAAAGTTTCTAAAACCTTTCTATCAGTCATCTTATGATTATCTTCTAACATTTTAGTGGTCTAGTTTTTCCTCAGTATCCATGGGGGATTATTTCTAGCATCCCTCTCCCTACCGTATAGATATCAAAATCCACAGATGCTCAAATCTTCTTATATGGAATGACATATGTGTGTATAACCTACACACATATTTCTAGGTACTTTAGGTCATCTCTATATTACTCATAATTCCTAATACAATATAAATGCTATATAAAGTGATATTATTATGTAGGGAATAATGATAAGGAAAAACATCTGTGCATATTCAGTAGAGAACCAATTTGGTTTTTAATAATTTTCAGTCTGAGTTTGCAGAACGCAAAAGTATGAAGGGTCAACTATATATTCTTTTCTACTCAAAATCTTTCTCTCCCAGCTTCAGTGGAATATTACTTGTGAATGTCTCTAGTTTCTCAGAGAGAAAAGCCTGAATGAATGCTGAATAAACCAAACCTCAATGATAACTACCCATTTTATGGGGATTCATTCACTGAAGCAGACCAAGGACCATTTGGGAGCCTTACATATCAGTCATAGATCTTTTGTTCTGCCAATGAAAAGCTTGTTTTTTAAAAGAGATAATTATGCATCTTTTGATGCATGATACATGTTTGCTTCCTTCTTCATGGACAAATTTCATGGATTTTGACACTCTAGTGATAGATAAATGGCCTTTATCTATAACAAGTTGTCCATAAAGCCATGCCCACTATCACATACCCCCCCATCTTTAAACAGTATTACCCAAACCATAATAACCCATCCAGGGCTATTCCCTGTTCCCTCAAATCCAAATTCCCAGATTTTTTTTGAGTAATGTTGGCCCCTATGTGGTTTGTTGTATAGATTTCAGCTGATACAAACCAGGCATGTGTACTTTCTGTCCATATTTCCTGAAAGATCTCTGTATTAGGGTTCTACAGAGCAACATTACCAAAAAACTATGTATTTATACAGGAGGGGGGTTTATTACAGTAGCTCACACTATCACAGGGGCTGTAAATTTCCACAATGGCCAGATGGAAGCTGAAGAGCCAGGGAAGACATAGTGGCTCAGTTCAGACAGCTGGAAGCCTTATCAGAGGCTAATGGCTGGAGAGACTCTGGGAGGGCCACTATTATAAGTCCCTGAATCCAAAGATTGAAGAACCTGGAGATGTCCAAGGGTAGCAGCAACAGCAGAAAATATGCCTGCTCTAGAAAGAAGAGTCACAGATAGATGATTGATGATAGACAGACAGACAGATAGATAATAGATAGATGGATGGATAGATGACAGAATTTTCTGCATTCTTCCTTTCTGTTGCATCTGGGACCCCAGCCAATTGAATGGTGCTGCCCATGTTCAGGATGGTTCTTTCTCAGCTTCTAACCCACATCCCAATCTTCTCCACCCAAGACGTAATAATTCTATCAATTCTAGGTAGCTAGGTGATGGATGGCTAAGGCCCTTCCAACTTTGAGATCAAAAGAGAGTAGCTTCAACTAATAACCGAATGTGGAAGATTCTAACCCACCTGGAGATGGCTCTTAATTCTTCTGTTCTCATGGGTCTCCACTCTGGGCTCCTGACCCCACAGATGGAGTTTCACTTTCACCCCATGGCAGCCGAAATGCAAGACCCTACACTCCTCACCTGTTCCAACATAAGTACAAACTCACCAAGATTTAACTTGTTACCATGTTTAAGGAGGTTTATTCTGCAGCATGAGCAACCTTGTGGAATTTCTGGACTTCCTCCCTCTCATCTTTCATCAAACTTCACTCCTTTCATTCCTCTCTCCTCACTCCTAGGAGAAAATGAATGGCTCTCATCTTCTTAAGCAGAATAGTTTAGTTCTTTTACATGATGTCCATGCTCAGCCGATATTCTAAATGTAGCATTTTCCAAAGTCAATTTGCTCCTTAAATTAAAAAGTAATCCTCTTATTGTAGGTAGAATACATATTTATTTATAATCTTCAGAAGAGAACAATGAAGGAAGTAATTCTTAATCAAATTCCACCAACCAGCAAGAGCTACATCAACATTTTGGTGAATCTAATTTGCATCTTTCTATAAATGCTTTTCACACTCATGCGCACAATATACAAATGACATCGTATCAGAAATTATAAACTTTTCCTACCTTTCATATTAAGAATATTTTAAATTTTCTTACATGAACTAAGGTTAACAAACACACAGCATTTCATTAGATGAATGTTCTTGAACTTATTGAACTAATACTCTATAATTGTTTCTTTTTCAGATTTTTCTAAGTTATGGTGCTATAAGCAATGAAAATAATGATCCTAATGATCCTAAATTGTCACATACAAAGATATGTTGATGGTGCCCTTTTAGATTTAGACAGAAAAATCAGTGCATTTGGTCCACTATGGGAAAGAATAGACAATATAAAAATCAAGAAAGAATCAACATTTACAAATTGAGTATCTTTAATACAAAGTCAGGGAATGTAAAGAACTGTTTCTTT
The DNA here is from genome assembly GCF_001458135.2 of Marmota marmota marmota. NCBI lineage: Eukaryota > Metazoa > Chordata > Mammalia > Rodentia > Sciuridae > Marmota > Marmota marmota. Next base: position 5,258,487 of record NW_026000211.1, on the reverse strand, counting down.
GAAGGGACTGTCCCAGAGCATTTTTTTTTCTTAGTAGAGCAAAGTATTAGATAGCATGATGGATTCACTGGCAGATTTTATTTGAAGCATGACAGCTAAACCGTCTATAGATATTCGCTGCAAACCACTGGCAGAATTTCGTGATACGTGTTTTAATAAAACGGGAGATCAGATTCCCATAAGCAATTCTTTTTCTGTTTTTAAGGGAAAGTGATCTCTACAATGCTACAGCCACTAGGGTATTCTCCATTTTAGAGAATCTAAGCACTGAAATCTCTGAGATTCTGAGCAATGAAAGAACTATGATATGTTTTAGGTCTATGGCAGAGGGACCCAAATATCTGTGTGAAGTCACTGATGAATAGTTTGCCAGTTATTTCAGAGACTGTTATCTAGAGTTTATGATAGCTAATTAATACATCTAAATATTATTATAGGAAAAATTATATATACATGAACATACATATATCATGAAAATGTGATGTATACATCAATGTATATGTAAAATATATGTATCTATCCTCCTTCAATATGGGAAGATAAGAGACTATGATATAATATATGTGCATCTGTGGGTACATAAGTTTTTTTTGTATTAAAGGAGCATAACAAAGATTAATTATATATTAAAGTTTTAAAATACCTAGTTTTCACCAGGTTGGAGATAATTTTTAAAAATAATTTTATTCTAGTGAACTTTGATATTTTTCTAAGGATATCTTCCAGATTTCAGACTCTGCAACAAATGAAGTTCTACCCTTTATAATGATTTTGAAGAAACACAGAGACAAATTTAAAATAGGGTTGAACATTATGGCTAGTATTGATATTTCCATCTTCCTTGGTTTTGATTTTCTATTTTTGTTTCATTATTACTTGTATACATCTTGTTTAAGCCACCTAAAATTTTTGGCAATAAAGATCTGTAAAAAGGACAGATTTTAGTTTTAATAACATTAGTTAGAAAATATTAATTATTCCAAAAGACATTAGAACCAAAGTTTATGTCATTACCCTTGGATAAGGGTAATATAATCTTGAGAATGGTAATATAATCTTAAGAAATATTTCAGTTATTAGCAATGTAATTTCAGTAGTCATTCAGTATGTTTTTCTCTAAAAGTAAAACAAAAGTGAACTAAGTTGTACATCACTCAACATTTTCAATGATTTGGATTTATTTTTGTTTTCAATTATTCCTTTTAAGTATCAATATGACAATGAAAAATGTTAGTAAGCTTTAAGTAAAAGGTGCTCCTCTTAACAGATTATCTGTTCTTTTTCAATGTATTTAGATAAAACAAAATTCATACTTACAAAGATTTGGAAACAAACAGGAGAGTCAAAATTGTGATCCTAATAATTCTACCCTAAGCACCACCAGGCCATCTTATGAGTAAGTATTGGTTGGCCTAATTAATCAATGCAATTACTCAGTTAATGATTATCCTCTTTCTACTGTCTTCAGAGGTAATTATAATAATAGCACAGTAACAAACATAAAACACATGTATATTGACATAAAAGAAGAGGGTCATCAGTGAAGAATTAAAATAGCTAAATGTGATTAAACACCAAAGCTTCTTGAAGCACTTCCCTCTGTTTTAGAAGAAGGAAAAGAAACAGATTCTGAGCCTGGGATTCAGACCAGGTATAGTGAATAATGGATGCAGAGTGGGAGCAGCCTTAATTCTCCACCCAATTCTGCTAACTTAGCCCTCCTCTAAATAAAGAAGTATTGAATGAATATCTCTACTCATTTAGCTCTTAAAAGTATGGCTAATTTGTTCTGGGACACAGCTTTCCAATAGTTTGCCTACAAGTAGTTTCTGCTGCTTCTCACACAGACTATAACACACCTATTGATTTTTGAAAGCTTTGCAATTTCAATTTTTCTGTCTACCATCTCTTTCATACTCTGGCTTAGAATTTATCTCACCTGCTGGGCAAACTGCTGGTGGAAACATTTAATCTGAACTTCAGCCATTTTCCATCTGGACCTCAAAGAAGAAAAGAGTTTTTTGATCTCCGTTCATTTATTTACTGGAAAAAAAAAGTTAACATGTTGCAGAATTAACCCAAATTATGTTGAAATAGCAAAACAGATTTTGACAAGGTACTTATCATGTTTTCGGACAAGGGTGCTTTGTGGTATGTATGCAAACTGGCTCCTTTGTAAATCGGCCTGGTGAATTTACAAACATGAAGGAAAGATAATTAAGACAAGATCTTCTTTGAGCCTAAAGCAACATTTAATTTGAAATGGAAAATTTTGTATAGTTAAAAAATAATTGTGCAAGGCAGTTGAAGAAAATTGAAAAATAAATTTCCATACTGATCTAATCTCTGAATATTGGGGTAGGAAATAGCAATGGAAAAATCTCCTAAAACTTCCATATACAAATAAAAACAGACTGATAAAATACCTTTGTAGACAATATAACAGTGAATACATTTATTATATTCTGTCTAGAGGGCTGGGCAAAGAGATGGAAACATAGCAAGCAACTAATATGTAAATGAAAAAGGAAAAATAAATAACAGAAAATATACAGTAGTCAGATAGATGGAAGTGGTAAATACAAGGACACATTTGAACTTTTATAGACTCAGAGTAAAGATTGCCATGTGGCATCATTCTGGCCAAGTTCATTAATTGATTGTAGGATCACTGTCTAAGATTGGCAAAGTACAGTAAAACTGCTCGAGGCTCATTTTTGCTGGGGGAGTGAAATCATTTGGAAAGACAAAAGGATATTTGTAATACCCACCAAGCAGAGAAAGGATGTTGATACTTGGGATAAGTCTTCCCTCAGGTCACTCATTCTGGGGAAATAATCTAAATGGAAAAAAAGGTGCATATCCAATGATTTCCATAGCATTTAAAAAATAATAAAAACCTATAAACAACTTAAGTTTTAGTAATGATGTCATATGCAGACATTTAAAATAGCAATGCTAAATAACATACATTAAAAGTGCTGCTGGCCAGGCACAGTGGCACACTTCTGTAATCCCAACAGCTCAGGAGGCTGAGACTGGAAGATCTCCAGTTCAAAGCTAGACTCAGCAAAAGCAAGATGCTAAGCATCTCAGTGAGATCCATCTCTAAATAAAATACAAAATAGGGCTGGGGATGTGGCTCAGTAGTCAAGTGCCCCAGAGTTCAATCCCTAGTACCCCTCCACAAAAAAAAAGTGCTGCTGATAATTTTAAGAAAAATCTTGATACAAATTTATATGTATGTATGTATATGATTTCAAATAAATATGTATAAACACATAGAACTCTATAGCTACATATACATATATATCAGTAAAATTTTAGGAATGGGAACAAAGTTGGTTTAAATATTAAATGATAGAAAAATAAAATTTTTAAATTAAATATTAGTACAACAAATATTATAATTTTCAGCATTATTAACAAAAAGCATTTATAAAATAAGGCTATTATTTTTTTCTCAAACTCACATTTTAAGAGGCAGAATAAAAAGCATTTTTCTAAGTACCATAATTGCTGTGAGTTCTCAATGTTTTCTTTGTAATTGACATATCTGCCAAATTGCAAATAAGCCTATTTTCTGCTTTTGAATAATGACAATATGAGAAAAGTATTTTGTTAAAATTAAGATCCCATATGTTTCTTCCACACAAATGACCTTGACTCCTTTCTGGAGGGTGCTAAGCTGTACAGGTGTAAAGGGCATGAAAACTTTTAACAAATGCATGACCTTGATCTGTTTTATTTAATCTGGAGCCTTAGATTCCTAGTTTGAAAAATGGGAATAATATTCTATGCTTTTTAATATTCTTGTAATGGTAAAATGAGATATACATAATTCCATAAAATAAATTTAATTATTTTTTTGTTTTAAAGTAAAAAAAAAAAATCAAAACAGAGAAGAGAAGTTTATAATTCCTTAGCCTGAATGGAAACTGACCTGGCTTTTAGTCCATGAATGTTCAAATTTCCTAAATGTGTGCCCCCTGTATATTTATCTGGTTCCATCTTATTAATCTGACTTATAAAATGAAGTTGATCTGTTTAACTTTATTGCTTCCAAAAAGTGAGAGTTGCAAAATCACATGCGTAATTATATTTTCTCCCACACTTCACCTTAAAACACTTTTTACATAAAAGGTTTAGTTTGGGTGATTAGGAATATTTGTCGCTAATCAGGATATATTGCAATCTCACATTAACAAATGGAGCATGACCCTTAAAATACCAGATAGCTAGTGAAAAACTAAACAACAACCATTGCCTAGGTGTGATTTAATTTTTATTTATTGGACACAAGTCTGCACAAACTCTCAGGGGTCTGCATGGACAATGGTGGAGATCCATGTGAGGGATCTCTGGTCACTCCTTGCACTCTCCCAATCCAATCAAAATTGACCAAACACTACAAATAATATACTTAATTTTCCAATTACATGAAAAAATTCTTCCAAATAGCCAGGTCTTACCATAGAAGACTCAGTAAGTTGAACTATTCTATACTGGGATTTGAAGACAGGCTGTTTTATCAGCTGTAAACACAGGATTGTTCTGAACTGAGAACAGGAGAAAACTGAAAGGAAAGCAAAATCCATTTTCACAAGAGAGTCATCAAACTGAGTAGTAAACAGTCGAGCTCCACTTGAAAGTCAGGCTTTCTCTCCTCAGTGGAAAAAAACAAAGATTTGAAGGGGGATTGAAATGTAAAGGGAAATACAGAAAGCAGATTTAGTCCCTGAGAAAGATTAGCTGCTTTATTTACTAGCAGAGTGTGGACTCAATCAGATACCAACTGCATGGAAATCAAGAAGGATAGGGTGGTCCATCAGAGCTGACCTGGGCATGGGAGTAGTCATGTGAATCATTCTTAAGCCAGAGCCCACAAAGGAAAAGTCACTATATAATGCAGGGTACAGAGTAAAAGTTCACAGCTTAAAGGACATTCTCCATGTTGGTGACAATGAGATGGAAAAATGAGAGTGAGGAAAATGTGCCAAATAGAATCAAAAAAGGGAAGATTTCATGCAATGTTTTTTCGCAAGCCCCTGAGTACATATCATGGATATTGGTAGTCTTGAGCAGAAGGCACATCACTAACAAGGTCTTTCAGAGTGCACAGTATTCATTTTTATGATTTCCTTTTTTTTATAGCAGATATTACCTAATTAGGAAAAAAAGATTTTATTGCAGATTTTATTTTACTGTAAAAGTCAAAGCACTTTTAGGAAATGAACGTATCATTTTCCCAAAGGGCTTAGCTAAATGAGAATTTCAAAAAATTATAACCAGTAAAAACCCTCCCCTTTCCTGTGAATAATTAGGCAAAGAAAAATAAAGAAGTAATTTTCGGTTTGAAAAACATAAATTCCTATTTATGTAAATTAAATCTGAAGAACAGAACTTGTGAAACTGTTCAGTGCATTTTATGTGAGTATCAACCCACATAGGAATAGCAGATTTGAACTTACACAGTATTTATTCATTCCATTTTTATTATCTTCTGTGCAATAGCACTGTGTTGTGCATTACAGATTCAAGGTGGCTTTTCTATGTTATTCGACTCCCTACTTGAGTTATAAACTCATAAAAAAGACCAAAAAACTAAAATCATATAAAGACAGCTTAATTATTCATAAAACTGATTTTTGGTGAATCTATTTTTAGAGAATATTTGCAGCAAGTGGTTTTCCTAATAACAAACACCAGAATTAAATGAACCTATCCCCCCAATTGTAGGAAATGCTAAATTATTACAAAGCCTCCCTTCTATGATTTTGGGTGGAAGCTTCCCCTTTAAGATATTCAGTATGGAGGAGAAATACAAACCTTTAACTTCCTATATCCGCTGGATACTTATGGGAAGAAGGAGGGCTAGTGACACATGTTCTTTGTCTCTCTCCACAACTGTCCATTCAGTGGAGTTATTCTTCCTGCCTAGAAGAACAGTGCTTGAGAAGGTTTAGAAAATCCATGAGTGAAACACCAGTGGAGCTCTGTTAGGGTCTGTAAACAAGTCAGGATGGCGCCTGGCATTTTGCAGAGGGAGTGGTTTGTGAAGTAACGCCAGCAAGCCATTAAGTGTGGAGATTCCTTATTGGTTGACTGCTGTATCTAGTTTATGTTAATTAAGATAAGCTGTGTGTAATGTATATATACCCCTCCCGTCCTACAATAAACGGCTCCCACTCCTGCTGTATCAATGTACACAAGTTGTTCATCACCCCCCGGTTATTTTGCTGCAGCCGGACTGCGGCAGAGCTCTCTTGCAGGGAAGAAAGCATCAAAAATGGGGGAGAAGCATTTGGTGTTTCTCCCTTCACTTACAGATTGTCCAAGCTCTGAAGTAAATAGTTCTTCCCCTTCTCCCCAGCCAATTCTCCACATTTTGGGTCAGCTTTCTTCCAATTAGTGTGCCTGTCTCATGACCAACAGACCATAAGGGACATATCCTAGGATACCTATCGCCTAAGAATTTCCACCAAGGCACCTGCCTCACATCACAGATCCCATGGAGACTATCAACTGGTTGTTTCTTAAGACACATCAAGTGTAGACCATAAGTCTTTCACAGAGATACTAATAAAGCAATATTAATAAAATACGAAGGTTGACAGAGAGGGAAAAGAAATAAAGATGGTAGGAGAGCTCTTAGATTCCCATACAACTGTGAGAAAGTGCCCTCAGGGCTGCTGGGACATCCTTGCTGCCAATGAAAAGTGGAAGGAATGGGCCCTCAATGTATGCCCGCCATGTTTGGTCATCTACAGGAATCTTCCCAGTCTACTAAGTTGTGTTGTGAACTGATAAATACAATCAATAAAATTGTAAGTTATAGATTATAGATTAGTAAAAAAATATATAGATTATACATATAAGATTGTGATAAGTGAGATAAGACAATTATAAAGCAAGAGCTGTCATAGTCAGGCCTAAGACTCCATTTTGCTGCCTTCTATAAAAAACTGTTACAGGAGCTGAATCTGAGAAAATGAAATGAAAACTGTTTTCTTATAAAAAAATGTTTTTCTGTACTTTGTGCCCCCAAAACTGTACCCTACTCAGGATGTAGCGGTGGTCATGGTGAGCTACATCCTGGGTTTGAGTGCACTTGTAGGTCTACATGACTTTGAAATAGATTCTCCCCCCTGCTCAAACTCAGGATACGCTTGTCTAGCACCTGCTTGAACCCTGAAATGTGGTTAACTGAATTGCAAAGCTAATTGCTTTTCTCTAGGTTCTGTACTTGCTTGCTAACTGGAAAATTCCAGTCCTACTTAGAGCCCACAGGTCCTGCTAATTACTGTTTTAATTCCTGTGATTGGCTTGCTTACACGACACTTGCTTACATGACATGGTTTTTGTTCATAAATTCTCAAGGAACAGACCAGGAAGCTGCTGTTCTCCCACAGAGATTCAATCTCTATGGGTGGGTGACAGTCCATGACCAGGTAAATAAAGCTCTCTTTAATATGAATTTGGACTTAGAGTGTTTTCTGAAGCAGCTCCCCAAAACACTAAGACCTCAACACAAATACAATGTCTTCCAGAGAGCATTAGTGGGAACTTTTATGTCAGCTATGATCCCTGAAGCAAGATACTAGGGTATTGGGTTTTTATGGTCATCATACATAATATGATATTTCTGATTATTTCCTTTTTCTCACAGAAGTGCAGTAAATAAAGTTATATATTGGTGGAAAACTGACTCAGCCTTTTCATCTACAAATGTTCTTATTTCACCCTGGTGCTTTAAATTTATTCACTGAGCCTCAATACTATACTGACATATAATACTTCTCAGTGCTCCCCCCAAAATTTCATTGTTTTCTAGTTTTTATTTTGTAGTAAGAAGTCAGCTTTCAGTTTAATTCTGCATTTGAATGTAAATTATTTTCTATGTGCTTTTAAAATTATTGCCTTTGATATTCTGCTATTTCACTACAATGTGCCTAGAATAAATCTGATTTATTTTTATTAATTGTGATGTGCTGGTTTTACTGAATCTGGTATTCATTTCTCTTACTGAGTCTAGAGGTTTTATTTTATTTTTTTAATTTCTCTTCCACGCATGTCTGTTATCTCTTTCTGGAACTCAAATTAGAATTACATTCAACCTTTCTCCAGTTGTTGGGGAGGTACATGGGATAGAAATTGTTCAACCTGAAAAAGAACTGATTAAAAATTAGATGTTTCTAAAGATATCCTCCTACCTTGCCTAAGGAGGTGCTGAGAGTTTTGTTCTTGGTGCTAGGGATATTTAAGCAGAGTTTGGGCTACTTGAATAATGTTTTCTTGCTGATATTCAAAAATATCCAAGGTGAATTTATGGGATGATCTTTAAGTACCTTTAAATCTTGAAGTTCTATTATTATTTTAATAAAATAATGTTCAAATAATTTTACTTCTAAAGTCTCAAGTATTGTTAAATGTAGTACTTGAATCTAAATCCTGAAGCTATATTTGCAAAAAGGGACTTCCTCACAATTCTTTCAGAAATGTTAACATTAATTTAAACCATTCTAGACAGCTGACCTTGGTGTTCACTCAGCATGAATTAGTGTCGACATGAATAGTACAGTTACCTGTCAAAATTATTTTAAGTTGCTTTAGTATACCTGTGAAGCTTTAATCAAGTTAAAAGAGTGTTTTAAAGAAGCAAATCTTCTTTACCTATAGTCCCATTTATTTTGTAATTTAAAAAAAATCTTTTATATAAGGACTTTTTGTACTCTTGGAGAAGACACCAAAGACCAAGAAAAAAGAAGACAATGGTAATAATCGAAATTAACTGTTTGATTTGTAATTACAAATAACAAAGATTTCTCCTGTTCAAATGGTTGTCTTCAGAAACTATTTCTACCACCACCATTTCCTGTGCCCCTTAGGCTCATTGTATTATTCATATCAGCTTACTTTTCCTTGTACTACAAAACCATCTTCATTTTCATTTTCTTCTAAATCAAACCAAAAATTAATTAATTAATTATCTGGAGCATAGTAAGTGTTCAAGAAAAGCTAAAATTCCACTGTAACAGAGCTCTCATACAGTACAATTTCTAGGGGTACTGCTCCCATTAGCATCCAGGTGAATGGCACACCCCAAGGTTATGCAGTGCACAGCACAGCCCATGTGACTGAAAATAGTGGCCCTGTGCTTTCATAAGAAAAAGTGATCTCATTTTCTATGGAGATGAGAAAAATGTTCTCACGGATTTAACGAAAAAGAAATCCAATACCTATTATTATAATATCTACTTTAAACTACTTCCCAACAACATTATTTATTAAAATGCAACTGTTCAAATCAAGTGTGATATTTATCAATATGTGTATGTGTGTGTATGTGTGTATATTAATACATAATTTCCAAGATGTTAAAGTAACCAATCTCATGTAAATACAAAATAACCATTTCATTTATTTTATTCGACTCAGGAATTGTTGTAAACAGGTAAGATGTAGGCTGATTCCAAAGAAAATCTGAAGAATGTATGTACACATACATTTATACATCTACCAAAACAAATAAGATATTTTGTGCTAAACTGCTTAATTCACCTCTGGGCATATAAAATGTGATGTTTGTGGTTATCTTTCCTGTAGAGCAGAAACAATTCAAATCTCCACTGAACAAAACTCATATGAATCACTATGGACAAATATTAGTTGCATATTATCAATTCTTTACAAATTAATTTCTGACAACACTATAAAATGGCCCACCAATATAAAATTGAATAAACATGCATGCACATGTAAAAAGAGATACCCATTCATATCCTTTGCTTATTTTCAGGTCTGAAGTCAGAGAACTTTAAAAAAAATTAGGAATGTGCAAATTATTAACATGGTTAATGCTATATGCATCATAACATCCTGCAGCTATTTCTTCTATGAAGAAGAAATGAAAAGGTTAAACATGAAAAGGTTAAATTTGTTACTTATTTATATAGTCATTTATCAATCAAGATCTAAGTGTAGTATTTATTCTTAAAGAACGATTTTTCCTTAAATAGTCTTTCTGGATTAATATACTCTGTATAGGCATGTGTCTGTGTGGGCACACACACACATGCACATTTGTATGTATTTTCCTTTTTGTATGGAAGAAAGATCAAATTAAACAGGTTAAAATCCTTTCCTACCAAAACCTATGTAACTCCAAATAAACTTATTGTCTACTAATTCCATCTGCTGTGACAATTTATATAATGATTTCAGAGTATGGTCTTATTTTATTTTGGACAGTTAAACAGTAAATTTATTTGTAGTTTTCTCCATAATGATAAAACATTATCCATGATAGTATATCTCCTCCCTGACACCTGAGCTTAAATATAATTTAAACTGTCTCAAAACGTTGATATTTTTGTAAGTTAAGATATTCTCTGTAGCTTCTCTTGTCACTTTCCCCATTCCTTGATCATATTTTAAATAACTGTTTGGCCTATGTTTTCTAATGGGCAAAATTACTACACCCTGCAATGTACACATGAGTCTCTCTCCTGCTCCCGTGGACTACAGAAGGCATCAGTGCATTCTAGCTGCTGTAACAAAAGAACTTAGATGGAGTAATTTGGAAATGATAGAGATTTATTGCTCACAGTTCTGGAGGCTGAGAAGTCCAAGATCAAGATGCCTATCTACTCAGTGTATGGTCAGGAGATGCTCCAGTGGCACAATCGGTGAACGTGCGGTACTTATACAGCAGTGTATGGTCAGGACTCTGTGCTGCATAGAGGGTACCTTCTGTGTCCTCATAGGGCAGAAGGGAAAGGACTAACAAGCTCCTCTAACGATTTTTATAGAAAGGATACTGATACCATTCATAAAGTTCCTGCCTTATAACCAAATCATCTCCCAAAGAGCACAACCTTCTAATACCATCACCCTAGAGATTAGATATCAACACATGGATTTTGGGGAGTGAGGAACAAAAAATATTCGGACCACAGGGCCAACTACCTCCTTCAGCGAACTGGTCATCACCTTGGATTGTGGGGCCAGGTAGAATAAAGTAAATTGACAAGATTAAGATTGAGGTTTATGAAAAGAAGATGTCCTGTTCAGTTCCCACCGGTTGTGTGTTCCCTCTGTGTTTAACCAGGCCTCTGAGGGTCAGGTGTTGCTATTATCCTTCAGGTGGAACCTGGCAGCTGCTATTTGTCCTGGCAGTGTTGCTTTGCTTCTTTGAGTTCCTAGTACCCTTGGGAAGAGTTTGTGGAGGAGAAATGACAGGTAAGTAACACCATTCACACACCAAATAGTTGTTACTATTGATTCTTTCTGCAAAATACATATGTTGGTATCATACAGCTGCTTGTTTGACAAAGAAGATAATGTTGCTTTTCTTTAAAAAAAAGAATAAGAATGGAAAGAGATTTTACAACTATGTTTTTCTCTCTGCCCACACAAACAAAAAAAGAGTCATCAAAGTTAAAACTTAAATGTGGGAAAGAAGAAAAGAAAGAAAAGAAAAGTGAGAAGACAGTTCTTGGATTTCTACGATGTGTCAGGAGCTCTGGCACAGCACATTGTGAGATAGATTCTGACTCAGTTCATCACCTTCCATTGCTCATGTCTTGATAACCTTAGATCAATTACATCACCTCTCTGCTCTTTGTTTTCTCTTCGAAAAAAAAATGGAAATGATAATGATTGCTGACTGGATTAGGTAACCTACTCTATATAAAGCATATTGTAAGAAATGTGATTTTTGTATTATCACCTTCAATATTCAAAATCACCCTCTGAATACCACTGAGTATTTCAATGAGAAAAAGTAATCAACATGAAAGACTACATCTAAATTAACACTTGGCTTCTTACTGTAATGCAAGATGAAAATTTGTGTGCATATTTTATATTTATTACAAACAAAATAAAGGGTTTGTCCTGATTTGGAAGCAATCAAAAGGAAGCAAACATTAGTCTCTAAACATTTTGTTTAGCTGTTTTTACCAAGACAGCACTAATAATATAGCAAAGAAAAGTAACATACTAAAATGAATTTCTCCATTTTTAAGAAAGACTGACAAGAAGAGATGTTTTACTTGAAGGAAAGTTAAATTCCTTTTTCTGAGTTCTCTTTTGTATTGTGATCCCTACTTACCTTTTCAAATTACTATCATGGATCGTGACATATCTCCATTTTCTAAGACAATAACACTACTTGCTCTTTTCCCACACGTTTTATTATTTGTTGTCTCTGTGATACATATCACAGGATTGCACCAACCCTGAAAACCTTTTCTTCTGTCCCTGAATTATCAGAATCTTCCTTTTAGGTCACAGAATGCAAACATTTCCAAGAAGACTTGACTGAGTCTCTCAAACAAATGTAATCTCTTCCTCCTCTAAACAGACTTCAGACTTGATCTAGATGCCAGTTCTAAGACTTTTCATAGTATATCTTTTGTGGTCAAGAGAAAGAATTGCCATTAGGAAGCCACACCGAATCTGAGAGTGTTATTTAGTGTATGTGGTTATGTCTGGGGAATTGCTGACTCCATTAAGCCTGACAACTACTTAGATCTCAGACTACCGAATGTTCTCCAAGGAGAACATTTCTTCTAAGAGAAAAAGGTACTGGGCATAATGAGGCTTTATTTCGCAGGAAGCAGTGAGCATTGCTTGATGTTGTTCACTTGAATTTGGTATTGGATGTGTCTCTGCCCAAGATGTTTAAGAGAAAAGGCTGGAGAGGAGGTTGTTAGTTAAAATGAGAAGACGTTTCACTAAAACTCTATAGGAAGTTGGAATATACATGACATGCTTTGGAATCCTAATCACAGTGCATTACAAAAGACAAAGATGGCATCTAATGATGCTTCAGAACAAGAAGTCTTCATAGCTATGGTGCAGCTACATGGTGCAGCTACATGGTGCCTGACAGGAATCTAAGAATTTGCATAAATGTCCCACAAGCAAGGACAGTGATACCTGGAAAACATCGAGATGCCCACTCAAAGAAGCTGTGGACCTTCGTAAAAGCTCTAAGCACAGAGAATGTAGTACAACCCAGCGAAATGGGCAGAGATGACCCCCAAACCCCCATTACCTGGAGGAAGCAGTAGTTACAACAGAGGGGACAGCAGTGCAAATGGAAGTGTCCAGCACCTATTAGATGTGGGTACATTTTTGATTAATCCTAAAAATATAGGATGAGGACTAACCTAGAAAAGAAAAGGAAATGATAGCAAATATGATTTATAAAATAAAAGTAATAGTACTATACAAATCTTCTGTCTCCTACTAGGGGTGTTAAAAACAAACTACATGGGTAATTAACCCCTATAATAGCTAGTATAGTATTGTTTTGTATGCGACAATGTACTTAAAAATTTGAGCCTTGACTGAATGAAAATGAAGCAATATATAAGCAACAGGATTAGTAATTTTCATGACAATAAAGGTGCCTGCTATGATCCGGATAAGTGTCCCCCAAAGGTCCATATGCTAAAGGCTCAACTCCTAGCTGGCTCTAATGGGAGGTGCTGTGGACCTTTAGGAGATGGGGCCTTATGGGAGGTTCAGAGGACATTAAAGGTATAAACTTGAAAGGATTGGGGGACTTTGTCCTCTTCCTCTTCTTCTCTCTCTTTTGCTTCTTGGCTAAAAAGTGAGCAGTTTGCTCCACCAGGTGTCCCATACCAGTGCTATCTGGCCTACCCACCAGACAGCCCAAATCAAGGGTAAACATTTGTTCTTTATAAGTTAACTATCTTAGGTGTTTCAGGAACTTAGAGAAAGCCAACACAGTGCTTTAGATATTTCAGTGTGTACAAATAACCAAGGAGGAAATTTATTAGACATTGAGAGACACAATAAATTATTTGACTATTTGAAAACAATACAATTTACTTAAAAAGAAGACAACCCACAAGGAAATTAGAGTCTAGCAAACTAAATATCTTAGACTGTTTTTATATAAGTATCTTTGTCATTGACCATAAATTTCTCACAATTTTCAATATATCAATAATTTAGGAAATACATGCTTCATATTTTGACAAGAATTAAAGCAAATTTGAAAATTATTTTATACTTATTTATCATTGATCTGATAATAAATAAATAATAATTGTTTTATGTAATACCTCTCCAACTTGTCCAAAGTTCTACTTTCTATGGTTTTAGTTACCTGAACTCAATCTCAGTCCAAAACACTAAATGAAACATTTTTTTAAAAAAATAAACAACTCATTAGTTTAAAATTGTACATCATTCTGAGCAAAATGATGAAATCTCTCACCTTCCGGCTCCATCCAGCCCAAGACATGAATCATCCTTTGACCTTTATGACTCTGAAAAAAAAAATTAACTACCCTTAATGCCTTGATATATCCATGAAAAAATCAAGAATTATAAATTAATGTAGATCAATTGAATTATCCAATAAGTTTCTCAAGAAAATTTAATAATTTGACATTTTTCTAAATGCTTGCCTTATAATACATACAAATATACTAAATGTGTATTTTAGTTGAAATTTAAAAATGAATCCAGTGAACCTTATTCAGCTAATATGTAATTACAAAATAACTTATAGACATGTGAACAATGATATTTTTTTAAAAGTTGGAATGTCTGAATACAATGCTATAAAAAACTTTTGCATTGGTAGCATTATAAATGAGACTAAAAGCAAACGTCAAGTTGAGAACCAGGCCATATCAGCAACAAACTCAATATGCAGTCACTGACCTTGAAAGGAGAAGACGGGGGCACAAGTCAAGGAGAGAAGGAGGCCTAGAAGCTGAAAAAGAGAAGGAAAATGATTCTTTTCTAAAACCTCCCAAAGAAATACAGTCCCGTCACCACCTTTGGAACAGTGAGATCTATCTGGAACTTCTGCTGTACAAAGAAGACAATAAACATTCTGTGTTAAGCCATTAAATTTGTGGTAATTTGTTATACTTCCAATAGAAAACCTATATACCAAATATAACTGAATGAATTTGACTATTTTGATTTCATCTTAATATTCCCAAAGGTAAAATGTACTTATTCTAAAAAAAGAGAGAGTTTAGAAACATAAGAATCTTCTCCTATCTCTGACACAAATAGAATTGGATACTCTCTGAATCCTGGATTCAGTAAGACATCATGTGAGTCTATTTGAAGGTGTCTGTCATTAATGATAATTTAGTTCAAAGAAGGTTTTATACACTGGGCAGATCACTATGAAGAAGAACTGAGAAACAAATCCACTCTCTGGATACTCAAAATCCTTGTATGTCTATTTAAATATTAAATTAAGCCATTATTTTCTGTATAGTTATCTTTTAATTGCACCTTTTGGAGTACCTCAGCAGGAGAGACATAATTATAAGGTGTGATATGAGCAATTTCATTTTCTTTCTATTTATTCAGTGACTAAGAATGGTTGAAAATTGTCCTCTTATTTTCTCTGGTAGAGTATTCAGATATTTAGTCTGATTTGAATAAGACTGCAGAAGGGTTTCTGAGCAATTACTTTGCTCACACATAGAAACTACAGCCCTCATTAAAATATAATCATCAAGTTCTATTTTATACAAGAATGGAAACATACAATGCATTTATTGTCAATTTTTAAGGGGGAAAAAAAGGAGATATTTGTGGGTGAAAACCCACATCCTTAGGAGCAAATTATTGATGCCTTCTAAATCAACAGCATTCTAACAGCTATCCAAGTCTATGAAAAAGTTTAGATTGACCAGACTGGAGTGACTCAGGCTGACTTTCAAAACAACAGACCTATATGCCTGCATACGTAGTCATATGAATTCTTGGAAAAGAAAACTATGCTTTTTTTGAGCATCATTTCCGAAGGTAATATATAATAAATGTGGTCCATTTTATTCGCTGAAGTTCACCAATACAGCTCATTGCTTATGTACTTCACATGGGAAGCTAAATGATCCTGCAGAACTTCTAGAGAGTCACAGTGAAAGAGGACAAGCACCTAACCATTCCTACATCTTTGTTGTCAAAAAAGAATAGGTTCTCACTGTATCCCTCAGTTATTTAAAACAATAGGCAACCTCACAAACATGTAACTCTAATTTTGTCAAATTTAACTTTTTGATTTGAAGACTTCATCTTATTGAACATCAGTGAAGATGTACTTAAGTGTATGTACACATATACACATTCACAAATGTGAATATCATGTTTGCGCAAACTCCAGCATACCATACCCCCTGACACACACAGATTCTATAATTAGGGTTAATTGTAATCAGAAATATTTGAAGACAAAATGTATTCTAGTCACTAAAATGCTATCTTTTGCAGAGTAAGAATATCATGCAGTGAAATGGCCTTACCCTATAAAAATAAATCTAAGACTGAAAAATATTATGAAACCAAACTGTAGAAAATTGTAATGAACTCAGGACTTCATGTGTTTACACCTGTTCTTAACTCCTTTTGCTTTATTTTCACTCTACAAATAACATATTATGCATGAATTTTATAGGCTATAATGGTTAAAGTTTTAATAGTATTAAATCTAGCACAAAATCAAAATCTTTAAAAAACAATGCTGACATTGTATTATATATAAAATAGATATGTAGAAATATGTAAGGGTTTAGAGTCTAGAAACTCATGTTCACATATCTGTCTTAGCTAATTGATTCAAGGACCTGTGCACCTACCTGAGTCATGTATCTAGGAAAGAGTTATGTTTTAAACCCCGGGGTTAGTTCCATTTACTAATTATAATTAACTTGCTAGAATCTAATATAGCATTTTGCTTCTGTTTCCTCACTGATAAAATGTACTCAAAATCACAGACTTTAATAAGAAAAAAAAAGCAGAACAATTAATTATAAACAGTTTCAGACTTTATCCTCCTTCTGCCTACTAAGAGGAGTCTGCCTTTGCCTAGCATCACTTCCTTTTGTTTCCTAACTTTCATGAAAAGTGTTGCCAGTGGTTTTAAGAGTTGTGAAATAGAATTTGTAATACAAGGATAACACTTCCTGAGAGCAGGCTTGGGAGGCCCTCCATTCTCCCCCGGCCCAGTTTAAATTCCATGATCCATCACCCTTAATTCCTTAATGTCTCCTTTATTGTATTGGCCTGGCCAACCCAAATCCAATCTTTTTCAATCCCCCCAGCAGGTAACTGTGGATGAAAAAAATACATAGTCTCATTAATCTGCCTTTTTATTGTTTATAATACATCTTCCCTTGGGCTTCAACATTGCCCTCCAACCATTTATTTTTAGTCAGTAAACTCTTCAGCTCTTAGACCCTCTGCTTACCAGTTTTCAGAATCCAATAAGTAGATCAAAATTAACTCTATTAATTGAACTGAAGGAGTTGCCATCTTTCTATTCAACCACTGATTTGCCTGTGGACATATGGGTAAGGAAATAAATTGTGAGTAGGAGTTTATTATGAAATATGGACTGGAACATCTATAGAGTTGAACTCAGTATGCACAATGTTAATTCTCTAAATTATACATTTACCTCCCATTTGTTGTAAAGTACTATTTATCATGTAGGAGTCAACTGGAAAACCTCAATTATTTCCTTAACCTCTAGAATGTGGAGGATTTTAATAATTTTCCGTACAGGGTACTGAATTGCCTTAACTTAACCCTAAAAGATGTCTGAAGAGAATTTCAGTAGCAGTGTACTTCATTATGTTCGGCTTTGGAGCTCTGCAGCATAAAGAACTAAGAATAAATAATGTAAAGATTGTTTTTAATTAGGTACAAGACAATGAAGAACCAAAGAACTAGCCAAAGCCATTTGTAATAGTCAAGTCAGCAATTTAAGAAACAAAGGTTCTATACCAAAATGACTAAGCCAAATCTCTTATTTGAATTAACTCAACTTCTCTACTACAGAAAAACCTCTGCTAATAATGCTAAAAATCTTTATTAATACAGGAAACTGGATTACTTGGCTTTTGGGTTTCCGTCCACTGGTTGCTCTGTGTGATTTGGCCAATACACTCTCTAGTGAGGAAGTCTTCCTTCCGCTACTTTGACTAAGAAAATGAATTTCCCAGGAAGATAAGTACAGCTCTTTTTGTTTGTTTGTTTGTTTGTTCAGCTATGTAATATAGATAACTGTTTCCTCAGTCCTAATCCCTAAATACTCTAAAGTAACCAACAAACTTTGCATTGCAGTGAGATTTGAATATTGAAAGAATACTTGCCAGAGAATGCAATTCCAAATGAAGTCATATCAAATTAGAATAATTTGTGTAATAAAAGGAAGAGCCATATTGAAACATTCTGATTTAGATTAATTTAAATTTTTCTTGAGAGGAGAAAGAAAAATAAGAACCTGTCCCAATCAGCAGCTAGATGCTACTTCCCTGGACATAAACACAGTTTGACAAATGTTCTACCTTCAAGAAAGCATCCTGTGCTGAGCTTTTCACAGCAATGGAAATCAGCTTGCACGTTAGCATCCATACTCATCTATAGCACTGTGTACCCACAGACAATATCACACTGTTTTGATTGATGCTTTCATTAGAATGGTTCCGGCTGTCATTTGTGTTCTCATTCTTACCTAGACAAATAATTGATTTCTTTAGATACTGAAAAATGCAGAGAATATACAATGAAATCCTCCTTATACTACAATTATATGATTTTACAGGCATGCTGGATATTTTTGCAAAGGTTTCCCTATCTTGGTATGCACAGGAAGGTGGGGAGGTGGCCGGGAGAGAGGAACAATGTAGGTACTGTGTTTCACACATGTGTAAGCAGTCTGTTCCTTGGAATCTTGGCCTTGCCTATGCTCTCTACTAGATCACTTTCCCTCAAAATATGCCTGGCTCATTCCCTGCTTCTCTCCAAGCCCTTGCTAAAACCTCATTTCCCCACACAGACCATCACTGATCATCCTATCTAAAATCTATGCCACATCACATTCTTCTCCATCCTTTCTTTATGATACTTCATAGGCTTCATCACCATGTGGCTATTCCTTTTCTTTTGCTTCCTAATTACCAGCCTAATTCATACACACACGTGTGTGCGAGACACACACACACACACACACACAACAATGCAGGTTTCATGAGTGTCTGGACCTTTTCTTTTTTCTTGCTTGCTGTGTCAGTACCCAAAACAGAGCCTGGTCCGCAATTGCTGAATACACGAATAAATTTCTTATCTTTCCCCAAGTCATATTAAATCACATCTTGATATGAGCAGGTAAGGTACACTTTTGTGGACAATGGAGATAGAAAAGGCAAAGATGATAGAAAATTCTTGTGAGTAGTTTTTGTAGAAAGGGAAGGAAAGAGTAGAATCTTAAGGAGGGAGAAAAAGTTGTTGTTTTTAAGATAAGAAAAATAGCATGCTATTTTCTGCTGTAGTTTTTTTCCCAGGGGCCAAATGCAGAAAAGATTTTGTATGCAATTAAAATATTTATATAAAGGCAGCATTCATTTATTCACATTGCAAGTATTTCTTAACAGGAAGCACATTAATGTGTGCCTCCTGAGTCCACACATTCCTTTGTACAAGGCGGCATTGATTTTCAACATATCAGAGGAGGAGGAGCTTAACATTGATGAGAAATCAATTTATTTAGCCAGCTGTATTTTATTAAAATCGAGTGAAAATGAGTATACTGAGTCAAATGCCTCTAGAGCACTCAGAGTTTTCTCATTGACTTAACTCTCCTTAAAACTGTTCTATAGCAGAAATGGAATGCTCCCTAGTACTTGGATTACGATAAAAAATGGAATGCTCCCTAGTACTTGGATTACGATAATGTCAATTTTGAAAATATTGGTTAAAGTCTCCAAACACCAACATTGGTGGATATTTTCATCATCTGACCGAAAGTACTGACAGGAACAATTTAGAGAGCTCGGCTTGGTGGCACACACCTGTAATTCGTGAGTTCAATGCCAGCCTCAGCAACTTTTTGAGGCCCTAAGCAACTTAAGGACACTCTATCTCAAAAAATATAAAGGACTGGAGATCTGGCTCAGAGATTGAGGACCCCTGGGTTCAATCCTTAGTACAAAAAAAAAAATAGAACAACTTGGAGGAGGACATTTTTTTATTGGTTCACAGTTTCAGAAAATCAGTCTACATAAGTTGACTCCATGGTTCTGGGCCCCAAGTGAGAGTGAGGCAGATCACGGTGGAAAGCCATGGCAAAGGAAAGCATCTCAGAACATGACAGCCAGGAAGGAGAGAGAGAGAGAGAGAGAGAGAGAGAGAGAGAGAGAGAGAGAGAGAGAGCCAAGAACAAAACATAAATCCCAAAGGCAAGCCCCCATTGACCTACTTCTTCCAGCCACATCCTATCTGACTATAGACATTGCCCAATTAATACATTCAAGTGTATTAATCCACTGATTAAGTTATAGATTTTATACTAATCACTTCACCTTTGAACATCTTGCATTTCTCACACATTAGATTTTTGAGAACATGTGCAAACTGTAATAGTAGAATTTTCATTGCTAGACCATTCTCCAATGCTCCTTCTCTACTTCTTCTATAAAAACTCAAGGACCTGAGTTCATATTTTAAGTCATCTCAAGAAGTAAGACAGGCCCTGGTTGTGAGTGTTGGGATTCCCTGTTTGGGTCCATATGATCCAGCTAAAACCAGCAGCAATCTTGAAGGTTTTTTTCTCACTGGTGTAAGTTTAAATACAAGAAGCGCTTCACCAAGGTTGTAGACCTCAATGTTTAGTATTCAGGGGCTACAGGACAGATCCTCCTCCAGAATCCACCTTTCTCAAGGAGCCATGTTTGGTCAGGCACAAGTCTCTGAGACACTGAAAAAATTTTTTTCTTCATTCCCACTTTTTGGAGGTTTGATGTCCCCTTCTCAGAGTCTCGCCACCTCCAAATTCTCTTGGCATTTAGATAATTTCAGTTCATATGCTCAGAAGTTTTAAGAACATGAGACATATGCTAATAGACTATCATCTCAGCTTGTTGTCTTCAGGTGGAAAATTCAGGGAAGCATTCTATATTCTTCTCA
The DNA here is from genome assembly GCF_001458135.2 of Marmota marmota marmota. Classification (NCBI taxonomy): domain Eukaryota; kingdom Metazoa; phylum Chordata; class Mammalia; order Rodentia; family Sciuridae; genus Marmota; species Marmota marmota. The sequence goes on along the minus strand of NW_026000211.1, from coordinate 5,237,508 downwards.
GGAGTTCTCAACACAATCAAATGCTATGTAATGACCCTTTATATTGGTTCTTCAATCCTCTCCTTGTCTTCTTCTCACAAAGGCTCCCTGGAGTTATAGGTCACTCTTACCCAACTTCATATGTCAGATTCTGTTTTTTACTTTTGGAAAGAAATCATACAAACTTTGTGCCAGGATTAAACCTAAAAAGTAGAACTCTGGAAAGAAATTCTGAATCTGGATGAAGCCAGATGCCTGACAAGACCTTTGGCTTGCTGTACCATGACAATTACTAACTGTCCCATGTCAAATAGATTGAGGGAAGAAAAAAATTAGAATGTATATCATCAGCTCCTCTGGTTCTCAGACTTTTGGATTCAGCCTGAATTATACCAACATGTAAATGACAGATTGTGGGACATATCAGCCTCCATAGTTGCATGAGTCAAAAACACATAAATAATATTTGTGTCTATATAAATGGTATAAATGTATAATAATATATTTGCATCTCCTACTGATTGTTTCTCTGGCTAATATAAATTCTAAACTTCTGTAATCTAATTATAAGATTAAAATTGTGTTTGATAAGCTATGATGTCTTTGGACATCCCAAATTGTCTCTAAGCATAAGAAAATGCAAGTCTCTCATAACAAAAGATTCATAGCTATACTGGCTGCAGGGTATTTATAATCATGAATATATGTTGACAATGTTATCAAGGAGTAAGGTTAGACCCTTTCTTTGCTTTATCAACCTTTGTGACGTCTTTACCTTTGGATTTTTGCTCTTTATAGTTGTAAGAGATCTGTAGAAACTCCCAACATTAGATCTAGATGGAGTATATTTAGATGGAACAAAAAGCACCTTTCAGGGTCTCTTTTCCAACAGTTAGAAAAGTGCTCTTAAATACTCTTCAAAAGAATATTGGTCTTGGGGCTGGGGTTGTGGCTCAGCAGTAGAGTGCTCGCCTAGCACATGAGAGGCCCTGGGTTTGATCCTCAGCACCACATAAAAATAAATAAATAAAATAAAGGTATTGTTTCCATGTACAACTAAAAAAAAATTTTAAAAAAGAGCATTCATCTTATATGAGTCACTTGCCCAACCCACAATCAAAGCCAAAGAAATCAGGTGTTATAGTCTATATACAGGTGTTTCCTCAAAGTTCCTGTGTTAATGCAGCAATATTCAGAGGTAAACTGATTAGATTATTAGAGTTATAACCTGATCAGTCCATCCTAGTTTGAATACAGGGACTGTAGGTAGGTGGGGCATGGCTGGAGGACTTGGAGGACTTGGGTCACTAAGGACCTGCTCTGGAAGGATCTATCTTCCCTGCAGCCCCTCCCCATTCTCTATTTCCTGTACAGCATGAACACAGCAGTACTTCTTCACCAGGCTTTTCTTTTGTGAAGTTCTGCCTCACCTTTAGCCCAGGGCAATGGAGTCAGCCCACCATGAACTGAACCTTTGAAACCATGAGCCAAAAACTTGTTTTTCTCCTCTATGTTGTTCTTATTGGATATTCTGGTCACAACAAAAAACTGACTAACACAGCAGGATCACCATGACAAAGGCTAACTAGAGTTGTATCTCACATCATTCTAAATGGAGAGAAATTGAAAGCATTCCCTCTGATTTCTTTCTTCGGGGAGAGTTCATCTTTCCCAAGATGTGGTAACTGAATAGTCAGAGGAAGAAAGAAGGGAGGAATTAAAGTGGGCCAGACAAGATGTTGTATATGAATGCACAATTTTCAGTGAGAATGCTTCTAACAAGGCCATGAATGCATTATCTAAGCAATGTTCAGTAAAATCATCCAGATTTAAATTAGGTGGCCCCTAGCACTGTGATCTCGTCATTACTATCATTCTGATTGTTGACCACAGAAACAGAAAGTAGTAGGCATGTTACCTGTTGTGTTAGAGCATAATATAACAATCAGAGGCTGTGATCTATGATCAACATTAAAATCTGAATTCAGTCTTTGAAGGCAATTGAGAATACCACCAAAAAGAGCAGAATAAATAATAATGATAATACTAGCAACTTTTGTTTTGTGCTGTTGGCCTTAGCAAATGTGTTTGGCATATTACCTGCACCTGCAATTCTATCACTCGTATATGCCATTAAAGACAGATGTTTTTGAATTACTCTGCAAAAGGAAGTTTCCATAGGTTTGCAGTCACACAAAACACCTAAGATAAACAGGGACTATTTAGCCTTGACAATGCACATACAGATTTTGTTACAGCTTGCATAACATTTTGCAAAATAAGTGTGTGAAAATTATGTTGTATCAACTGAAATATGTGTTAAATCTATGGATGAGCTACCTACTGTGAGAGAAAACTGAAACAAGTAAATTAAGAAAATCTTTATTGTATTAATTTATTATTTATTCTTTTAAATTATATGTGACAGTAAAATATGTTTTGACATATCATAAATACATGGAGTATAACTTCCCATTTTAGTGGATGTACATGACGTGGAGTTACACTGGTTATTTATTCATATATGAACATAAGAAAGTTATACCAAATTTATTCTACTATCTTTCTTATTTCCATCTCTCCTCCCTCACCTTCATTTAGCTTTATCTAAAACAGTGAACTACTATTCTCCCCCCACCACCCACCCTGCTTATTGTGAGTTAGAATCTGCATATCAGAGAGAACATTCAGCCTTTGGGTTTGGGGGATTAGCTTATTTCACTTAGCATGATAATCTCCAGTTCCATTCATTTACCAGCAAATGCCATAATGTGGTTCTTCTTTATGGCTGATTAATATTCCATTGTGTACATCTACCATATAGAAAATATTCATCCGTTCATCTGTTGAAGGGCACCTAGGTTGGTTCCATGGCTTAGCTATTGTGAATTGAGCTACTATAAACATTGATTTGGCCACATCAATGTAGTATCCTGATTTCAAGTCCTTTTGGTATATGCCAACAAGTGGGATGGCTAGGTCAAATGGTAGTTTCATTCTAAGTTATCTGAGGAATCTCCATACTGCTTTCTATAGTGGTTGCACCAATTTGCAGTTCTACCAGCAATGTATGAGTGAACCTTCCCCCACCACACACACATTGTTGCCAACACTTATTGTTGCTTATATTCTTTATAATTGCCATTCTATCTGGAGTTAGATGAAATCTCAGTGTAGTTTTAATTTGCATTTCTCTAATTGCTAGGGAGGTTAAACATTTTTTTTTATTTGTTTTACTTAGTTACACATGACCTACAATGATCTTGACATATACAATTGAGTCAGATGGGCTATAATTTCTCTTTTTTATGAGTGTACAGGTTGCAGAATTACATTGGTCTTGCAGTCACGTATATACCCACAGCTATGTTTTTTGCCCATTTGTATTTCTTCTTCTGTGAAGTGTCTGTTCGTTTCCTTTTCCCAGTTATTGACTGTTTTTTTTTTAATTTCCTGGTGTAGGTTTATGAGTTCTTTATATATCCTGGAAATTAAGGCTGTATCTGAGGTGCAGGTCACAAATATTTTCTCCCATTTTGTAGGTTCTCTCTTCATGTTCTTGATTGTTTCCTTTGCTGTGAAAAGATTTTTAATTTGACACAATTCAATTTATTGATTCTTTATTTTACTTCTTTTATCTTAGGAGTCTTGTTGAAGAATTTGATTCCTGAGCTGACATGATGAAGATTTGGGACTACTTTTTCTACTAGTAGGCTCAGGGTCTCTGGGCTAATGCCTAGGTCCTTGATTGATTAGGGTTGAGTTTCCTGCATGGTGAGAGATAGAGGTCTAATTTCATTTTGCTATATGTGGATTTCCAGTTTTCCCAGCACCATTTGTTAAATAGACTATCTTTTCTCCAGTAAATGTTTTTGGTGGCTTTGAAGTTCTTCTTCAATTTTTTTCTTTATTCTGTAGTTTTCGTTGTAGAGGTCTTTCATCTTTTTGTTAGATTGATTCCCAAATATTTTTATTTTGAGGCTATTGTGAATGGGATTGTTTTCTTAATTTCTCTATTAGCTGATCTATCACTGATATATAGGAACACAATTGATTTATGGGTGTTAATTTTATATCCTACTACTTTGCTGAATTCATTTATAAGTTCTAGAAGTTTTCTGGTGGAAATTTTTGGGTTTTCCATATATAGAATCATGTCATCAACATATAGAAATAGTTTGAGTTTCTTTTTTCCTATTCTTATCCCTTTAATTTCTTTCTTCTAATTGCTCCTGCTAGAGTTTTAGAACAATGTTGAATAATAGTATTAAAAAAGGGTATTGTTGGTCTTGTTCCACTTTTTAGAGGGAACACTTTAAATTTTTCTCCATTTAGAATGACATTGGGCTTGGGTTTAACATATATAGCTTCTAAAATGTTGAGGTATGTTTCTACTATCCTTAGTTTTTCTAATGTTTTGAAGATGATTGGATGCTATATTTTGTCAAATGCTTAGCATAAATCCACCAAGGAATATCTGAAATTCTAGTGACAACATTGGGGAACTTTTCCTATGAATTCCTATTGATAAGAAAGCAAAATTCCTATTCATAAGAAAAACCAATTCCTATGAATATGATTATTCATCTAAGACACTAATAAAACACTAGTAATAAACAAATGATAAATTATTCACATATGTAGATATTGTTCCACCTACCCTTTATTCTTTCCATCCCTTTTCCATCTGCATTCTTCTTCCTTTGTAAGAATCTTATTAATAGGTATAACCCTTCTATTTTGTTTTCTTGTTATAGGAATAAACTGTGGTATTTTAATGTGTAATTTGATGGGGTTGCCATGGATTTGAATAATTGCTTAAATCAGACATACAAACACTGTTTTGTTTATAAATGGAATTTCCCTGAACTTAAACTTTCTTCCCAACTTCAAGAATAAATAAAATAGTACGTTTACAGAAAGTATTCCAAATCTGTACAAAGACCTCTTTCTCAATTTTTAGAAATTTTTATTCCTTTTTGTCCTTTCCTTAGGAAACCTTGTTGTGTTATGTACACTAAAGGGATATTCATCCTAATCAATACTGAAGAATTTCCAAAAGACAGAAAAAAAGTTTTATACATTTAAAACAGTAGCTCAGAAGGAAATGTTTAACAGTTAACTTCGAGTATGAGAGTAGAAGCCTCACATCCATAAACACCGAGTGGCACACACAGATGAGATGATTTTATCACATCAGCCTATGTGCTCTGAACATTTTTTTTCTCTTTTTTTTTCATTTTTTCTTCTTGTATCTTGTACTTTTTTCCTCTTGTACCACCTTAGTGTACTTCAGCATATCTTAGAGCAGTTATGTTCAATCTGTTAGTGTCTCCCTGCCTATATAATTCCATTCAGGAATTTTATTTTGATACCTTAAAAATAGCCAAAGCAATATGAAATACATGCTCATAAGAAAAATATTTAAATTGTTTTGGTTTTCTTTCATCTAGATCTGTGATGTCTGAAAAAATAATACACTATTACCTTGATTAAATGTAATAATTCACATATTTCATCATAAAGAAATTAGATTATATATAATAATGAATATCTTTTTTCTACTATTCATAAAGATGAAATAATAAAATGCCTATATTGTTTAATACAGTGATAAGGTTATAATATGTGCATAGATTCTTGACTTTAAATCTGTTGATGTGATGAATTACATTTATTGATTACCATGTGTCAAACCAACCTCGAATCCCTGGGATGAACCCCACTTGATCATGGTGCACTATTTTTTAAATATGTTTTTGTATGCAACTTGCCAGTATTATTGGTCAGAAGTTTCCCTTCCTTGATGTGTCTTTGTCAGGTTTTGGTATCTGTGAAACACTAGATTAATAAAATGTCTGGGAAGGTTCCCTCCTTTTCTATTTCATGGAATAATTTGAGGAGTATTGGTGTAAATTCTTCTTTGAAGGTTTGGTAGAACTCAGCTCAGAATCTGTCTGCTCCCTATATTTTCTTTGTTCGTAGGCATTTGATGGCATCTTCAATTTCATTGCTTGAAATTGATCTGTTTAAATTTTCTATGTCCTCCAAATTCAAATTGAGTAGGTCATATGTTTCTAGTTTGTCGATATCTTCTATATTTTCTATCGTAGTAGAGTAAATTTCCAAAGTAGTTTTTGATTATTATCTGTACATTAGTAGTGTCCATTGTGATAATTTATTTTCCATCATGAATTTTAGTAATTTGAGTTTTCTCTCTTCATTAGGTTGGCATAGGGTTTATCAATTTTCTTTATTGAGAAGAGGAGCAGAGGCTTGCTGAGAGGCAGAGCCGCCCCCTCCCCCTGCGCTGGCAAGGTAGAGGGAACTGTGACCACCCACAGAGCAGGCCCAGCGGCCTGCTGAGGGGCAGAGCCGCCCCCCACCCCCCACGCCTGCCAGGTAGGTGGAACTGTGACCACCGACAGAAAAGGCCCAGTGGCCCGCGGAGGGGCAGAGCTTCCAATCACTCCTGCAAGGTAGGCGGGCCTGCGANTGTAATGTTTTGAACAGCCAACAATAAAAAATTAAAAAAAAAATTTTCTTTATTTATTCAAAGAATCAACTTTTGTTTGTTTCATTGTTTTGAGGAGGTTTTGGGGGATTTTTGTTTGTTTCAATTTCATTGATTTTAGCTTAGATTTTAATTCTTTCCTGACTTCTGCTTTTGGTGTTGGTTTGTTCCTCTTTTTCTAGTGAATCTCAAAAATGTAATATTAGGTTATTTATTTGTTGACTTTCTATCCTTTTTTTGATTGAGCTTAATGCAATAAACTGTTCTCTTACTACTGCCTTCATGGTGTCCCAGAGATTGGGATAAGCTGTGTCACAGTTCTCACTTACCTCTAAGTATTTTTTTATTTCATCTCTAATATTGTCTGCTATCCATTGGTCATTCAATAGCATATTATTTAGTCTCCAGTTTTTAAAGGAGCTTCAATTTTTATTTTATCATTGATTTCTAATTTTATTTCATTATGATCTGATAAAATGCAAGGTATTGTCTCTGTTTTTTGTATTTCCTAAGAGTTTCTTTTTGGCATAAATTATGATCCATTTTAGAGAAGGATCTATGTGATACTGTGAAGAAAGTGTATTCAGTCATTGATGGATAAAATATTCTATATATGTCCATTAAGTCTAAATTATTGATTATATTTTTGAGGTCTATGGCTTCGTTGGTTAGTTTTTTGTTTGGAGGATCTATCTAATGGTGATAGAGGTGTGTAAAGTCATCCAAGATTATTGTGTTGTGGTCTGTTGATTCTTGAAATTGAGAATAGTTTGTTTGATATACATCGATACTTTATTTTTTTGGTGGGGGCATACATATTTATGATTGTTATGTCTTATGGATGTATAATTCCCCTAAACAGTATGAAATGTCCTTCTTTGTCCCTTCTCATTAACATTGGCTTGAAGTTCACTTTATCTGATATGATGATAGAAACCCCAATTTGGTTTTGAGATCCATGTGAATGATATGCTTTTTCCCATACTTTTACCTTCAGTCTGTGGTTGTCTTTGCCTATGAGATGAGTCTCTTAGAGTCAGCATATTGTCAAGTCTTGTTTTCTAATTCAATCTGCCAGTCTATGTCTTTTGATTGATAAATTTAGGCCATTTACATTTGATGTTATTATTGAGATGTAATTTTTTCCTTGCCATTTTTATTTATTTCTGTTTTTAATTTGAATTACGTTCTCCTTTGACTATTCTTCTAGTGTAGTTCCTCCTTTTTCTGGTTTTTACTTTTTAACTTTTTTTTTCTTCATGAAATATTAAGCATGTATTTTAGTGCAGTTTTTTTAGTATTTAATTCTTTTCACTTTTAACAAGGAAAGTTTTTACTTCATCATCAATTCTGAAAATTAATTTTGGTGTGTATAGTATTCTTGGTTGGCATCCATTTTCTTTCAGAACTTGATATATATTATTCCAAGAGGAATATTATTCTTTGAGGTTCTAGGATGAGAAATCAGATGAGATCTGGATTGGTTTCTTTCTAGATGTGATTGGTTTCCAAATAATTGTTTTTTCTGGTAGCCTTCAAAATTCTATGTTTATTCTGTATGTTAGGCATTTTCATAATAATGTGCATAATGTGGTTCTGTTACAATTTTGTGTATTGGGAGTTCTGTACACTGTTTGTATCTGATTTTTCATTTCATTCTTTAGGTTTTGAAATTTTCTGATATTATTTCATTGAAAAGATTGTGTATTCCTTTGGTTTGTATCTCTGAGTCTTCATCTATCCTGGTAAATAATAAACATGGTCTTTTCAAGTTATCCCATATTTCTTGGAAGTTCTGTTCATGGTTTCTTAATGTCTTTTCTTCATGGTCAACTTTATTTTGAAGATTATATATTTTGTCTTCATTGCCTGAAACTTTGTCTTCCAAATGGTCTGGTCTATTGGTGATGCTTTCCATTGATTTTTTTAAAATTTGGTTTATTGATTCCTTCATTTTGAGTTTTTGTTTGATTGACTTTTTGTTTCTGAATCTCTATCTCTTTATTGAAGTAATCTTTTAGTTCTTGTATATTCTCCCTGATTTCACTTGTTTCTTTGTTTTGACCTCACAGACTAGTTTAACTATGTACCTTCTAAAATTCTTCTCTTACATTTCTACCACTATAGTGTCATTGGATTCTTTTATTGAAGTATGTTTCTTTGGGGTGACTTGTTCCCTTGATTTTTCATGCTGTTTGTGTGTCTACCCATCTCAAAGTATGAATCTGAGGCAGTAGTTTCTGTCCTGTAGACTTATAGTGTCCCTGAATAGTTTCCAGTACCTCATCATTTTGTGGTAGACAAGTAATCACAATAACCAATACAAACAATATACAGTATTAAACAAAATAGTTCCTACTATAATGTCTATAACATTGTCACAATAAACAGAAATGATATGAAAAGTTAATACCTACAATAATAGCAAGAAGTTTGCAAAAGGGTTTACTATTTTGAATGGTGGAAGAGAGAGAACAGAGGTGATGTAGGATGAGATGATTATAATAGAGAAGAAGTGAAGTTAGAAGTAAAAAATTAAAGGACTAGTGAAGGATATAAGAATAGAGATTGGCTGTTAGTGGAAGAAATGAGAAAAAGAGAATCAAGGGAAACAGATAATTGACAGAAAAAAAAATACATATATGGTAAAATTTTTTAAAATAAAAACATAAAAATTACTGGGAGTGGCAAAATAATTACAGACTCCTTTGAAATATCCTAAGGCAGAGGCTGTGCCCTTCTGAGAACTCTTGGTGGAAACACGCCAATTGAGACTGGTCAGTTGCTACTGACCCCTGTTCAAGGGGCGTTCTGTGAAGCTCACAGAATTTATTAGTTCACAGCCTTGAGTTCAAATGCCAGCAGTCCACAGGTAGAAGAGATATGAGCACAATCTGATGAGCCCCAGTTAGGCTATTTCTCTCACAACTTCATTTTGTGTATCTTGAAGCTTTCTCACAGTAAATCCTTTTGATGTTTAAACCTATATAATAAACCTGTAGAGCCTGCTGTGCCCCTTCTCACCAGGAGTTTGGTAGGTTCACTGAGTTCCACTTTCTCTGTATTTTGTGTTTTTCTCTTATTTCCAATCCTCTCACCACCCTGTTTGGGAAACTGAATGCACACCACACAGGCCACAGCAAAAAAATAAAAATAAAAGAATTCAAAACAAACTGAAATATACTAATCAAATATCCTAGTATTCCAAAAACCAATCCATTAAAAATAACTGGTTTCCAAAATGCTGGAAGTGAGGAAAAAAATATGAATAGGAATAAATATCCATAAACCACTAAGGTCAGAATTAAAAAGAGAAAAGGTGGGGGAAGCTAAAAGAAAACTCAATAAAATGAATTTTTTAAGTTAAAGAATTGTTTCCATTGGAGTTTAAAGATTCTCAGCTTCCCTTCTCAGCACTTGGGCCATCTGCAGTATGATGCTTGCTCACTCTCAGGGTGGGGTCGTAAGGGTGAGAGGTAATCCCATAGGAGGAACTCCTGAAGGCCAGATTTAGACTTAGGTAGGCTTCAGGTTCCTTGCTGGATGCCATGGTCTGGAGATTTTAAATCAGCACACCTCCTGGGCCTAGCAATTGCTGGTCCACACTGGAAGACTGTAACCCCAGGGGTCTCCCTTGGTTCCATTTGTGAGGTGAAGAAGCCAGTTCTTCATCCCCTAAATCAGCTGTGAACTGCAGGTGTCCTGGTCTTGGGTTCAATATCCAAACTCAATCTCTTGGGCTCTCCCTTTCAAGTTCTTGGCCAGGTGCATCTCTCTCAGCTAGTCCTGTAAGCAGCTAGATGGAGGGGAGGGAGGGAGACGGGTGGGTTTCTGCACCCAGTTGTCCCCTGTGTAAACCTCTCTTCATGTTTGATTTTCTTCTGGTCACTTAGGCACACTCTGTATTGTGCAGTGTGGGTTTGCCAGGCCTGTGTTTTGGTCCAAATTTGGATGTGTCAGGAATTGGCTCCTTCAGCTGCCAGTTCCCATGCTGCAGCTGCAAACTGGTTCCTTCCTCTGTCTTCCACACACTGCCAGGAGAGATGCTGTTTCTTTTGTGTACAAAGATATTGTGCAGCTCACCTTTCAGTTTAGGCTGCAGTGTCATTGAATCTAAACTCTCCGCAACAGACACAGTTTAGTTCTCCTAAAAATGCAGGTTCCTTTAATTCCCTTATCTGTGCTCATGAAGGGACTACTCTGGCTGGTGCCTCTGGCCATGGCAGTGACTATGGTGCTGGGGATTTCTTCCTCGTTTTATTATAACCAACCTCCTGAGTCACTGATCTGCTTTGATTGTCCAGAATTAAATTCCAGTAAAGTCCTCCCACATACTTTTTTTTTTATTCACCCACTTTGCTAAGAAGCTACCTGTATGTTTTCTTGGTTTTGAGCCATGGAACAGCTAGGAAAGTGAGCTTCTCTAGTTCGACATCTTGAAACCTCCAGAAAATATTTCTTTTTTTTTTTAAATTTTTTTAGGATGTTGGTAGACCTTTATTTATCTATATGTGGTGCAGAGAATCGAACCCAGTGCCTCACATATGCCAGACAAGCGTTATACTGCTGAGCCTTAGCCCTAGACCCCAGAAAATCTTTCTTGAAGTAAAAACACTTTCTTAATTTTTCCTTTATGTGAATTGAGATTTATGCAGTTTGAGGGTTTTTTTTCATATTTACTTAGACTGAATTTAAATGATCTGTGTAATTTAGAATACCTTTTTTTTTTTACTCATAATTCAAAACTATCAAAATAGAATATACAAGAACTTTTTCCAAATGGGCAATGGTATCCTGTACTCTTCCTGTTCAATGTTTCTGAGTGTCTTAAGTCAACTAGATTAAAATATATGTTTGTTGAGGGTAGAAAATCATATTCACAAAGATTGCAAGGTATAAAAGGTATAAATCAAGGTATAAACCAACATTTGGTATAAGGAGAATTAGTTTGAAATTGCTTTAGTCAATAATTTGCAAGTCAAACATCAGGAATGTGAACAGCTTTAAGTTTTAGTGAAAAGATAACAATTACTCTGAAAGACTTATCAGAGTCATTGCCATGTTCTACCTTATAACTAAATAATAATGCAATCACTGTTCCTAATAACCATGTCAGAATAAAAATTCTAAATGTAAGGGAACTCGGCAAACAAAATAATGATGAAATTGCCTCATTAGATCATTAGATCTAATTCCTCTTTCCTTTGGTTGAGTTTCTCTGGTACTAGGAAAGAATTTAAAATATGGAACTTTGTTTTCTGATTTTGTTTTAATATAAGTTACTGACATATGCCAAAGCCCAGAAACACCAAAAAGATACCTAATTGTTAAAACATAATCCATTAGTGTTAGGGTTAAAATTATCTTTCTGAACTATTTCAAAATCCTTTCTTTTAAAAGATAGATTCACATGGCTAGTTAGTGACAGAGTTGACATTCAAACCTCATTTTTCCTGTTACAGCCAAAGGCTTCATTATTTCTAGTATTCATTGCAGTTTCAAAAGTGATGTTTCTTAAAAATGGATTCAAGTAAGATCACTGACCTATAAGATATGAACAAGTATTTCATAAGAAAGTGATTCATGGGTGCGTAAGTAATTCTGGAATAACCTGGGTCAGTATTAACCAGGTTTTGTTGCTCCTGTTGTTTCTATAGCAATCACAGAGCATTTATAGTTTGCTCCTATAGACTGTGGCATTCTCATTGGTCGTGTATGTGTAAGATAAAATTAAATTCAAGAAACTTAAATGACCTCTATGTTTCATGTTTTATTTTCTTGTAATTTATTCACTTTTTTAGTGGTAGGTTTTTTGGTTAGCTTAGTTTGAGAATCAAAACTCACCACAATAGTATTCTATGGAATAACAAAATGCTATTTGTATTTCTTAGCATTGGTCCTAGGACATGTTACAGAAAAATAAGGAGATTGAACAAAGTTATCTTACTTTTGCCTCAAACAAAAGGAATCTGGTATGTGCTGTCAAGACTGTGAAAGTTGCAGAGATATTTAGGCTCATGCCCCTTTCAGTTTTCTATTCTACCTCTCGGGCTATAGCTTCAGTCCTCAAGCTCAACTCACAGTTCACATTAGTGGCCAAAAATTCTACCATTTTATTATCTAGGAAGCAATTGAACCAGCTTCTTTTAATAGCATTTCCGGAAAACCCACAAAACACCTTTGCTAATGCTTCACTGGAAAGAAGTATTAGAAAATGAAAAATGTTAGATGGATACATCTAAAGGAAATAGAATTTGAGTTATTCAACTCAAAATGAGAGTAAGGATGAGTACAGGAGTTTGGCAAGTAGTGTTTTCCCTACATTTCTAGAGCAAAGGTAGACCAGAGGGAGAAAGAGAAGGAGCAGGAGGGGAGAATGAAGGAGATAAGGAAATTCGAATGTATTTTGAAATGTGTTTTATTAACCCAACAAGTATCTTGAGGTAATGGAGCAATTTATTTACTGCAGAGACTATAAATGGGTTATCATTCCTGTCAAATGCAGATTTCTGCTTAAAAGGATTTTAAATTTTGACCGACATCTCCAAAGTGCTCAAATCCATGGCATATCAAATACTCTTTCTAACAAGACCAAACCTTTATACACTTTTTGTACACTTACCAATTGCATCCATTATCATAATGAATAAAACAAGTACATGACAGTTCAATTATCAGATATAATAGGGCCAAAGCGGGATAACTTGCAATCACATGGGGAAGTTCATTGTCTAACAGTAACATTCTAAACTGACAAGCTTCCTGATTGCCAACTAGTTTTCTGACATAAGTCAGATTCACCTCAATAAATAATAGAGAAACTAAAAATATCATGAGAGATTCAACTTTGGTTACAGGAGAGGTTTTTCCTTCAATTTTCACAAGCATCTACAAAGGATGCAGAAGTAAGTCCATCTGTAGTTTCTCTGTGACTATACAGCTACTGATCAGAAGAGCTTTAGAAAAGTGTTCAAATATAGTATTTTTAAATGTTCACTTTATAGACTTTGTCTTTGATAAAATTATCACAGTTTACAATTGGGGGCAGGAATCACAGCAACTAGTCTCCAAAATATATTTGGAAAGTGATTAAGGTCAACAGAAGTATGGTTTCATAGATTTTGATCAGCCATGGAGACTTCCCTCTGTCAGTTATGTTAAAATTGTTTTTCATGTTTTATTTTTTTAGAGTACAATTTAGGTGGCCTGGGGGTGGTAGGGAAGAGGAGTAAAAAAAAATAAAAAAATGAAATATTTATCAATGTGTCAGATATTATGTTAATTATCCCGCTTATCTTATATTTTTCTGTCATAATTAATTCAGGAGCCTTATTAGTTCCATTTTAAAGACGAGAAAAATAAACTGCAGACAGAACGAGGTCTTGCTTAACAGGCTTATGACATAAAGAAGCAGTCTTTGTTGTTCAATACTTACCTGGTTCCCAATCCTTCCCTTCCTGTGACATCACACTGACCATCTCCATTTAGGTTGTCACTTCTCAGGAGTGACACACTTATTTATAGTAACTGTTTCCTAAAAACAATGTAGAGATTGCAGGAGGGAGGAGGAAATGTAGTTCTAAGGAACCACTTAGAGGGCACATTTACTCTTTCCTAAAAAAAGCAAGGTAAAAACCCCCAGACCTTTGTAGATATGGAGCCAGCATGACAAAAACTGACTTCATTCCATCTCCATGAGCAGGGCTGCATAGATGCCAGAGCTTTCCCAAATATGTTCTAAAAAATCAAATTTCTCCAGTCTGAAAAGTAAATGGGTAGCAGCTGAAAACAAACAAGAGCAAACTCTTGGTAAATAGGCTGTTAGTCAATGATGGTGGTGGTATATGGACTTGAGAAATTCTGACAATGGTAGAAAACATGAAGTACAGACAGTCACCAGCTTACAATGACTTACTTTATTTGGGGTTACAATGGTACAAAAATGATAGGCATTGAGTACAAACGGAATTTTAAATTTTCTCCTTTTCCTTGGGTTAGCAAAATGCAGTACTATATTTCTGCAGTGCTGAGCAGTGACACAGCACAAGTCCCATTTGGCCACCCAATGACAAGGGTGGACGATAAATTCCCGACAGTGCTTTGCAATGCCAAGCCGGGATGCTCAGTAGGTTAGGTGTGTTAAATGCATTTTTCAACATGTGATATTTTTTAGCTTACGTTAGGCTTATCAGGATGTAACACTGTCCATAAATCAAGGAGTATTTGTATCCTAAGATTAACATAAACAATAAACCAACTGGGTCTTATGAAGGAAAGCAAGGGAAAAGCATGGTGTTACTAGAGTGAACTGACCAGGGGCCTGTAGGAATAGGCATGAACATGGAGCACAGTTTCTCTGGGTATTTCTGAAGCCTGTGATCCAGTTTTAAATATATGTACTTTAGAAGGAGTCTAAACATTTGTAATGGAGAGGCATGCAGAATTTGGAAGAGAAAGAAGAGTCCCTCCAGAAATTTCCCCAATCAGAAAAGTGTTCAGGTGGGGTTTCTAATTCCAGAAAACCTGAAGTAAGGGGGCCAATTCTAAAAAAGAGGGCTTCATTACAGGACACACACAAGATGATGTCTCATTGTAGTTCTGATTTGCTTTTTTCTGATAGCTAACAATAGTATTTTTTCATCAATTTATTGGCCATTTGTATTTCTTCTTTTGAGAAGTGTCTATTCAGATCATTTTACCTATTTTTAAATTGAATTACTTATTTTTTTCTTTGTAGAGTTTCTAATTTCTCTGTGTGTGCATATGTGCATATTATGTCCTTATATACATTTTTTGAGTTCCTCCCATTCTATGGGTTTTCTCTTCAGTAGGATGGTTGTTTCTTATATCTGCAATAGCTTTTTATCTTGATGCATTCCCACTAGTCTATTTTGATTTTGTTTCTTGTGTTTTGGGGTCTTATAGAGAAAAATCATGGCCTATACCAATGTCTTTTATGTATTCCCCCTATATTTTCTTTTCATGGTTTCAGAGTTTCAGGACTTATATTTAGGCCTGTGGTCCATTTGACTTGATTTTTTTGTACAAGTTGAGAGATAGGAGTCGAATTTCAATCTTCTGCATGTATATATCCAGTTTTCCCAGCACCATTTATTGGAGTGGCTATCCTTTCTGCAATGTATGTTTTTGGTAACTTAGTTGAGAATTGGTTGGCTTTAGGTGCACAGATTCATTTCTGGGGTCTCTATAATATTCGATTGGTCTGTTTCCATTTTTATAACTATACCCTGTTGTTTTGGTTACTATGATTTTACCAGGTATCTTAAAGAAGGAATCGTGGTGCCTCTGGCTTTGTTCTTTCTGTTCAAGACTGCTTTTGCTATTTGAAGTCTCTTGTGCTTTCATATGAATTTTAGAATTTTTTTCTAGTTCCATGAAGAATATCATTATTATTTGATGGAGATCACAATCATTGTGTACATTGCTTTGAGTATTATAACTATTTCAACAATATCAATTCTTCCAATTTGTGAACATGAGAGGTCTGTTCATCTTGTGTGTGTGTATATGTTTATGACACTTTTTGAATTATAATTCTTCAAGAAACTACTGTATTACTACATTCACTTAGTTGGTGGTTTATATATTTCATTTTCCAAGCAATTTGAAGTGATCTCATTGTTCTTTTTTTTTTTTTTTTGCTGCTCAACCACTAGCACTTTATTTTAAAACTAATTTTTTTTTATTGGTTGTTCAAAACATTACAAAGCTCTTGACATATCATATTTCATACATTAGATTCAAGTGAGTTATGAACTCCCATTTTTACCCCAAATACAGATTGCAGAATGTTCTTTATTATTTCTTTGAATATTTCACATATTTCTCCTGTTTTCTAGTTTTTATTTGACATAGAAAACTCATAAAGAAATAACTGAAATTTTTATGAAAGTATAAGGGTAATTATTTCCACAACTCTGTGTTGAAATTGTTTCTTTGTCTAAAATAGAAAATTAGGGCAGCAACACTGCTTTCTGCATTTGGCTCACAATTTCCCATAAATGAATAACTCTAAATAAAAGAATGCAGGAAAGAATAAAATCAGTAACAACATTTACTGAATGCCTCTTCCTTCTACAGTATTAGACTCAGCACATGCTGTGTGTGGACATAAAATACATATTGTGACCAAGGGCAACAGAACATTAAAGCTGAATATTTTTAATACATGACAATAAATACATTTTATGTCCAGAGTAAGCAAACTAAATTTAATATTTAAGCAGTTTTATTCAAGACAGCAACTACTCTTATTGTCAGCAAAAATAAAATTTACTCCTAAGAATTCATTAAATCTCAAATGTGATCTGGGAAAAGGAATGGCACAGCTACACTCTATGACATTGTGTACCCCTTTTGGTGCTACTGTTCTTCAGTCACAGCCAATGGCGTATTCACTATTTAAAAGGATAAAAATCAAAAGACAGCACAAATCCCATTTCCATTTCCTTATAACAAAGGAAAGTTGAGTGGCTGGTTTGGAAAATAAAATATGGTAGATCTAGAGCTAATGTGGATATAAATGGATACAAAGCACCTCACATTTCCATTAAACAAACAAGAGTTTCTTTCCAAGCATTACTATGTGAAATGGGCACATAGTTCATTTACTTCAGCATTAGTAACACTGAACCACAAATAAATCCTGGTAAGACAAAGAACAGCTTATTATAAAACACAGGAACAGGTTGGGCTTTTATTTTATTTATGAAACACACACAAAGAAAAAGAAAACAAGTATCAAGAGATACAATAGTAATAGAACTAGACTCAGGGCTAGAGTTACACACACAAGTCCTAAGGGTGGGGTCTTTGGTAAAAGAGAGGAGTTTGCCAAGTATCCACTGGTTTGAGTATCCACATGCCCTATTCTTTGTAGTTAAGATGATCTGAGGACTCTTGGAGAAATGCTGAAGGAAAATTTGCATGTTTGTATATAGTACCAATGGCTTTTGGACTTTTCAGCCCCTGAAGTATGTCTGAGCTTCAAAGTCCTTATCCTTGTAAGTAGAGGAATAACTACTTTAAAGGCTTTGAAAAGTCATAAAAATCTTATTTGGTCACTAACAAATAAGAAGTGCAGTGTTATCTAAATCCATTGTGTTTGTTTGGAGGGGAAAAAAATCTCTAATTTTGGGGAAAGGCCCCAAAATGATTGTGGACCCAGAATCCTATACCAACCTCAAGAAGACATTTGCTATAGCTGTTGGAGCAAAAGAAAATACAGATACAAGATTGAGTTTGGCTATTATAAACAAAAATGGCAGAAATGCTGAGAAACTCCCAGTTTAAAAGCCCAGGAACAAAAAGCATGAAACTGAGGATGGACCAGGAATACAGATAATCTTGCCACCCTCACCATCAGACTAGCACCAAGTAATACTCAGCAGCAGCTACCACAGGAGGGGCAAGAATGTGGTGGGAGGCTGGTCCATGGAAAATGCATGTAGTGATGGCTGAAAGTTGAGGGTTGGTCATAAACACTATGAAAACCCCTCCAGGAACCCAGATCCCTCCAAAAATACAAGTCAACAGAATCTAATGCTGAATAAATGTGAAGTCTTGGCACTGATGCTTGAGCCAAATCCAAATGCAGCAGATCAATTCAAGTTGACTTGACCTCTCATAACAGTTATCTAAAGAAGTGGGCACATTCCTAGGCATAGATATTATTAAAAGAAATGGGCACATTCCCAGGTATAGATACAATTTACTTCTCTTTCTGCTTTCTACACACAGTATGTAGCATTCTTTAAAATTTATGATACACCCACAAAGAAAAAGAAAACAAGTATCAAGAGATACAATAGTAATAGAAATAGACTCAGAAATGATCTAGATGTTGAAACTATCAAACAGGGGTCTTAAATTATCTAAAGAAATAATTGGAAACATATGAACAGATGGGGAATTTCAGAAGAAAAGTGAAAACTATAAGAAAGAGTCAAGTGGAGATATGTAAAAGACCCATTAATATTAGAAATAAAGAACATCTTTCATCATTGATATATTGACACGGCTGATGAAAGAATCATGAAGGTCCAATAGAAATTATCAAACAAGTTTAAAAATAGAAGAACTTGTATCCAAAAGTTGTGTCACAAAATCAAGTAGCACAATATACAATAACATGGAATGCCCCCCAAAATAGGTAAGATAATAGAGAAAAAATATTTTAATGTAATTATAGAGAATTTTCAAAAATAATAAGAGACACTACATTACAAATAGCACAATGTCAGAGAACCTAAATAAGATGAATACCAAGCATGATCAAACAACACACACACACACGCACACACACACACAACTAAATACCTCATTGTCAAGTGCTCAAAATTTATATAGATGAATCTTGAATAGAGAGAAATGATAAGAGGAGGAATGATAAAAATTACAGAAAATTTCCTATCAGAAAAAAAAAAAGGAAAGGATAGAGGGTCTTTAAAGCATTGAATGAAAAAAAGATGCCATGCCAAATTTTTATGTCCAGCAAAAATGTATTTCAAAAATGAAAGCTTAAAAAAGATATTTTCAGAAAACAAAAAGCAATAAAGTTTTATTGGCAGAAAAAAATGTTCTATGAAAAGTTGAAGGAAACTTTTTTGGAAGAGAAGAATATTATCAGTGGAAATTTAATGTGCATGAAGAAATGAAACATCAAATGGTAAAAATGAAGATTAAATATACTGGTTTGTTTCTTATTTTTAAGCATATTAAAAGATAATGTTCAAAAAGAAAATATTAGCAATACATGTAGGGAGTTTGATCACCAGTTCTGGGGGTGGGGTGGAAAGCGATGTAGGAGTTTTTGTAAATAAAATATATTTTAACATTGACTCTTGAGCATGGAAAGGAGGAATTGGATGTATACCATGGTAAGTTTTTGTTGTTGTTCTGTTTAAGGTACTGGGGATTGAACTTAGGGGTGCTGAACCACTGAAGTATACCCCCAGCCCTTTTTTATTTCTTATTTTGAGACAGAATGTTGCTAAAATGCTGAAGCTGGTCTCAAACCCATAATCCTTTTGCTCAGCCTCCCCAGTCACTGGGATTACAGGAGTGCATCCCTACACTAGGCCTGTTGTAAGTTTTGAAGCTAGGCATGAAATTAATAATATTTACTGAACTATATTGTGATAAGTAAAAGATGTATATTGTCAACCAAGAAACAATCGCCATTACAAAAAGAGGTATCATAAGTCAATAGTGAAGGTAAATTTGAATTAAAAAGACAAAACCTCATTTAAACCAAAGACTATAAATGAAAGAAGAAGCAAAGAAAGAAGAGACAGAAAATAAATATTGAAATAGTATATTTAAACACAATTGCATTAAATACTAAACATGGTTGTTGTAAGGGTAACTGGGATTTGGTTCAATCAGCTATGATGCATTAGACATGGAAATAACTGATGTTCAAGAAGTAAGAAGTTTTATATGTACATTTCACTAGAAACAGGAGATATAGAACACCAGGCAGGGTCACAGGGAAGTACCAGCGGGGATCAGGAGGCAGAAAAAGAAAATGGAGCCACAGCAGGAGACGCTTTGTAGTGGTGTGTGGGCAGAAAGGAACAGGTAAGCCTGAGTAGTCAGGTTTAGGAGTGGCTAGTCTTAATAATCTACCTGGGCTCTGTGGCTCTAAGGTTTAGCATTTTAAAAGCCAGGTGAAGAACAGTGGAGCTTGCTTTGTGATGCATAAAGCAGCATGATTTTCTATGACATGAAACTTTACCTCCTAACATATTTTCTGGAAGAAACCAAAAATTCAAGATGACTGAAGTAAAATCTGTCGTTGACTTAAAGAAGACTGTGAGTCTGCATCTGCTGATTCAAACAACCCAGGATTGAAAACAACTGAGAAAAGAAGTTACTTTGTAGAGGTGACTGCTGTAGAGGTGACTGCAATAGTTAGGCCTATGATGGTTATGTTTGTTTTAAGTGTGTAAAGGCTTTTTATTTTTGTTTTCATTATTCCCCAAACAATAGAGCCTAACAACTGTTTATATAGCATTTACATTGTATTGGGTAGTCTAAGTAACCTACAGATGATTTAAAGTATATGTAAAGATGTGTATAGGTTGTATACAAATACTATGCCATTTTATTTATTATTATTATTTGTGTGTATGTGTGTGTGTGTGTGTGTGTGTGTGGCGGGGGG
>NW_026000211.1:5061866-5216802 GCF_001458135.2 Marmota marmota marmota | reverse complement strand
GGGGGGGGGGGGGGGGTACTGGGATTAAAACCAGGGACTTGTACATGCTAGGGAAAGCACCCTTCTGCTGAGCTATATATCCAACCCTTTTCTTTTCTTTTTTTATTTTGAAATATGGTCTTGCTAAATTGCCCTGAATATCCTCCTATATCCAATCTTCCTGCCTCAGCCTCCCTCAGTAGTAGCTGAGATTACAGGAGTGTGCAGGCACATTTTATTGATGGGATCTGAGCATCTCTGCACTTCCTATCTGTGGGAGTCCAGGAACCAACTGTTTAACAAAACTCAAGATGGAAAAATTCATTTCTCAAAAGTATTAGGAATTCCAGACAAACTGTGGTGATATGAATGTGTCCTGACTTCAAGAGAAAAAAATATATAAGAACTAATAAATAGCAAAGAGGTTTATATTGCTATAGGCTGTAAGAGTTGGAACCAAAGGAATTGATTATTTTACCTTGGAGAAAAAAAAAGATTAAACAAAATATTTGGAAGACACTTTGAGGACATTACAAATGTGTGCTCTTTTTTTTTAATGAAAGGCATCCACATGATTCTTATCAAAGATATAGAGAAATAATAATTTGAAGTCTGTTTGCAAAGCAATTAAAGAAGTCAGTGAGGATGGAATTGAAGCTTTCATTTACAAATTCCTCCTCCTCTGCACCAGCTCTATAGGCATTAATGAGATGCAGCAAATTCCAATACATATGGTGGGGTGGGAGAAGACCTGCTCCTCAATACTAAAAAGACAGTCAATCTAGAGTTTCCAACTGTTGCAATAAGAAAAAAATTTAAAATAAGTATCAAAAACAGAAGACAAAATTATCATTTTTTTCTTAGAATATGTGACTCTACCTGCAAACTTTAATTGAACAATTTAGAGACTATGATGATTAATATAATAATTCAGTAAGAGGAATGATTTTACCATAAAAACATAAAAGATTAATATGCTACTATGAGTCAATGACATTCTGTTAGAAATTAGAAGCAAGTTGAAAATAATATATTAAAACAGTATGTATGTTATTTTAAATATTCAAATATACTATATATTCACTGTGAAACACACAACATGACATAAATACTGGGTAAGAATACATATTACATAAGGAAAGAGAAGTTACCATGGAGAGGAAGTCAGGTGAAGAGATGAAGAGACAGAGGCATGTGCTATATCTGTTATGTTTCCTTTCAGCAAATATGGTGAAATATTTACATATGTTGCATCTAGGAATTACAAGTATTGATACTTTGTTGCATATTGGAAAAACTTCCTACTTAAAAGATAAAATGAAGATGAACACTCCATTCACAATGGAAACAAAATTAAAATGATAGGAATAAGTAATAAAAAACATTATACAGCTTTTTAAGAATATTTAATTAGAGATGTAAAGCAATCCCATTGTAAACACCAACCATATTTCAGACAAATATAAGGCAAAGCAGTTCTAACTTTCTCTAAAAGAATAAATCTGTAAGACTAACCAATGAATTTTTTGACTCACACTACCAGACATCAATCATTTAGTAGATGAATAATTAAATAATGTGAAACTGGTATAAGAATAAAATGTTCCAATCAACAAAATAGAAAATTCAGAAACATGTTTAGGTATATAAAATATTGTAGGTTAAAGTAAAGGTGAAAATTCAAAGCAGTAATAAAAGATAAATTATTCAACAAATGCTGCTATGACATTTGTTTATTAGGGAAAAAATAGAGTATGACTCTGAATAATGATCTCACAATATAAAATGCAGAAGAATTAAGATTTATTTTTTATAAAATGGAACCCAAACTGAATTATAAGAAAATAAACAAATGCCTGTTTTCAATATACAATAAATTTGAAAGGTAAATGTCTAATACTAGTAATACAATAATTTTATAACTATAGGTAATAGAGAAACCAATAACAGTAAATGACTATCCCATTGAACTTAGAAAATGACTTATGTAGATATATCATCAAAAAGACAAAAAGGCAATAAAATTCATGTAAATATATTAAAAGAGATATCAAATTAATATAAAAATAAAATATGTTTTATGTCAAAATGCCATCTTCATTTAGGAGTAAACACTCCATTTTATGTAAACAAGATACATAAAATTCCCCTATATATGAGTGAAATAATTGTAGAATGGCTCTTTCAAGAAAGCAAATAAAGAGAATATATCAAACACAGTAATGCCCACGCCTGTTGAACCTGTAATCTCACATCTAAATTTATGCTAATGAAATCTAGTCAAAGATATTTACCAGACTTTATGTATAATAAAATTTGTCAAGTTATTTATAATTAATAAGGGAACAACTCAATACTAAATGATGAGCTAAATAAATAGTAATATATTAATGCCATGGACTATTACTGTTAATAATAATTAAAATATTGGTTTTGTAGAACAATTAATGATACAGGAAATTTAATGGCATACATTTCTTTTGTTGACACATATAAATAGGAAAATATATAAAATATGCCCCTTTTTAGGTAGAGATATCAATGAACTTTTAAATACCTTTGATAATTGAAATTAAATGAATTAAAATACAATTTTTATAAGAAAACATCACAGCATTCATTTATATTGTATCTGAAGAATTGTATTGATTACTTCATTAGATTCCAAAATATTCAAGTTTCTCCAGTTGACTTATGTTTATTCTAGTGCCTTTAAGCAAAATTTTAGAAGTGGCATTATATTTTTAGCATTTATAGAGAAATTTGTGTTTACCTCATCTATAAAATAGATACATACATATATGTTATGTCACTTAAACCTCACAGGAGCCTTGTGTCCCATGAGGGTTAAGTGACATGACACATATGTATGGGCAAACGATGGAATTTATTATTTTTAATGTAATTCTTAATTTTTTTCAATTAGAAAATAATTTATTTGACTGTTTTCCAGTAAAGTATATAGTTACATCTATCTAACAATAAAAATAATTAATAATTCTAATTTTATAAGTACCTAAATGGTACAAAATTAAGTGAAATATTGTAGGATTCCTTCAGAGTCTTAAAAGCATTTAATATCCATGCTAATTTAATTATTTTGCCACAAACATCTCTTTTGAAACTTTATTTCCTGGCATGAACCTGAAATAGTCATAACATTGATAAAGAATTGACTAACTTTACCAAGAAATGTATTAGGCAATATTTTATTTTCATAAAAATATATTTTCTTTGAAATATTTTGTAGCCAATTAGTTTATGAGACCAATGTGGGGACTAGCTCTTAACTCAAAAATTACATTTAAATGCTCAGAATCTATGATAAGTTTTCCAGTATAAATAATTTATGTTCTGAAAAATAATTCCACTTTGGGGTAATTAATAAGATCCAAAATATATATTTTTAAAATTCTTTGTCAGTTCAAGTATGAACCAGAACTTTTCAGCCTTGTCTGTTATTCAGTATGGAAGGCTATTTGCTCTCCAAAGGCTACCATCATCGTATGAATTGCCTACCAAGTCGAGTTTAAGAAACACTGTGTATAGCCATTATCATTTGTCCACAAAACACTCACTAGATAGCCTATAACATTCTGTTCCACTCATCATTTTAGAAAGCAAACTTTTATCATAAAACAGTGCATTTTATTAAAGAACATTCAAAAAAGTAAAATCAAAGACTCCTTTATTTTTCCAACATCAGAAATTCTTTTAGTTTTTCAGTATGCTAGTCATTTCCAAATTCAGGTAAATAATTCATATAAGTAGATTCTTATAGATCATCAAACTTGGCTGATAGTAAAAATTAGATTATCCAACTACTATGTGTGATCTACCTAGAGATGTTCTTCTCATGTCATTTTAAGAGAAATTAATAAAGTTTACTGTTCCTCAATTATTTACTCATATACTGAGTGGTGTTTCCCTTTACCATAGAGAATTCCACCTGCAACCAGTTTCTCACAAACCTAATATTGTTTTAAAGGAATAACATTCTATCCACCTATCTAAGCACTGGCTTACCTGCTGTACTTGCCCAAAACAACATGTATGGGCTCAGAACACGGACCTGGGTTCTAGACCTGGTTTTGACTGTATGACTTTGAACAAGTCACCTTAAAATTCAGAACTCTCCATTATGACTGAACTAGATATTCTCTAAAATTTCTTGCGGCTTTAGTTTTCAGGAGTTTGACTCTGAAGTCAGACCCAGAAAGTCTGGCAAGAAAAATGCCCAGTGATTACAAGAGCCAGGGCAGAAAGTATTATCAGCAACGAGGTGGCCTGAGATTTGTTACATTCTAAAGGATGGACCTCAGAGTTAGAATGAATCTACCTACAGGTGAGGAGTGGCCTATAATTGTCACAAGGAATTGAGTTTAGGCGCTGCTAGGATTCGAATGTTTGTCCTCTCTTATTAAAGTTGTGTTGAAATTTGCCATTGAACAATATTAGGAAGTGGGACCCTTAAAGGATGGTTAGGCCAAGAGAACTCTACCCCATGAGTGGATTCATGTCATTATTGTGGGAGTGAATTCATTCTCACTTGAGTAGTTTTCTTCTAAAAGGGAAAGTTTAGCCCTCATTTATCTGTCTGCCTTTCCTCCCCTGTCTTGTTATGCTAACTTCTACCATGTCCCAG
Source organism: Marmota marmota marmota (assembly GCF_001458135.2). Taxonomy (NCBI): domain Eukaryota; kingdom Metazoa; phylum Chordata; class Mammalia; order Rodentia; family Sciuridae; genus Marmota; species Marmota marmota. Next base: position 5,212,178 of record NW_026000211.1, on the reverse strand, counting down.
CACAAGCAATCCGGCCCCTAGGAGATGCAAACCTTGATTTGTGATTTCACATCCTCCAGAACTGTGAGAAGAGAAAGGTGGACCCATTGCCAACTTCATTTACTTTTGGAAATCTTGAAATGACAGCCAGGTTTATATATTCAGGAAAAGTTAAGATATGTAAGAAAATATCATGGTGAAATACCTGCTTAAGAATCCAGAAGTCTGAAATTTTTCTGAAATGAAAAAAAGAATTTTGCATCATTTATATTCCCATGATTATCAGCAAAGCACACTTGAAAAACCAAACTAATGTGATTTTTTAAAAAATACTCTTCAATACTGTTTCAAAATCAGGGAACCATGAAAATATATGGTTCTTGAATGACAAATTTTCTAGTACTTTTGTAAGAAAAAAATGTATAATATTCTTTGTTATAGATAGTTTTCTCTTTTAGATGATTCCTTGGTAGCAGTAAATTTTACAGAGTGATTTAATAAACTATCTCAATTTAAATAGTTTTTCCTTGAAGGCATCCCTCTTCAGTGATTAATGCTAAAAGAAGAGTGAATCAAATTCTGTACTCATCTATAGCATAATAGAAACAAGCAACCAGATAAACATGATGCAAATTTTTAAATTGGTCTAAAGTTCAATCAGTCTTCTCTGGAACTTTTATACAATCAACAGGAAATTGTTATGAAACAAAATCAAGAAAATCTCAAAGAGTGTTCTTTTTAAAGATCTATTAGTGCACTGTATGTTAGTATAATTTACAGTACAACCACATCACTGGGTAAAGGACAACAATTCCATAGAGCCAGGAAATAATATAACTGTGTCTTCATTACATGATGATCAGCTCAATAAGCCATCAGTACCTTATTCTTGAGCAATTGACATGATTGAGTTCCTGTTCTGAAATAAAATGATGTGTATTTGCCCAGAATGTCCCCGTTCTGTTATCAAAATAGAACAGGATGCTAAAAAGTACTGAAATCAATTATAAGGGACATTTTTATTTGCAGAAGTAACACTTTTGTCCAAAACCATGACCTAAATAACCAGTATGCTTTTTTTTGCTGACTAGATTTTGTTTGCACTTATTTGGTTGCATGATTACAATAAAGAAATGGCAAATCAAGCCTATGTCCTCAGTTTCTCTAAATAAACTGACAACTTTGCTGACTGACCTTTTCAGACTTCCTTCTTCTCCTTCTCTTTCATTTTTTTTCTTTTTAATTGAATATATTTTAGTGTTCATGAAAGTTCACAGACTGACAGCTCTGGAGAAGTAGCTTCTCATGAATCCATATATACGGATTAGTAATTGGCAGTATGTACTCTGCCTAGGGAGATGGGTTCAACCCATGCATCCATGAGCTCTGGATTTGCCAATGAAGTTGTTGACAAGGATGTCAATTAGGGTCAGGCAGAGAGAGGTTGATAAAATTATATCTAAGAGGATAACAAAATGACTGTTTATTGTGTATACAAACAACAGAAATAAAAGCTGAGGAACAAAGGGGATATCACTCTATTGTTCAGGCCACATTATAATGACAGACACTGTGTGCCATATTGTCTTTTTAATCTTTAAAATTCACTTCAGTACTGGTAGGGGGGGAAAAGCCACTTCAGGAAAAAAAATAGAATTAAGTGTTTTATTTTACTGTTTAAATCAATAGTTGGACTTCTGCATCTCTTTTTCCTGATTCCTAACTGCCAGCCGGGTCAGTTTTTAAAAAATTCTCAAAAATTTTAGGAAAAATTACAGGCATTGTATAATTAGGATCGAAAAACATAGTCAGTGGGCAAAGACGTGACTGTAAACAACCAATTGATACACTAAAAACCCTCACACCAGCCTATGCCTGGTTTTCTTTGTAGGCTCTCATTTTACTTCGTTTTTGCCTGTTCCTCCTCTATTCATACATATCCAGTACTTCTCAAAATATCAATTTATTACAACTTTAACATATCCAGTAACAGCAAGCTAGGAGACCCTTGCCAGGTTAGTAGATTGAAAAGACTACAAACTCAAATCTGTAGGAACTGAGTTTGCTAAGGCAGATCTCCTAATTCTAAAGGAATGACCTTGGGTGAATAATCAGAACTCGGAGAACATCTCTTTAACTACTTGTAAAATGGAAGTAATATAAGACAGACATTGAAAACTGAGATATCTTTAGAAAGTGTTGCCATCCAATAGAGTGGTTGAGAATATGATGTGCAATCCAGTCTAAGTCCTCTGATGGTAATTTACCAATCTGCATGGGTTCAATCATCTCACCTAATCAAATTGTGAGCTTAAATTTGAGCATGTCAAAACAAGTAGCAGAGTAGTAAAAATACTGGTTAAAAAAAATATAGAGAGGACAAGTCTATCCCTGCAGCTCTTCAAACCACCCATCTCAAAGCTATTCAATGAACCCGTGTTAACTCTGACATCTTGCTGAATGTCCTTTAGGAAATGTTGGGTTATGATCTGATAACAGTAGGCTAATTGTAGAGGAGTGTGTGTCATGAATACATGTTTAATAGGAAATAGTTTCAATAGTGTCAGCTTTTCTATTATAATCTATTTAATTAAATGATAAATAACCCTTGATAGCCTTACTCTGAGCTCCAATATAGCTCTGTTCAAAGAACACACTGAAATAATATTCTTCCTCACTTTGCCTTGTTGAACTGGCTTTTCAGGGCTCAACTTCTGAGCTTATCAAGGTGATTGATAGAGATGGCTGAATGGCTTACCTGGAACAGATAGGTAGCCCAGGAACTAATGCTATGAAATCACTTATTGAGAAATATTATATTAGTGAAGATTATATTATCATTTATGTAGAATTTGTATTGGATACTCAGAAATTGAATGAAATTGAATGATATGGAAGGGAAAAGAAATTCTTCTAAAATTAGCTTATGAAAACTGAGGTCCATTTCTCTTTATCAAATTATCCTGTTTAATTATGTCTACTTGATAACATAAAGCCCTTATCACACTGAAATTAATCATCCTTTCTTTTGCTTCTTTGAACAATATCAAAAGCAACTTCGCAGCATGATCATGAAGCATAAAAATGCTCATAATCATTGACATAATTATTGTATATACTTAAAAAGAAATAAAATATTTTTATGTCAAAATACTGATTGCAGAGCTATTTATGTTTCTTAAAATTCTGGGAAAAACATATATGATCAACAATAGGTAAATAGTAACATAAATTTAGTTTAATTCATACTATGAGAAATTATATAGCCATAGAATGGTCACAAAATTTTATGACAAAAACATGCTGGTATTACAAAACTCAGTGAGAGAATCACAATAAATTTTTCCATGTAACATGATCTCAATGGTGTGAAAAATATTCAGAGAAAAAGATTGAAAGTAATACATCAAAATATTGATATTTATATTCTGTGTAAAGAGAGATTATTCTTTACTTATTTGAATTCCTATGTATTTATTGTTGTAGTATATATTCCATTCTACAAAAGACAAAAGAATATGGGAATCATTTAGCTCTAGAAGAACTGACAGTTTGGGAAATTTAAAAATTGTATGGTGTTTATAGATTAGATCTCATAGGAAATTGAATTTTTAAAATAATATCAAAACTAGAGTCTTAGCAAATATGTTTTGATTCATTGCTGAGTTATTTCTCCTGTATACCTGTAGATCTGATAATAAGACTCTGAAAATCTTTGAAACTTCTATATCAAAAGCATCTTTTCACCTCCTAAATCAACCTGAAATTTGAAGAAAAACATGTCGGTGATTTTTCAAAATGTATCAGTCTATGTACCACTTTTGAATGCTTGCTCCAATGTCTGACGTCCCAGTAATATATCACTGTGCTGTGTCACCCAGTGCAGATATCTTGATGAGAGATCACTTGCAAGACATTGAGTAGCTTCTCTAATAATATGCTGCTTGAACATATCCTTGATGTGACTGATAGCTGGAGCAGGAATTTTTTTTTTTAAAAAAAAGACTTACGAGAAAAATGCACAGTTTAATTTAGGTTGTATATTATCTTAAGAGTGAGAAACTTTACCATGAGTGTGTATAGGATACAGGGGATACCTGACAATATATAGAGCGTCCATACTGAAGCACAGGTCTGAAAAGAAAACTGAAGTACCATCAACTGAGTAAAAATTATTCCAAGTAGGTGAGAAACAATGACAAACAGGAAGGAATTCCATAGTATTGCTACTAACCCAGGACATCCTGAACATATACTGTAGAAAGAAAGTTATTCTTTAAATAAAGGCAGTGGATTGTGCATACTAATCTACATTGTCCCTCAGGTAGAACAAGAAAAGTTACTTCTGTGATTGAGAAATAATATCTTCCTCCCAGTTGGTAGAATGTTGGGAAAATAACTTTCAAAATTAATGTATATACAATCTTTATATATAAGATACACATATGCATATATACATATATATAATAAATTAACATCCAATTTTACTTTTTAAATTGTGTAGAGACAATAAGCAAATCAATAGAGTTTTTAATGGAAACTATGTGTAATAGAACTAAAACCTCTCCCCTCAAAAAAAAAATTATTAAACCCCAAGAAGCGGTAAGTTTTATTTTGCTCTGTTTTATTTTGTTTTGTTTGTACCAGGCATTGAACCCAGGAGAAATTCCCAGACACTTTTTATATTTTATTTAAAGACAGGATTTCTGGCCCAGCACCGTGGCACATACCTGCAACCCCAGATGCTTCAGAGACTCAAGCAGGAGAATTATAAGTTCAAAGCCAGCCTCAGCAAAAGTGAGGCACTAAGCACCTCAGTCAGACCTTGTCTCTAAATAAAATGCAAAATAGAGCTGGGGATGTGGCTCAGTGGCTGAGTTCAATCCTTAGTACCATACCCCCAGGGAAAAAAAAAAAAAAACACAGGGTCTCACCAAGTTGCTTAGGGCCTCGCTAAATTGCTGAAGCTGGCTTTGAACTCACATCCTCTTGCCTCAGCCTCCCAAGCCACTGGGATTACAGACATGCACCACCACACCAGGCCCAAGAAGTGATGTAAAAGCTATTCATGGAACCACTAGTAAGCCCACTAGTAACTATACAATCAGAAAGATATAGATAAGGAGAAAGAAAGAAGACTTTCCCCCAAAGATAGCTGGGAGAGGGTCTCAGTTGTGGACAAGACTCTTGTTTTGTGTCTTGTCTCTCCTTCAGTCTGTCCACTGGTTTCTTTTTTTTTAATTGATTTTATTTTTTATTGATTTTTAAAAATATATGACAGTGGGATGCATTACAATTCATATTACACAAATAGAGCACATTTTTTTTATCTCTAGTTGTATATAAAGTATGTTCACACCCATTCTTGTCTTCATACATGTACTTTGGATAATGATGTTCATCACATTCCACCATCATTTCTAACACCCTGCCCCCTCACTTCCCCTCTCACCCTTCTTCCTTATCTAGAGTTTGTCTATTCCTTCCATGCTCCCCCTCCCTACCCCTCTATGAATCAGACTCTTTCTATCAGAGAAAACATTCAGCATTTGTTGTTTTGGGATTGGGTAACTTCACTTAGCATTATCTTCTCCAACACCATCCATTTACCTGCAAATGCCATGGCTTTATTCTCTTTTATTGCTGAGTAATATTCCGTTGTGTATATATACCACATTTCTTTATCCATTCATCTACTGAAGGGCATCTAGGTTGGCTCCACAGTTTAGCTATTGTGAATTGTGCTGCTAAAAACATCGATGTGGCTGTGTCCCTGTAGTATGCTGTTTTAATGTTCATCATCTCTAGCAATTAAAGAAATGAAAATCAAAACTTCTCTAAGATTTCATCTTACTCCAGTCAGAATGGTAGCTATTATGAAAACAAACAACAGTAAGTGTTGGCAAGGATGTGGGAAAAAAGGTATACTCATAACATCGCTGGTGGGACTGCAAATCGGTGCAGCCAGTATGGAAAGCAGTATGGAGAGTCCTTGGAAAAGTGGAAATGGAACCACCATTTGACCCCACTGGTTTCTCTTTCCATTATTGCAGACTAACGTCCTCACATGAAGGACAGTATGAGAGTCAACAGACCCTAAGCTTCCCTTCCGTTGTCCCACCATCAGACAAACTTCACCCTTTGTTCTAATGTGCAAATTCTTGGAGGAATTCCAGTGGCCCCACATGTTGTCACTTTAGTTCTTTCCAGATTCATCCTCTATGGCTAGGCCAACTGGAGTCACTCCCATAGATAGCCGTGTTCTCTGTGGAGTGAAAAATTGCAAGAGAAGCTTTTCTGTGGGATTGTTTTCCAGCTTTCAAGAGATGGCACAGTTGGTGACTTGACAGTTGAACCTGACCAGGAAACAGATCACACAATGCAACATGACCACTGCCAGCTTTTCTGCTTCAGACATTCAGGATTTATACAACACCTCCTTTACTAAGGCATCCACCTTTGCAAAGGCTCAGTCCTGTAACATGGATGCCATTTCTACACCTTAATAAATACTGACATCATATATGAATCTTTAATATATTTTTATCCCACAATCAGAAGGGAGATAAAACTCTATAGGAGAGCTGGAATCCAGGCATGACTCCTCAAGCTGTCACCTGGAATTTACATTATGTTCCTCCCACCTGCTTTGCACCACCCTCTCATCAGGACCCAACACACTTGTCTGAACCCTTTTTCATTTATGAGGTTTTTGCCAGGTTATTTTTGTTTCCTTATCTAGTCTTCTTACCAGGATTAGGTATTTGGGACAAGATATGCTTCCTCATATTTTATGTAGTAAATATACTAATCCCATGATTAAAACATAGAGATGCCAGTACAAAGTTCTTATTTTATTTCTTCAATAATGCAAGTTTTTTTCCTTTAATCCTGTATCTTTTGTCTATCCAGAAATCCATAGAATCATCATTAACCAGCCTTTTCACATATGGCACAATATTTGTGACAATATTTGAATGCCACCCTGGGTTAGGGATGCTTGCAACCTGGAATATCAAGCCCAAGTATTACAGCAGTTAAAGAGGACATCATTATCTATCATCTTGTGTAATCTACCTACTATGCAACTTTATGCATCACTGGGAATGTTGTTAGCTATGCAAAATTCTTAGTCCCCAATCCAGACCAAATGAATTATAAATGTGGGGGGAAGGCCCAGAAATACCCATTGAAACCAGCCCTCCCAGTGATTCCAATACATGGTAATATTTGAAAGGCACTGTGCTATAATATTCTAACTGGGAAACTTTGTACTAAATTGCCCTCCATATTTATCCTCTAAGAAGACATTGAAAGTTAATAAGTAAAGAAGAATGCAGAGTACAATATCTGGATTGTCAGAGATTTGGTACAATGGGTGACATTCAAAATCCCTAACACTTAGTAAGGTATGTACACTACCCAATCACAATCACGCCACCATTGAGTACTGGCAGGTTTCTGCTGCCTAAAACCTCTGCCTTCCTCAAGACTCCAGGGCAGTTTTGATCCCTTCTCCATGATTCTTGGTATATATCTAAGAATTAGTACTAGACTGCCTGGGTTCTATTGACTAAACACCTCATCCAGTCAAAATAATTTGACAGTCACTATGGCACAGATAATCTGGTAAAAATCAAATCTTCCTTTGGGACTAGGGAGGTACTCAAAGGCCTCAAACACTGGGTACTCCACAAATAATTCCCATATATTTAATTCAAAATAGTTTTAATGTATAAGAAGAAATATGTTAATATTGGAAATTTATTAAATCTTATCCTAACTTTTCGCTAAGAGTATAATTTTGCTAAGAGTGAAAGACCATATAAACCCCAAGCAATTTATGGCCCATTGCTTTTAAAAATGTATAAATAATTGGGATAGAGTTCCTGGGGGATGTTACATATATACATTGATCAATGTCTTGCCTAATTCCAAATTAATTTACAGAACACAGGAATATACAACAAACTTCATCTAAATTTACCTTCTTTCTACAATGCATCCTTTTTGTGGCCACACACAGACTTAATGCTATCTGAGGTATATGGGCAATTTGTAGGCTCTGAAATATTTGATTGATTATTAAAAAAAGATAAAATATTGAACACACCAGAGGAAATACAGCAAGCACTCCTTTGAGAGTTGTTGCCCATCCCATTCAAGAATCATGGATTCTATGATCCCAGGTACCCTTCATAATAGCCTTTCCACCTCTAAGAGACAGATGGCAAAAGTTAGATATAGCCCAAATTGAGTGCAAATATTTCTAAGAATTAAGACCTTTGGGTGTATCATTATTTGACTTTTTGTGTATTCATCTTAGTTTTTTAAATTAAACATTTTATTTTGAGATTATCATAAATGCATATGCATTTCTAAGAAATAATACAAACAGATGATACTTACTTCCCCACCTCCAGATCCTCCCAGTGAAAATATTTTACAATATAGAGAAGTATCACAGCCAGGATATTGACACTGATACAGTCAAGATTCAGAACAGTTCCATTACCAAAGGGATCCCTCGTGCTGCTCTTTCAAAGCCACATTCTTTCTTCCCAAAGCCTGGCAGCTATTAAACTGATCCATTTCTATTGTTTTTCAGCACAAGAATGTTATGTAAATGGAATCATGTTCTATGTAATTTTTTGTGACTAGCCTTTTCTCACTTAGCATAATTGTCTTAAAATTCATCCAAGTTGTTGGATATAGCAATAGTTTGTTCCTTTTTACTACTGAGAATATTCCATGATATGGCTGTACCAAAGCTTAATATGCCCAGTGATGGATATCTGCATTGCACTTTGGGTATATTAAAAATAAAGCTGCTATAAACTTTTATGTAGAATTTTTTTTATAGGAACACAGTTTTCATTTCTCTGGGATAAATGCCCATGTGCAATAGTTGGGTCATATGGTGTTTGCATGCTTAGTTTTATAAGGAACTGCCAAACATTTTTCCAAGGTGGCGTGGCTGTACCAGCCTACATTTCCACTGACAAAGTAAAGGTGATATCCTTATACCTGGCATGTATCCCTATGAGCATTTTTTAGTTATCACTTTAAAACATTTTTAGTCATTTTTTCATAGGTACTCAATGATAATGAAGGCTATTTCCTTGTCACCTTAATTCGCATTTTTTTTAGTGGCTAATAGTGTTATTGATCATCTTTTCATTTGTTTTTTTGCCATCTGTATATTCTCTTCAGTGAAATGTCTCTTCATTTTTTTTGACCAATATCTAATTGGGGTTTTCATTTTTATATTTTGACTGTTGACTTTTGGGTTTCTCTTACACAATCTGAGTACTACTCCTTTGTCAAACATATGGTTTGCAAATATTTTCTCCTAGTCCATAAACTATTCTTACATCTTAAAAGTGCCTTTCTTTCAAAAAGTATTTTTTTTTTTATTTTGACGAGGTACAAATTATGACTCTTCCTCCCAAGACGGCATGCTTTAGATTTCAGGGCTAAGCACTCTTTGACTAGACCCAAAGTCTTTCTAGAGTAAGTCTTACAGCTTTATGTTTTACATTTAAGACTATACTCTGACTCAACTTTCATATATAGTGTGAGGTTTCAGAACTTTTCTGCCCAAGCACCATTTGTTTCTGAAAATATCCTTCCTCCATTCAATTGTTTTTAAACTACTATTTTTAAAAATCAGTTGAGCATTCTTGTATGGATTTACCTATTCTGATCCACTGATATGTATCTATCCCAATCTTTCTATCCCAATAGAGCTATCTGCCAATACCATAGTCTTGATGAATTAAATTATGTTGCAGGCCTTAATATCAGCTAGAATGACTCCTCTAATTTTTTTTTCCAAAATACATTTCCTTCAAGAATAGTTCCAGCTGTTCTATAGCTTTTTCCTCTCCAAATCAGTTTTAGAGTAAATCTATCTATATATACATAAAGACTTGTTAGGATTTTGGTACTGTGAAATTTGTCCATCACACTTGAAAAAAATTTAAAAAAAGAATCTTTCCAAGAGAAACAAAGTAGAACATAATGTTTAATACAAATTCTTTTCCTGTGCAACCTGGAGATCCAGTATTTTAATTGCTTGTATAGATAGAGCATTGCTTGCCTGAATCTCCATATTTATGCTGTATTGTAAAGGTTGGCAAACTTTGGCCTTTGCAGTCTCTTTTTAATGAGATATGTGAGCTAAGAATGTTTCTTTTACATCTTTTTAAGGGTTGTAAAATCAAAGAAGAATATGTGACAGAGGCCATTATGTAGAATGCGAAGCCTAAAACATCTGTTCTTACAGAAAAATCTTGCAAACCTGTTCTATAGTACAGTAGTTCTATAGTACAGTAGTTCTATAGCATCGTACATTTGCATTATGAGAAATATGAGGAAACAAATTATTACAATCTTGAAAATGTACAAAGTTCCCCAATAATAACTATGTTTACCAATGTATATAACTCTCTTCAGCAAAGGTAAAAATTGCTAAGTAAATGAATCTCTAAGATGCTAAATGTAATACACTAAAATTATGTTAACAGACAATTTAAATTTCTAAATTAATATAGCTTTATAAACTGAAAAACTAATATGCATATACAAGGTATTATTTTCATTTGGGGGAAGATGGCAGTTGGATTGAACCCAGGGCATGACACATGCATTTACCACAAAGCTATACTCCCAGGCTTTATTATTTATATTTTTAAAGGAAGATTTTTATGGAAGTATATTAGAGTATTTTTAAGAGCCTGGATTCCTGACCCAACCACTTTGAGTGTGGATTTCTGTTTTTCCACGAGGTAACTGTGTTCTTAGCCAGGTCTAAGTTTCCTCATCTGTGAAATAAGGATAGAGTATATCACAGTATCACAAACAGTATTAAATGTACTCATACACATAAAGAGTATTATAATGGTTAAAACAGTAATCTGTGTAACAAGTGTTTCCTAGTAATATTACTTGTATGTCATACTATTCTTTGTTAACAGTTAAAAAATAAATAACTTTTTCACATCACCAAAATCAAGGATCTGATTTTTCCCTGTGGCAGTTTTTATTTATAATTTTAAAATTAAAACTTGTAACATGATTCTTCACTCACCATATGTGTGTTAATAACCTAATACTCTGTTGAGCACAATGGGGGGAACTTACAGTAAGGTATTCGTCCTGCCTTCAAGAGGACTTTACAAAGGGTGTCCTTGAAATTATCATAATGGCAGAGCTGTGCATATAACTCAATATAAATTCAAGTAAATAACACATCTGTAAAGTCTAATTGCCAATATGTAAGTTACAATATAGTTAAGAATATCCATTATCACCATAATGGATTTTTATTACCTATAAATCAGAAATAATAAAAATATAGATGAAAACTTAAATTGCTCTCTGAATATGGAAATACAAAAAGGTTAGGTTTCTCTTTGCAGAATGAAGTATTACCCCAAGCTCTGTGGTACAGAGATGAATCACAAACCTTTCTAATTCTGACACAAAATTACTATATTCAATTTTTATATAACAATAGTGAAGTGACATGAAAAAGAATGCCTTATTTGTCATTAAGTTATCTAAATTGCATCCACATAAAAAAACAAATTTATGACTATGAGAGCCAAAGTTACAGTGAGCTGATAAATCAGAGCAGAAAGGCAAACTGAATTTCTTCAATACAAGCTCAATTCTCAAGGGTTATCTAACTGCAGGCTAAAAATATAGCTAAACAAAGGAATAAGCTTTCCTTTCTATACTCTTATTTTTTAGTGTGGTTGGCTGCCTCTCAAACACAGATTTTATAACTATTTTAAGGCTTAGGTTATGTATTACTCCATTGTTTGTTACTGTAATGAAATATTTGAGGCAGACTAATTTATAAAGAAAAGAGATTTATTTTCAACTCATAGTTCTGGAGCTTCAAGATCAAGGGGCTACATCTGAAAATGACCTTCTTGCTGGTAGAGTCCTGGAGCATTGCTGAGCATCACATGGCAAAGAAACAGGAGCATATGAGTGTGTCTCTTTTAGTCTATCTTTTAGCTGGGTGCTGTGGCATGAGCCTGTAATCACAGCAGCTCTGGTGGCTGAGACAGGAGGATCATGAGTTCAAAGCCATCCCCCCAACTTAGTGAGACATTAAACAACTTAGGAAGACCCTATTTCAAGATAAAACATTTTTAAAATGGGGGAATTGTGGATGAGTCTCAGTGAGTAAGCACTCCTGGGTTCAATCCCTTTAGGTACAAAAAAAAAAAAAGCTATGGGGACTCCACCCTGATGATTTTATCTAATTCTAATCACTGCCCAGTCCCCACCTCTAAATGCCATATTTAGATTAAGTTTTCACCCTTTTAATACCTCATAATGGGGAATAAATTTCAATGCATGAAAACTTGAAAGGACACATTTATGCATATCCAATCCATAGCTGGTAATTATTTTTAAAAGATAAAATATTATGCTTGCCTCTGTAAGAAACAAGAAAAACTCTTCCCTCCCCTTCCTCATCAGTATGTGCCTTTTTCCACAGTCATCCATTATGGCCAATGACTTTCTGCAGAATAGCTAATAAAAACTTCCAGAAAAAAAAATTCTTAATACTAAAATATAAGCAATATATACATATGCTTGTGAGAATGTAATTTCAGGTGAAAGTCTCCAAAATTTCCTACCAGAGCTGTACCTCTTAGTAAGACAATGAAAGAAACCATATATCAGGTCCTGGTTTAAAAAAAAAAAAAGGTCTTCTGTGCCAGATAAAGTAATACAAAAATATCAGAAAGAGGGGGATCCAAGATGGTGGGCCAGAGGGAAGCCGCATTGTGTGTCACTCTGTGACCTGGGAATCAAGTTGTGACTGCTTCTCTGTGAGTGAAAATTCCTAGTTCCACACAGGGGTCAAGGCCACCGTGTGCCCATGCAGGGATCCAAGCCCCAGCATCAGACTAGGTCTCCCAACTACTCGACCACACAGGACTACTGGGTGCTCCAGCAGGACCATCAGCATCCGCAGCTGCACAGAACTTTTGGCCACACACCCAAGAAGTCCCAGATGCCACTCCTATGTAAGACAGCGGGCAGCTACCCACGCGCTGGAGCTCCAGCCACCACTCCTGTGTGGACCCCCATCTACCAATGTGGGGCTCCCCTGGTCACCTCCATCTTGGGACTCTGCAGCAGCAGAGACAGTCTCCTATGTGCAGTAGTCTGTACCTGGGAACTTCACAGAGGCTCTGAAGACAGTGACAGCCACATACTGCATGCCACAGAGCTCATCTCTGAACTCATAGTCCACTGCAATCACCTGGGTCCCCCCACCCAACCCAACACCTCATCACTGAAAGCAGCCATCTTGGGTCACCTTCATCATCATCTTTAGGGGGAGCAACTCCCAATTTGAAACTCAGGCTGGCCAGGTACCCAGTTTCTAACTCCTCCCTCTCCCCAGTAGGCTGCTAACCCAGCACATTGACGGCTGAACACAACATAGTGGCAGGTGCACAATGAGCCCAAAGTGCCATACACAAGACCCCCAGAGAGAAAAGTCACTTATTAGGAAGTAGTAAGAGAGAGGGTGTGTGTGGTACAGTTTAGAGACTAACATAGAGACCAGGAAACGGGAGGTCTTCAGGTGAGATAAGGATATAAGACCAGGCACACACATCATACCAGCAGGCCCAAAAAGAGATCCTTGAGGTGCAGTCTCTCTCAGGGATTAGCGGGTGCTACACCCCACTTCCAGGTATCCTCCACCCCGGAACAACCCTCTTACCCTGGTTATCTTCACCATCCTGAGAGTTGAGATACCAGCTAACAACAGACAACACCACCAACTGGATGAGAAAAAAAGCAGGAGAAACACTGATCTCCAACCAAAACAATCCTTGTTTATTCCTTTGAGATTTTTTTTTTCTTGCCCCTCTTTATTTTCCCGCCCGCACATCCCCAACATAGGTGAAACCAAGTAATTGCACGAATTAGGATTTACAGGACTGGGATGTCTGAATAGTATGTTACAGTTGGGTTGTATATTCTTTTTTTTCTTCTAATTTTTATGATTTTAACATTTTTATTTTTATGTACTCTACTGTCTTCCCACTTACTTGACTACCCCAAATTACTTCCTCTCTATTCTCCTTCTACTAACCTTCTTTAGATTTCTCTTTCACACTTCCTAAGATATAATAACTCTATATCCTCACCTCCTACCTCCTCAGCTTATTGTCCTACACTTCACAACTGGTTGTTTGTCCACCAGCAGAAACTCTAAACCCTTTTCAAACCTACTGATTATATTGTAGATAATAATTGAATTCACCATTCCTGTACATTGTTACCAAACTATAAACATCTTAATAGCAACCATTTATTTTTAGATTGTATATTGTTTATATTAGGATCTGTTAACATTCTCATTCCCCAAAAAGGACAGGTATTGGAACCATACAGAAACACTATAAGCCTTTAGGGTAAAAATAGTAATGCCCTGGATTCATAGTGATAGAAGGGAAGACACACAGCAACATGAAAAGACAAAGGAAGAAAGTGCCCCCAAACATATCAAGATATCACATTATTAGAATCCATGGCCAGCTGCTAAGAGCCACAGCCAAGTAATATGATGCATGGCATTTTTGGTTGAAAGGTGATGCCAGCAAGCCATTGAGATGATATGATTATGTTAAGATCTGCATTAATATGGATATTGGACTCCTGCTGTCCACCTCGGCCTGCTATGGGACTCCTGGAGAGTTCCCATTGGTTGGGGAAGTGCGGTAGGAGGGAATTCCGGAGGAGGGACTTCCTGTTGGGGTCCAGGAGAACGCCATGTGGGTCAGTCGTGGGTAGGTCGGCAATTTTCCCGGGACCATACAGGGCATTGGCGGCAGTTTCAAAAATAAAGTTTGTTCCTGCTTGAGTGGCTCGTGATTTTGTGCCCAGCCAGACTGCGGCAGCCAGCACAGCAGAACAAATGACAGATAAGGAGTTCAGGATGTACATAATTAAAATATTCTGTGAATTAAAGAATGATATAAGACAGCAAATTAAGGCAGCAAAAAAGATCATTTGGACAAAGAGCTACATAAACAAATATAGGAAGCAAAAGATTACTTTAATAGGAAGAAGATAGAGATTCTAAAAAACAAACAAACAAAATATCAACCAAAAAAAAAAAAAAAAACCAGAAATTCTTTAAATGAAAGAGACAATAAACTAAATTAAAAACTCAGTAGAGCAGTCGCCTTGGCAGCCACAGGAGGTGTGTATGACAAGATGAAGCTCATCATCCTGAAGCACTATTCACAGGCCAGTGAGTGGGCGGCCAAATACATCAGGAACTGCATCAACCAGTTTAACCCACAACCAGACAAGTACTTCTCCATGGGACTCCCCACTGGGAGCACCGCACTTGGCTGCTATAAGAAACTGATTGAGTACTATAAGAATGGAGACCTGTCATTTAAATATGTGAAGATCTTCAACATGGACGAGTATGTGGGCCTTCCTCGGGACCACGCAGAGTTACCACTCTTTTATGTGGAACAACTTCTTCAAGCACGTTGATATCCATCCAGAGAATACCCCACATTCTGCATGGGAATGCAGCTGACCTGAAGGTTGAGTGTGATGCCTTTGAGCAGAAGATCAAAGCTGCAGGCGGGATTGAACTGTTTGCTGGAGGCATCGGCCCTGATGGACATATTGCTTTCAATGAGCCAGGTTCCAGCCTGGTGTCCAGTATTTGTGAAGACATTATCCATGGACACCACGCTGGCCAATGCTAGGTTCTTCGATGGTGATCTTGCCAAGGTGCCCACCATGGCCCTGACAGTGGGTGTGGGCACTGTCATGGATGCTAGAGAGGTGATGATCCTCATCACAGGCATTCACAAGACTTTTGCTTTGAACAAGGCCATTGAGGAGGGGGTGAACCATATGTGGACCATGTCTGCCTTCCAGCAGCATCCCTACACAGTGTTTGTGTGTGATGAAGATGCCACCTTGGAGCTGAAAGTGAAGACTGTCAAGTATTTCAAAGGTTTAATGCTTGTTCATAACAAGTTGGTGGACCCCCTGTACAGTATCAAAGAGAAAGAAATTGAGAAAAGCCAGTCTTCTAAGAAACCATACAGTGATTAGCCTATGCTGGGACCTACTATCAAATACCTCATAGGAAATTTTCTTTAGGAGAACAGAATTGCTTTTCTTTAGTCCAGTATGGTTAGTGCAGTAAGTAGGTGAACTTACTTTTCTTGGTTCTGAGGCTAGAAGCCTTGTCATGGAGTTCAGCTGTGGAATGACATAACTTACTCGGAATCAATCTCTGAACAGCATTCTCCATCATTTTGATGTCCACCACACCCATGTTAGGGCTTCTTGGCTTTTTGTTCTGCCTTAGCCACTGTTCACATGTACAACACACTCCTGTCAGGAATTTCTATTCTTATGTGCACCTATTCTCAAGTGGGTGGGAATTAGGGGCTTGTGTACTTTGGACTCACTTTGTTTGGAGTCTTGAGACCTCCTCTTGAGCAGGCCTGCCCCTTATGTGAGAACTGCTGCTTCAGGTTAAGATGTGAACTTGATATCTAAATGACATACAAGGTAGCAGCTTCTCTGGTCAGTAATAAGTACCACAGAAAGAAAACTGTTCTTACTCTCTTTCTCCTAGTTGTTTTTCTACTCTCAAGGTGGCTTTTCCATGAACTGAGAGGACTCCTTGGAGGAGGATTTAGGTGACTGGGGCTAAAGAGGTGGCTTTTGCTATTAACTCCAAAGCCTCCAGGGGTCCATCCACGACAAACTTCTCTCCCTTTGGGGACCCAAAAGGAGAGAGGTAGAAACCTTTTCCCTCTAGAGCCCTGGGTTTTTGTCAGAGGTCTCTTTTGCATACTCATCAGTACGGAGAAGACGCTCGGGGACAACAGACACTTCTGCAACTTCAGTGTTGTGATCAGACAAGGTGCTGGGGCAGAAAGCAGCTCAGTTTTTAGTTTAGTCACTACACACATGTGCCACACTCTCCTGCCTCCCTCAGAGTTGAGTGCCAAAGCCACACACCATATCCTTCTAGTATTGTTGCCCCATTTAACATACCCTGCTCCTCTAACCCTCTCAGGTGTGTGTGGTAGGATCTGATGTTGTCAGAACGTCAAGAATTATAAGCCTGGGCTGTGGATGTGGCACTTCCCTAGTGTGCATGAGGCCCTGGGTTCTGTTTCCAGCACCACAAAAAATAATTTCAAAAAACAAAAACCCTTTGCCCATTCATCCTTTAGCCCTCCTTCCCAAATATTTTGTTGCTGTCTTCCTCTCATGCTCTTAAGCCTTTGTGGAGTGGTTGCTGCCTCAGCCTTCCAGTTCTTGTGCCTATTTGAAGCTACTGCTGCCTATTTCTGGGAAAATTCTGGCCTAGGCCTCTCTTTAAGTGCTGCCTTTGACACCAGCATCTCGTCCTTTAACTTTTATACGTGATTGTGCTGTCATTCTATGTTAAGCTGATCAATCAGTGGACTTGTTTACATTATGATATTTTCTATTAAATCCAATATTTTCAATAAAAAAAAACTCAGTAGAAAGCACCACCAACATATTAGGTCCCTTGGAAGACAGGACCTCAAACAACGAAAACAAAATATATAATCTTGAGAAGAATGTAGAGAACACAGGGAAAATGGTAAGAAACTATGAGCAAAACATTCAAGAAATATGAGATTGCATAAAAAGACCAAATTTAAGAGTTACTGGGACAGAGGAAGGCATAAAGTTCCAAACCAAAGGAATAAGCAATCTATTTAATGAAATAATATGAGAAAATTTTTTCAAACATGAAAAATGATTTGGAAAACCAAATTCAAGAGTCTTACAGGATGGCAAATGTACAGAATCACAACAGATCCACACCAAAGCACATTATTATAATGAAAATGCATCAAGAGGGACATTTCATACTGCTTAAGGAAACCATTCATCATCAAGACATAACAATAATAAATTTATATACCCCCAAACAATGAGCATCTATAGTCATCAAGCAAACTCTTCTCAAGTTCAAGAGTCAAATAGACCACAACACAATAATTCTGGGTGACTTTTACACAACGCTTTCACCATTGGATAGATCATCCAAACAAAAGCTAAACAAAGAAATCATAGAACTCAATAATATAATCAATAATTTAGACTTAACTGATATACATAGAATATTTCATCCTTCAACCAGTAAACACACTTTATTCTCAGCAGCACATGGTTTCTTCTCTAAAACAGATCATATAATATGCCAAAAAGCAACTCTTAGCCAATACAAATAAGTAGAGATACTACCCTGAATTTTATTAGATCATAATGGAATGAAATTAGAAATCAATGACAAAATAAAGAATAAAACTACTCCAACACCTGGACACTAAATAATATGCTACTGAATGAACAATGGGTTGCAAAAGACATCCAGGAGGAGATTAAAATTTCTTAGAAGAAAATGAGAACACTGATACAATGTATCAAAATCTCTGGGACACTATGAAGGCAGTACTAAGAGGAAAGTTCATTGCATGGAGTTTATTTCTTAAAAGAAGAAAAAGTCAACAAATAAATGACTTAATATTACATCTCAAAGCCCTAGAAAAAGAAGAACAAATCAACACCAAAAGCAGAAGAAGGCAGAAAATAATTAAAGCCAGAGCAGAAATCAATGAAACTGATACAAAAGAAACAATTGAAAAAAATCAACAAAACAAAAAGTTAGTTCTTTTAAAAATTAATAAAATTGACAACCCCTTAGCCATGCTAATGAAGAGGAGAGAAAACTCAAATTACTAATGTCCATGATGAAAAAGGAAATATCACAACAGTCAATACAGAAATACAGAAAGTAATTAAAAATTATTTTGAAAACTTGTACTCCAATAAAATAGAAAATTTTGAAGGCATTGACAAATTTCTAGAGTCATGTGATTTGCCCAAATTGAATCAGGATAATATACACAATTTAAACAGATCAATTTTAAGAGATGAAATAGAAGACATCATCAGAAGCTTACCAACCAAGAAAAGCCCAGGACCAGATGGATACACAGTCGAGTTCTACAAGACCTTTAAAGAGGAACTAATGCCAATACTCTTCAATTTATTTCAGGAAATAGAAAAAGAGGGGACACTTCCAAACTCATTCTATGAGACCAATATCACCCTGATTCCAAAACCAGGAAAATACCCATCAAAGAAAAAAAACCTGAGACCAATATCTCTAATGAACATAGATGCAAAAATCCTCAATAAATGACAAATTGAATGCAAAAACATATCAAAAGATAGTGTTCCACAGTATCATCCCAGGGATGCAAGGTTGGCTCAACATATGGAAATCAATAAATGGAATTTATTAAATCAATATATTTAAACATAAGAACCATATGGTTATCTCAATAGATGTAGAAAAGCATTTGACAAAATACAGCACCATTTCCTGTTCAAAACACTAGAAATGCTAGGAATAATAGGAACATATCTCAACATTGTAAAAGTTATCTATGCTAAGCCCCAGGCCAACATCATTCTAAGGGGAGAAAAATTGAAAGCATTCCCTCTAAAAACTGGAACAATACAGGGATGCCCTCTTTCACTACTTCTATTTAACATAGTTCTTAAAACAATGGCCAGAACAATTAGATGAAAGAAATTAAAGAGATACAGATAGGAAAAGAAGAACTCAAATTGGCACTATTTAATGATGATATGATTATATACCTAGAAGACTCAAAAAATTCCACCAGCAAACTTCTACAACTAGTAAAATGAATTCAGCAAAGTACAGGATCCAAAATCAAAACCCACATACCAAAGGCATTTCTGTATATCAGTGACAAATCCTTAGAAAGGAAAATGAGGAAAACTACCTCATTCTCAATAGCCTAAAAAAAATACTTGGGAATCAACTTAATGAAAGAGGTGAAAGACCTCTACAATGAAAACTACAGAACACTAAAGAAAAAATTTAAAAAGACCTTAGAAGATGGAAAGATCTCCCTTGTTCTTGGATAGGCAGAATTAATATTGTCAAAATAACCATACTACCAAAAGCATTATTCAGATTTAATGCAATTCCTATCAAAATCCCAATGATATTTCTCTTAGAAATAGAAAAAGCAGTCATAAAATTCATCTGGAAAAATAAGAGAACCAGATAGCTAAAGCAATCCTAGCAAGAAGAGTGAAGTCAGTGGCATTACTATACCAGACCTGAAGCTATACTACAGAGAAATAGTAATAAAAACAGCATGGTATTGTCACCAAAATAGACTAGTAGACCAATGGTACAGAATAGCAGACCCAGAAAGTAACCCACATAATTACAATTATCTTTTTTTAGACAAAGGCACCAAAAACATACATTGGAGAAAAGGTAGCCTCTTTAACAAATGGTGCTGGGAAAACTGGAAATACATATGCAATAAAATGAAATTAAACCCATATTTCTCAACATGCACAAAACTCAACTCAATGTGGACCAAGGACCTAGGAATTGAACCAGAGACCTTGTGTCTAATAGAAGAAAAAGTAGGCCCAAATCTCCATCATGTTGGAATAGGCCCTGACTCCCTTAATAAGACTTCTATAATGTAAGATTTAGAATCAAGAATCAATAAATGAGATGGATTCAAACTAAAAAGCTTCTTCTCAGCAAAAGAAACAGTGAGGTGAATAGAGAGCCTAAAGCTTGGGAGCAAATTTTTACCATTCTCACATCAGATAGAGCACTAATCTCTAGGGTATATAAAGAACTCAAAAAGCTAAACACTATAAACCAAACAATCTAATCAAATGGTCCAAGGAACTGAACAGACACTTCTTAGAAGAAGATATACAATCAAACAACAAATATACGAAAAAAATTCAACACCTCTAGCAATTAGAGAAGTGCAAATCAGAACTACACTAAGATTTCATCTCATGAATGGCAGCTATTAAGAATATTTGTGTTGGCGAGGATGTGTGGAAAAAGGCATACTCATACATGGCTGGTTGGACTGCAAAATGGTGCAGCCAATATGGAAAGCAGTATGAAGATTCCTTGGAAAACTGGGAATGGAACCACAATTTGACCCAGCTATTCCACTTCTTGGTTTATACCCAAAGGACTTAAAAATAGCATACTACAGGGACACAGCCACATCAATATTTATAGCAACAAAATTCACAATAGGTAAACTGTGGAATACACCTAGATGCCCTTCAATAGATGAATGGATAAAGGAAACACGGTATATATACACAATTGAATATTTCTCAGCAATAAAAGAGAATAAAATCATGGCATTTGCAGGTAAATGGATGGATTTGGAGAATATAATGCTAAGTGAAGTTAGCCAATCCCAAAACAACAAATGCTGAATGTTTTCTCTAAGAAGGCTGATTCATAGTGGGGTTGGGAGGGGGAGCATGGGAGGATTAGAGGAACTCTAGATAGGGCAAAGGGGTTTAAGGCCTGGGGCATGTGGTAGAAAATATGGTGGAATGAGATTTACCCTAAGTACATGTATGAAGTCACAAATGGTCTAAATATACTTTGTATACAACCATAGATATGAAAAATTGTGTTCTATATGTGTAATATGAATTGCAATGCATGCTGCTGTCATATATAACAAATTAGAATGATAAATAAATAAATATCAGAAAGATTTAAATAAAACATCTGCAGTGGTATTTTTCTTAATTACATTTCTTTTGTCATTGAAATTTTTCACTTGTATGTCTTTTGTGGTCAAAAGGCATGAGGTTGCTGACATAAGCACAGAGTCACAGAGGAACCAGATGGAAAAGGTCTTGAGAGCTTTGCATATGTGCAGTAATACTTTACTGGAAATACCCTTTGCCTTTGTGTTTCATAAAAGCTTCATTAGGATGTAACAGGAATTCCATCTTCTTTGTATGATATAGAAGACCTCCCAACCTCTGAAATTTCTAGATAAATGTCATTCAATATGGTTTGGCTTAAATACAACATATTTAATCCTATGCCAGAGACATCATTCATGTCAAAGTCCTCAAGAATAATACATTAAGGAATACTAGTAAAAAGTGTCATGATTTAACAAGCATCAACGTTCTCTTTGCTTTAAAAACACCATTATGACTTTCTAAATGTGTGAGATGATTTTCATAATAAAGTAATTAAATGCCTTCATGAGACATACAACCGAATTTCCATGGTTTGTCAGACATTTAATGATCAAAGTTCATTTGATCTTGAATGAATTAGTGATAAGTGTACACTAGCTAAAATAATTCAGAATTTTTTTTTATTTTAGAAGCATCTTCTTAATCCCTGAATTCCTAAAAGATGTCTTTCTGTCACCAAATTGGAGGTAAAATAACCATGCAGTAATTTGTTGAAATATCTGTATATACTCAGCACCATAAATGCAGAGAAGCATAACAGAAAGTAATTATAGGCCTGTGTTTACATTTGATTGTATTAAGACAAAGCATCTTGTGGAAGCAAGGGGTAACTACATAGTTTACATTTAACAAGTTATCACTCAGGCAGCTGTCATTCTAGTTAAGATAAGAGAGCCACACATCAAATGTAAATTACTTTTCACCTCATTGATCAGAGTCAAAAAGAGTACTTAAAAGTAAACAGCCACCAGGATGCTTAACTCTTCATATGATTAAAATCAACAGTTAGCATGAATGCTGAAGAGAAGTAAGGAATTAAATACAGACAGCTCCCTCTTCATCCCTAAGAAATAACTTTGAGAAAGTTAATTCCATTAACCAGATTCTGATTAAGCTACCATGGAGACAGCAGAGTAGGCCCCTCCCCATTCAAAAGTCTGCAGTCTAATAAGCAGGAGAAGGAAATAGGGTAAGAGTAAGAACAGGAGAGGAGGGAGAGCATTCATGTAAGAATATAAAATCTTTAATCACATGATAAAATAATGAACAGCACACTGAAAATTCAAGGAATAAGAGTCTTGTCCAATACTAATAAATATAAATAGCTAAGTCAGGCCTTTAATCTAATTTTAAGAAAATAAAGCACAGTGGCATACAAGATTTTATCTTCCATGTGTAGGCTACAGGTAAGTGCTGAATTTCAGGCAGTATCTACCTTAGTAAGTCTGTTGGCTACTGAGTTAACAATTATGAATTAAAAATATAATTTTTCCAGTTGAAGAAGTCTCTGCCAAATGATATACTAACATCTAGCTGAGCTTTTTATACCTTAAGATTTCAGCATTTGAATTTGGTGTGAGATGCACAAACATTTCATCAACAGCAATGCCTAAATACTGCTATTGTAGGAATTCAATAAGAATATATATGCTTAGGAACAATTTGAAAGGATATGAATATCAATGTTTATTTTGGAGTGGTAGGATTAAGAGTAATTTGCTTTCCTTTCCTCCAACTTTTTATTTATAATGCAAACTAGTATTGAATATAGCACAATTCTAATCATGATTATATATTTTCAGTTTTTAAATTTATAACATACTGTTTTATTTGTACTTTATGATTTTCTGTAGACTTATCTTTTAAATCTTAACATCTAATTATATCTGAAATAAGTTTTGAGTAAGATTTTTCTTGTTGTTTTTTAACAATATAGGGCTTGATTATATATGGAATGTGATAGATGGACCTTGGAAACATGCTAAATAATAAATTTTGCCAAGTGATATTGGACTAGCTATTTAAAATTCATGCAAACCACTCATAGGAATATTATTACTTTTTAGTCACTTAAAATGCATTATTCAGTATTAGTAGCCAACACTTACTGGGTTTGTGTAGAGAAGATGTCTATAGGCAAAGTAAATCCAGGAAGTGATAGAAACTATTTAAATAATTCAGACAAAATGACCACTTTCCCATTTTTCTAGACTATGGACAGCCTGTCTCTGAGCTATGTGCAGGTTTGAATACATCCTCCAAATACAATAAACAAAATAAATGACTCCTCTGTTCTGTTCCCCAAAAAAACACTCAAAAAAGGGAACTGAAATTAGATACCATCTGATGTTTAACTTTGCTAAGAATTTTATGTCTTTATTACATGGGAGCAATATCACAAAAGGAGAAAATGTTGTATAAATTAGAAAAATGATAAAAGGAAAACAAACAAATGAACAAAAATGACTCAGCTCCAAGTTGTACTTCCTGTTCACAAAACAGGCTGGGCCAATTACTATATTCTAAAGAATTCACATGCGGGAGCTTGAGCCCTGTATTCAGGCACCCTGAAGACAACGTACAGTGCTCCTACAGCAATCAACTACATATCCTTAAATTGAAAGAGACAGGGATGACAGAGGAGCAGAGAGCAAGGAGGAAAGAGAACCTGTATTTTTTAAAGGATATGGGCTCACACACAGTAACGCATAATTTTGTCTCCAATTCAAATATAAATAACTTATCTCTATTAAATCTCATTTCAAAAAAAATAACCATGCACATTTAATTAAAAGACTCTAAATAGTAATAGTCACTTAATGGATATGTATCCTATCTTCAACTGTGTAAATAATCTCTGCAAGAGATTTATTTTTATATCCTATTGTTAAGACCAGAGAGGAAGTTCTTCAGCATTGGCACAACATCATTATAGTGCCTCACGTAAACAGAATGCCCTCTGCCAATTCACAGGGGACTTCCTATGTAATTAGAAGTGTGTCCGATGTGGGACTCAGCCTGACATTATTAATGCAGCTCATCACTATACCAATTTCCAATGTACTTCGTTTTATACTCAAATTTTTAACATTTTGCATTTTATCACTATACAGTTTAAAAGATTCAAGCAGGTTAATAAAGAAAAGGTAAGATTATTTTGGATTGACAGTTTTGCCAAAGGAAGAAAACCTGTTACTACTAGGGAAAGGTGTTCAAAAGTGATACCATAGCTAAATTAAAAAGACAGGCTGCTATAAGCAGATATGTGATTATTAGGATTATAGTTAATGGGCAGGGAGGAAATGTAGGGAACATAATGATATCAGAAAAGTATGAGAACTGGCTTGTTAGTACTTAATGAGGAAAATGGTTATATTCCCCCAAAGTCCTATCATGCTCTTTTCAGTGACTCTAATTGATTGGCTGGGTTAGTTAATGAGGTACTGTCTGCTAGTAATTCTAAGCAAAGACCTCTATTCTTATTTTATGATAGCACAGATTGATTTCAGAGTATTCACTGGAGACTGGCAGATGTTTCTAGATGTTTCATATATTTCATTTTATATCTGTGGTGCTGAGATATTGTTCTATGCTTGGAGAGCTGACATCGATACTATCTTTAACAGAAAATGTAGAGACTTCTTTAAATTTCTGACTTTATAACAGCATAGCTCTACATTCATTTTAAATAGAGAAACTTTTTAGTAAACATGTATTTAACAGAAATCAGAAATGCATATGAAGTATTACTAAGAAAATATGGCACATATTATCTAAGAAAATGTGGCACAAGCTGTTCCTCCTCTCAAAAATTACAAAAGCATAGCTGCCGCGTCCGGCCAAGGGAGCCGAGTCCGGCGAGGGACGGCGAGGTTAAAAGACACACAGGACACCAAGGTTCTTCATCCAGGAGTCAATACCCTTTATTGCTAACACACTTTTTTTATACCCCAAGCAGCAGAAGTGGAAAACTACCCAAAAGCAGGAGGGAGGGGGGAGAAATTTAGTTTCAACATCTATTATTGTCAGGTACCGAAACCTCCCTTAACAATAAGTCCATCAGACCAGAAAAGGTCAAGGCATTCCCGTGGGATACATATGTCTCAGACGGACAAGCAGGAACAGAAAAACCGCAAGTTCGCCATGGCCTTGTGAGCTGGCCACACTGGCATGCAGAACAAACTAGTGGAGGTAGGGCTCCAGGGGCCAGGGTGGACCTGCTGCCAACACATAGCCATGTATGTTAATGCATGCCTGCAATCCCAGCAACTGGGGACACTTGAGGCAGGAGGATCCCAAGTTCAAGACCAACCTGGCCAACTTAGCAAGACCCTATCTCAAAATTTAAAAAATGAAAGAAAGAGGCTGAGGATGAAGATTAGTGGTAGAACATTACTGGGTCCAGTCCCCAGTATGACAAAAAAAAAGTACACATTATATATTTTTAAGTGAAGGAAAAATAAAGAGAAATGTGATTCTAACCATTGGCAAGAGTGGGCAGCTTACAGTAAAAACTTAGTCACTTACTATTAATCACACAAAAATGTCCTAATAGTGAGGAACCTTATCAATGCTTGCTGAATATTTTCTCTTTTAATTCCTCTGGGGTTCCAACAAAATCCATAATTTCAAAAGGACAATTTTGTGACAATGATAGGGTCAGATTCCTTGACTCTGAATTCTAGCCCCATGACTTGGTGTGATGGAGTGCCCAGCATATATAAAGTACTCAAAATATATCTGCTATTTTAATCTATGATTGCTACAAACTACAAATTTCACAAAAGATGAGAAAATATAAAACTATTTATGCTGGACATAGATATGATAAAACCCATTCCTTAAAAATAGATTTGGTACAGATTTTATTCAGCCTCAATAATAAGGAAACTTGTTTTGATATAGGCAAGAATCTAAAGAATAATATTTTATAAATTCATATATTTTAAAATATTCAAATTGAATGGCTTTCTAGGAATTCATTATGCCCAAGTATAAAATATATTTGTGCATATTGTTTATCACTGCGAAGACAAATCATAATATTTTTTCCTTCATAATTGCTTCAAAAATGTTATCAAAGTTAACATACATTTAATAGAAATCCATTTTAATAGAATTAATATTTAGTACATTGAATAATTCACTTTCCTTCATTTCTTGGAGTCAGTCTATTCTCAGCTTTAAGGCTTAGGAAGAGACAAGATATTTTAACGTTTAAATGTTATCGACCATTGCAGTACTTCAAAAATACATGGGGAGATACTTTTGTTTCTAGAAGTTTCAAAATGGATTTTTAAAGTGCTGCATTCTCTAAGCACCTCAAGGAGCAGAGCCCACACAGACAGGAAAGCATTAAGAGTCTTCTTTGGTGCAGAGCTCAGAGTCCAGTATTGTTCTGCTTTGGGAATCTGTATGGAATTTCTGCTTGCTTTGATAGGGGTGGAGGAGTGGCAATGTGGGGGTTTACTCTGCACAGTGCTTCTGGGTAGGGATGCTACCCTACCTACTTTTTTCAACAGTGTCTCACCAATCAACTCTAAGACACTAATCGCCTCCATTTCCTTAAAACATTATTCTGGTCATATTCTCTGCTACATCATTAACTTCTTTTTCCTCCAAATCCAAGAGATTAGCATTTCTCTCATATGTTGGGATCTCTTAGAAGATCTTGAGAGATTCCCATGCAAGGCATTTATCAGCAACTGCTCTTAGAAACACAAATGAGTGGTGCAGGCTTCAGGGTTTAACCAGAAGAGAAGTTGACTGAGGTGGAGTTGCAATAGCAGCCAATCTCCTGGGGTGCTTTCAGCATGTTCTAAATGGAAGCTAGGAAAACTCCCAGGACCAATCAGCAGATATAAGCTGTTCCCAGGAAAGGAGCATAACCTTGGAAAGCAATCACTCATATCAGCATCAGGATATTCCGGGGAGGGACTCAGATGGTCGCTGTTGGCAGCCAATATTCCCAGGTGCTGGGGAACATGAATGTGTTAACTAAATGGAGAAATTTGATTGTGTGGTTCATTATCAAGTGGCTGGATGCCACAAACCAGTATGGGAATTATAGGAAGCAAAGCAGAGTTCAAGGCAAGTGGTTTGATTGACTTTGAGGTAGCTGTAAAACAGCAAAGTGGAAATTTCTAGAAGGCATTTATAAATATGGGCCTGGGATTCCAGGGGAAAGAAATTGGTAGGTATGATACTAATCTCAGAGAAGGAGATTATTCAGGGAGAACATGTGGAAGGATAGAATACAGCAGTGGTTTAGAAGCAGTCTGTTAGTAATCAACTGAAGTGAATAACTAGGAGTTATCAGAAATACACAAGGTGGCTCAGGAGGAAATGAGGCTATAGACATTTAGGGAAGTTTTATGATAGGAATGGTAAATGGAACAAAAGGAGCAATCTGGTAAACAGAATTGGAATTAAAATGTGTTCATCTGAACTAGGAATTAAAGAGAAATAGAAACTTAAAGGCATTTGGATATAGTCATGGTGAGTGGCTTTAAGGACTATTCATTTACTGTTCAAAAGGACAAAGATAGAAAAGGACTCAAAAAAAAGGGCATGGTTGGAACAATGTGACATCATGTTTTATAAAATGATGTGCCAAGAGAGATACATTATTCTCTAAGGTATGCCCACTCGAAATGATTCACTTGAATCTCATCTTGAAGAAACGCCAGAAAAACTAAAATTGAGAGACATTCTACTAAGTAACTGGCTTGCCCTATTCAAAGATGTACTGGTTAGAAAAATATTGAGGATTAAAAAAAATTCAAGCAATACTGCAAGCATATCCAAGACATGATGCTGAACTGGATTCTCCATGGAAGAAAATAACTCTAAAAGACATGGAGGAGGCAATGATAATTATTTGAATACAGACAGCGAGTTGGGTAATATTCTGTACCAATGCTAAAAGTTCCAGTTCTGAGAATTGTAGTGTGGTTGTGTTTTTTTTTCCTAGAAAAAGTTTTTGCTCATAAGAAATAAATAATTATGTCAGGACAAATAGGTGCAATATCTCCAGTCTACTCTAAGTTCAGAAAAGTTACAGAAAGATAAATAGAATGAGAAATGGATCAAGCAAATAGAGCAAGCTATAAATAATTAATGAGTCTGTGTAGAGAATGTATGAAATTGTTGATACTCTTCTTGCAACTGTTCTATAAGTTCAAAATGAAACAAAAGTAAAAAGTTACAAAGAATAATCGTAGACATGTTTTATAAATAAATCCTATGACATGCTTTATAAGTAAATCTCCACATTGGAACTTTTCACTAAACCCCAAAAGACATCAAGGTATAATAATAAGATTATTAGAGAATCAATACAAAAATGATGCTGGGGAGAATGGAAAAGGACTATTTAAAGTTGCAATGGGCAGAAGGGGATGGAGGAAAGGGTACATTTCAGGTGAACAGGGCCTGCACCGCCTGTTCAAACTGTCAAAGGTAAGTTGATGAGACTCATCAGAAAATTCATCCACAGAAAAATTGCTCAAACTCAATAAGGATGAAATGAGATAAGCTCACTGACTTTTATAAGCCCTAATTTTTATATTAATGCCATTTTCAAAGGAGGGACAATCAGGCATGTTTTATGTTTTCCTTGACTTTGTGGGGTTTGGAAATAGATTCTGTTCAACAGTAATATTAATGTATTCTAATGGTGTCTGAAAAGAGCTAACATAAGAAAAGACAAGGGCTTATAAGAAAATGGCCATTGACTATGACAGGAATAACTGTCTAAAAACAAGATATTGACAACTTTTCTAAAGATCACTTTGAAAGATGACACAGTCAGGTACAGAGCTTTTGACAGACATGGGTATGTTCAGTGATGTTCATGAAGCACTCTTCTTCCACCTTAATAACCTATTTTTATTCTCAAAGAATACCTTACAAAGTTCACCTCACTTATGAACTAGTATCTTCAAACAGTGACTTTATTATATTTTAAATATTTGAGCTCTTTTTAAAGGATCCAACATCTACATGGCTATTCAACAAAAGGTGAAGTTTTTGTTAATCTAAGACTAAGCTAAATTTAGTATAAACCCTGGTACATTGTTAACAAAACTGCCCATCTTACCTTTTGTAAAACACACATAAATATACACATGTGCACATGGGTGCATACACACACACACACACACACACACACTCAGCTTTCTAGTTCCTATCTAATATTGTTAATCCCCTGGGATCCAGTGCTATTTATTTATCTCTGTCAAGATTCTAAAATGAAATGCCCTATGTATAAGCATTTTAAGAATGAAGTAATAACAGGTATTTCATCATATAGACTGCATGCAAAATTATACCCATAGATTTTGTCATATGTTTCTTATGATTCTTTAAATTTATAGCCAAAAGACATATTTTTTAAAAGTAGAAGTAGACTGGCACAGGATTTAATATTTGACTTATGTAATAACACTGACTGTGCCCGTGTGAAACCAAAACAACAAATGTGAGTTTATTTTCCCTGGAAATTAGTGAAGATGCCATTAAAGCCAGCAAGAGCATTGACTCAGTGGGAAGGAAACCTTTAAAATACATCAGTTTTGATTTCATTTCCTGATAACATAGACTCGACAATAAGGATCAGAGCATGTGGTATTATCAAAAGACAATTCAATGAACGAAGAAAATGCTGGAGACATTGTCTTCTTTGCTAGCTTTCATGATTTAATAAAATATGAAGTCAATGTTAACATGATTTTTTAGGTTAATATTCAGACTTTAAATTCTTGTTGAAAACACCTTCTGACTTATTTACCTGAAAAAACTTGAAGGGTTACATTTAAGCACTTCTAAATCTTCCCCTTGAAACTTTGTTAACCGATTCATCTACTATTCTCATTGTCTTTATAAATTTCAAGGATTTTTTTTTTATATTTCCAGTTGTAGAAAGTCTTACTTTATACCATCATGAGATTGCATGTATTCTCTGGCTCTCAATTCTCCACCTATGTCCTGAGAAAAGATGTTAAGTGTCGTATACGTAGATGATAATTTCACTCAGGCTGAAATGTTTCAAAACATTCTTCTTTCACTCAAGTGAAATGCAAAGATTCTAACAAGAGTACTAATTTCACATATTAGTTACTTGGATTCATCTCAGAAATTTCTCACCCAGAATTGTTGTCTCCTAGGCCATTCAGCCTGCACGGTGATTTTGTGACTTAGTGGAAAGAAATATATGTAAAGGTGCCTTAGGTTTGTTTTTTAGTCATTTTTTCTGTTCCTTTCTCTAGGGAAGGCTGGCAGAATAAAATAGGTTATTTTTTTTTCCTGTCAAATTTATGCTGTTGAATCATTCTTGCTTTTCAATGCTCTCACTACCTCTAGTTTTGGAGAAAGAAGTATCTGTGAACCATCTTGTTACAGGAAAAAAAAAAATTTTCCTTTCTCTTAACTCTTAGAAATGGGATCACTCAATCATGACTCTTGTTTCAATTTAATATTCACATTTGTATTGTTTGCTTATATATTTTGCATCCAAATTTCAATTCATTATTATGGTTTTACTTTTGATTTTAAAAAGGAGAGCATCAGTTTTGATTAAAGAAACAAATATAATTGGGGGCATGGTCAGAAAGCTTTTTTATTATTTTTAATTAGCTGTTTCAGCTGATCTAGTAGAAGGATAAATAACAAAGTAAACAATGATTATGATCCTATCACAACACAGGTCTACAATTTTCAGATATTTGCCAATCCTAAAAATTAGTAGCAAGCAATTCATTTCTATTAGTATATTGAATTTTTCATAAAATCCCTGGGTTACTAACTGGAATTTAGTGTTCTTTTACTCATAGAGCACAGAGAGACAGGAAAATATGTTCAATCGTGAACCAAAACAGCTATAATTTTGGAAGATGTCTTGAAGTAATAAGAACATAAATCACTTGTGAACTGGGGATATTTGGATTTGTTTTGTTTGTTTCTGTGACTGCCACCAATTTGGTTGCTATGACCTTGAGTTCTGGGCATTGGATGATATATTCTGTGATACATTTTTCAGAAGTTATTGAAAATAATCTTTAACACCACCTTTACCATCTTGCGTTCTCTAATTTTATGGCAGTTTGCTTATGTTGATACTTCATTTCTGACCTGAATTGACAAGCTCTCTCCTATCCCTCTATGAGGAAAAGATATTTTATGAATATATTGGATGAAGATTGAAAATTCAGAAATAATGATGAGTGCCCAGGGCAAAATTCTCAAGTAGCTAAAGTTCATTTTTAGAAGCCACCCCTCCTCCTTTAGCACACTAGCTCATACTTTGTGGTTTCTCCTGTCCCAGATTCTATCACCTCCTCCTGTAGCTGACTCACATCAAATGCGCATGCATCACCGAAGTACTCTTTTCTTACTCAGTTTTTCTTTCTCTTACATCTAGTCTTCTCTGTTCTATATCCCACTGATTCCTAGCTGATTGCCATTTAGAAAGCAATTTGATGAACTCATCTTACTGAAAATATTAAAGGCTAGTAATGTCTTCCAAAATATTTTATAAATTTCTTTGAGAGAAGTAAGTTTTAATCTAAAGAAGTGAACTACTAATGTTGAAATCTCATGCAGAACTAAGCATTATTGTATCTGGGCCAGCAAACGTTTTTTCATGTCTCAGGTTATATAACTCTCAGGCCTGACTACATATGCCAGAGCAGTGCCTAAATTATTTTTTTCAAATCACTTTCCTATGAATTGAACCTACAGTTATTTATAGTTTTGCCTGAACCTGGGAGAGTTGAAATATTACATATAAATATATACATAATCCTGCACCTTACTGAACTCATTCATAAATATTTTATTGGGTACAATTCTTTGCCAGAAATAGTGCTCGAATTTTTTAAATAAAGATTTTTAAAAATCAAGCAGCATACAGAAAAAAAATTTCTCATTTTTATGAAATTCACAGTCTAGAGAGGAATAAGACACAAAAAGAGGCAGGTCAAAGGTATTGTGCTAAGAAGAATAAATAAAGGAGGGAAAGGAGCGTTGATGCTGCTTGGAGGTAAATGGTATTTGAAGTCTAGGGAGAGAATCCTAGGCAGAGTGCTGTTTCCACTATTTGGATTATGCAGATGATAGAAGAGAATGTAAATGTGAGCAATTTGACGGAGTCAATAATGGCTTGTGGTGGACACCATCATGTGCTGCCCAAATCCTCTTTCAAAAAAATAAAAAATGCTTCCCAGGTGCCTGCCTGAGTGCTCTCAGCAGACAGCATTCAGCTGAAGATTGTCCAAGAGAACAGCATCTGCTTGGAGCAGCCTCTATCCCATAACCAATCAGTACAGGGTCACATCGATTTCAGAGTCCCCCCACCATAGAGTTG
Organism: Marmota marmota marmota; assembly: GCF_001458135.2. Classification (NCBI taxonomy): domain Eukaryota; kingdom Metazoa; phylum Chordata; class Mammalia; order Rodentia; family Sciuridae; genus Marmota; species Marmota marmota. Next base: position 5,179,156 of record NW_026000211.1, on the reverse strand, counting down.
TCTGAGGTCTTTTTTAGGTTGTATTGAAGAACAGTATCTCCATTTCCCATCCCAGCTTCCTCAGTCCATAGTAAACTTCTAGCAAACTTATCTATTACCATAGTGTTTTAGTTAAGGAGACGTGTGTCTCAGGGTGAAAGATAAATTCCATGAAGATTCAAAGGCTTATCTCTTCAGCAAAATATTAGAGGTCAAGTGGTCTGGGATATTCTATCACCTTATGTGCTATGCCATTCTATGCCACTCCCACTGTAAGGTGAAGAATCCCAATGCCTGCTAGGTCTCTTTGGGTTTTGGAGACTACCTATTTCACACCTGGAAACACTGTTGCAAACCATGTACCAGGAAACAGGCAATGCTGCCAGTTTTCTGTGGAGATGGAACAATAAAGGGCTCTGAAGCTATTTTAGGCTGTAGTAAAAGTAGCTTTCCACTTATCCTATAAAACCCAGAAAATTCTATAATATTAGAGGGTATGAGTATGTAGAAAATTTATTATGTGAAGTTTACTGCAGAGTCCAATTGGAGAATCAGAGCACAGATCTCTAAATGTAAGTAACAGGACCATCTATGATGAAGAATTATTGCGCAATTAATAAAACAACTCCCAGAGTATTCCTGGAAGATGAACCCTGAAAGAAACAGTGTCCATCTATCTAGAACTGCCCAAGTTCCAAGATGAGGTTTGCTACTAGCATTCTATTATAATATGGAAAGATTGCTGCAAAATTGAGCATGGGAAAGGCCAGAGGGCAAAATCAGGAGCAGAGAATAATGTATTTTGCTTCCAGATTATCCTCTTTAGTTTCCTTGGTACACCACTGCATAGATTTGACAATAAAATGTCAAGTACAAAAGCCATGCCTAAGAAGAATTTGGTACCAGGGACTCAGAATCCTCAAGGATGAGGGTGTAGGACATGCCACTCAGCAAGCCACTGAGATTAGGAGAGGTGATAGGTATAGGAAAAGGGATGGCATCAGTTGCTTCTCTAAGACCTTCTGAAGCATTGGGGCAGTAATTTGTTCTGCTAACCTTCTCTTCTAAGTTCTCCATCAAAAGGAACTCTCCAAATCTTCAGAGGAGCAGCTCCCAGAATTTATGAAAAATGGGTCTGAGTGATAAGCTTGGCACATGACAGTGGACACTGTGGACACAGAGTCCCCTTGAGGACTTGAGGATTTATTCCATTAGCCACTGAGGATGATGCTGCTAGGACCATTAGCTGTCACATGTCTTCAGGAAATGCCCTAGCTGAAGAGTCTTACCCCTCCTGTGGCAGCCATATAGGATGGCTGCTGCAGGGACCACCTCAGCTTTGAGCGCCTATAAGTTTGGCTGAGGACTAGATTGACATAGCACGGGTCATAGATTTGTTTAATGAAGCTCTTGCTTCAGCATCCATTTTTAGACCTGAAATACATTGTTTTAAACCAAGTTGTACCTCATCACTTTTAGCCTCATTAAAGCACGTGTGGTTATTTATATTGTAGCCTGAATGTTACTCATTCCACAGCCTAACATGTCCCACAGCTGCTGACAAGGGTGAAACCTAACAGTCCACACCTGAATTATATAAACTAGCTCTCCCATACCACAGCCCCATGTGAGTTCTTTTTATTTTTAATAGCGAATCCTCAATCCCCATTGGGAAAGCCTAAGGGAAAACTCCCCGAAAAGGCAAATTCCCACATGCTCCCCTCCCTCCCTGCCTGCCTTCCTCCCTTCACCCAACCAGTTGAGAGCCAGAAACCTCCAGACTTCCTGTAAGTCTCCCATCAGCACCCCTGAACTCTCTGGGATTGCTTAGTAATGAATCTCTCCTGTTTCATGTATTTTTGTGTTTTATTTACTCATGAGTCTCCCCTGACCAGCACACAGGCCCTCTTAGAGAGGGGAAATACTGGCAGGAGTAGATACATCAGACAGAAGCCCAACAGCATCTGCAAGTTCAAATAAGATTCCTGAGAAAGGGGCACCTGGTCACAGGTCAGATATTTGGACATCAGGCAGAACAGGGTTAAAGCATCTGGCCACTCAAAAGGCAGAGATCTCAAAACCAAGTTAGAGAGAAACTCTAACTATAGAAATTAAAACAGTACCAAAGTCCAATTCCTCTCTATTTCCAATCATTTTTCCTTCTCTTTTTGTTATGGTTTGTATGAGTTATCTCGCAAAGCTCCTGTGCTAATGCAGGAATATTCAGAGATGAAATGATTAGATTATAATTGCTGTGACCACATCAGCCTATCTAATTTGAATGCACTAAGTGGTAACTGTAGGCAGGTGGGGCATGGCCAGAGGAGGTGGATCACTGGGTTTGTGTTCTAGAAGGGTTCATCTTTCCTGCAAGCCCCTTCTCCCTTGCCTCTTCCTTCTCACTCTCTGCTTCCTGAGTCTGCCATGAACTGAGCAGCTTCCTCTGCAGAGCCCTTCTGTGATGATGTTCTGCCTCACCTTGGGCTCAGAGCAATAGAGTTAGGCATTTATGGACTGAGATCTCTGAAACAGTGAGCCTAAAATAACTTTTTCTTCTAAGTTGTTCTTGTCAGTTATTTTGGTCACAGAGACATACAAGTTGACTAGCACACTTTTTTTCAGAAGCCGTTTTTAATAAAATCTCCACACACTAATGTCTTAGAGTGTGCTTCCCAGGAAACAGAAAATGTGACCATCCCTGTATCACTAATATCTGATCATCCCAGTTCTCCGTATGCACTTTCTCCATAAGTCTCCTCAAAGCAACCCAATCCCAAGTATGAGGAAATTGATTTCACACATGTCACATGCCCATTCTTTCTCAGAACCATTACAACTACCCCCTTCCTTCTAAAACCCTGGCAGTCCACTCCAGTTTATATGTTAAATATTCTAATTTGTTTATATCTTTTGTCCCTTTATGCTTTGACTACCGATAATATTAGAAGACTAAAAGAGAATTATATGAAGACCATTATTAAAGCCTCTTCTACAAATCCATAGGACAAATTGTTCCCTGACTTATCCAAATGCCGCAGTCTAGCTGGGCACAAATCACCGAGCCGCCACAAAGCACTTGTATCTACAAACAGGAAACTTTATTTCTGAACTCCACCAGCACACTCCCCGGGAACTCTCCCAAATGCAACTACCTCCACCGGAACTTCACCAACCAACTCGAACACTTCAGGAATCCCCCGCCCCCAAGAGCTCAACCAGAACTCAATGGGAACTCTGCGAGAACTCAAAAGTCATCATCTTAATGGCTCGCTGGCATCACCTCTCAACCACTACTTCTGGCAAAAATGCCATGCGTCATCCCGACTCGGCTGTGGCCCTCAACATCCAAGGATGCTCTTTGACAAACCTCCAGGTCAGAAATAAAGAAGCAAACCTGAGGCTCACCATGTCTTCCCCATTTATCTCTAATATTCAGTGAGTGAAGAGTCATCAGATCTGTGGACACTCCCAGGTCTGCTCAGGTTGAATTCTCTGAATAGTTCAAAACTCTTTGCCAGTTGTATTAGAGACTGTGCTGGCAGAGTGTTGGAGAGTATGTTTACCTTTTGATTCTTTTTCATTTCTACTCTTTGTGCTCATGAAATAATTGAAAATTACCTGCTAAAATAATAGGGAAATTAGAAGATCTCTAAAACAGCAGTACTGAGGTCAAGAAGAAATATTTGGAGATAATGTGAAAACAAAAAGAAGAAGAAAACTACAGTTAAAAGGTTAACAAGAAAAAAAAATCACTGCATTAAACCTCTACTTTTTAAAAGGTAGTTCTTTTAGGTGACAGTGTTGCAAGGAAACAGAACAAATGTAAGATGCCTCAAGTATATATAAAACAAGAAAATAAGAGTGTGCCTAAGTATAGCATGTATATTGGAAATGTGTGAAGAATGTGAGTTAGGCAAAGATAAACAGCTGTGCATTTACACCATAGCTTTTGCTTATGTCACTTTTAAGCCATTTCTGCTAGTGCTAATAGGGACCAGAGAAAATATGTGCTTAGAAACAAGAGTTGTGAAGTATCTAAGCATCTCATCACCTCTGTTACATTAAAATAACAATAGATATGTAGGATTGTGACTGCAATTTTGAATAATAGTATTTGGGGACCACTTAATAAAATCACGGAAGTGCAACCTGAGACACTGGAGCAAAGATAAGAAATTCGCATCATAAGGCTTTTTATTTTTAGTTTTTTAAGTTGATAACTCCATCCTTAAAAGGAAATTGATTGCCAGTCCTTTGGATGCAAATCCTCAACCAGTAACTAAGAAAATTCAATGTAATTAAGGAGAGATTATGTTAATCTGTGGAGTTGAGTCTGCACAAGAGGGCTGAAACAGGCTACATGCTGGCTTGGATAGACTGGCTCAGTCCTACATTACCCTCTCCTGACCCTCCTCTTCCATTTCTGGCAACTTATTTCTAACTTCTTTCGTAGCTCTTCACCTACTCACCTTCTAAATATTTAAGGTCACCTCTTGATGTATAGGCTCTCCCTGGGTAATCTTATCCCATCCTCAAAGGTTCAATTACAACATGCCCAAATCTATATCTCTGTTCTGACCTCCCTTCTGAAGCATACGATTGATTCAGATATTCAACTGCCTACTGAATACATCTAATGGAAAGGCCCATGGGCAATTCAAATTAAACACGAACAAAATAAAACTGACTTCTGATCTCTTTTCCAACTTGTCTCCAAACTGGCTATTATTCACACAGGCCTATTTCAGTGAGTAACATTAAAGAACCCAATTATATCTCCACCATTTTTTCTCCAGCCTTTCTCTTCTCACTATAAAAGCTAAGCCTTTTTTTTTTATAGCAATTGTTTCCAGCTCTCATTGGACCATGGAAGCCTTTCTAACAGTTTACCCTCTTTGCAAATCTTTTTTTTTTTCAGTCTATTCTGAACCATCTGATATACAAACCCCCTACAATAACATCCTTGATGTTTTTACATTACCATGAATAAAGCCCACAACACAAGTTATGACTTTCAAGACCCTTTACGACTAGACCTAATTGTTTTTTGAAAACCCTTTGACATCATCTGCCAGGTCCCTGCATGCATCCCTGGGCTTCTGTGCTTATAATCAGTTTTCTCCCTGCCGGTGGTATTTCTGTCCTTATTCTACCTTAAACTCCATAAATTACAGTTTAAACCTTAAGTTATCACCTCTATAGTGCCATGCTAAGGTACATGCTCAACTATCAGCACCTTCTGTGGCATACATAATGTCATACTATATTGTACCCATTTGTTTTATAGAACCTTTCATGTTATAATAATTTATATGTATCTCTTTCTCACTAATTTATCAGAAATTCAAGACCATGACAAATTCATATTTGCATCTTTTATGTTCAGCCTATTATCTTACTTATACTACATGCTTTTTGTATGCCTCGAATACCTAAATTTACTTTTTAGTGTTGAAATAATAAAGACATTTTGAACCTAATATTTTGGTTGACTTCCTACTGCCCCACTAAAATACTCCCCCTGCCATTTTTAAACTTTGAAATCTATTCTGAATAGCTTTCATATCAGACTCTTGCTCTGCAAACTCTTGGGTGGCCCAGCCATTTCCAATTTTTCATTATCAGCCAGTGTCATTTACCTCCTCATTCTATGCTGTCTTCAGTATCCTTGCTCCCTCAACTGCTCTCCCAGAGCATATTAAGTTCCCATCCCTCATGACATGCTGCTTCCAAAACTATTCCAAATGCAGTTTACTATTTGTGATGCTTTACACCAAATGAAAAGAAATTTTAATTCCTTCATAAATTACATTCATTACACAAACACATTCTTTGATAAATATGCATTCTGAGTTAAATGTTTTTTGAAAATTTAAAAACCTGAAAAATAATGATTTATGTGCAAATAATAGAAAATGATAATAGAACTCAACACCTGTATTTTCTACTCTGTAAACTGAAATTTGTTTTGACATAGTATTTCTCTCCTGATTGTAAGCTTATTCCAAAACTTTATATCCCGTGATATAAATTACATCATTTTCAGTGTTGATGTACACATTCATATTCAATGTCTTTGTTTTCACATAATTAAGAGAACTTTTCTTTGTTTGCTATCATATTTTTCCTGTAATGAAACTGGCTTATTTCATAGATCTATTTCAAGTTTGGCATTACTCACTTTCATGTAATTCATATCAGTCACAATTATGGAAATTAAAATTTAAATATCTATCAGAAATAATGTGGTATTCAAAATAGTTATTCAAAATAAGAAGTCATTACTAACTTAAATTCTTAAACTATGAAGAGTTTAAGGTTAAAGTACTTCATAATATTCAATTTTCTGTTTAGTGATGGGCATGCAAGTATATTGTTACTTATTAAACTATTTTGTATATGCTTTTTAACAATACTTATCTCTAAATACATTTAGCTAGAAACACCACCTAAATTTTGTAAAAATGATGTAACAGCTTATGAAAAAAATATTTCAAATAATGCATAAGATACCATTTGATCATAAGAATATTAAAATAATACACAACTCAAAACTATAGCCATTCTTGTATGAATAGGATTATGACAAATTAATAGCATTAAGATAATCAAGCCAGAAAGTCTCATATTGCAGTATTATTCAAATGTAAATAAATACAAAACATTAATTTGTATAAAATATGTAAGCATTTCTAACTAGAACCAATGAATGTCTTGAACTAATTGCCTCATTTTAAATAATTATACAATCATGTATGAATATATGCATAATTTGAGTTTTTTTAATTACCTTTTAATGGAAATAGTAGCTATAGCATCTTCGTATTTCATTTCTTCTTCAATCTGCTTATGCCTAAAGGAGAGCAGAATGCATTTGAAAAAATTCTACCTCAGGGAAGGCAGTTTCAACTTTACAACAACATCAGGAAAGGTTAATGTGGTACTGTGTGGTTAATTAAAGCAAAATCCCCAATAGTCTACTTCTTAATTAAAGGAATGTTCTAAATAGGACACTCATTTTATCTTCTCTTCAGCAATACCCAGTGGGCCTGGTTTTCCAGCCTAATGGTTAGAGAATAGATTCCCATCATCCTGCTCTCTGTGTGCCTTCACGGTCAAGGAAAATTTATTTTTCTTCTGAAACCAATGCCCTTACTTTGAAATCAAATGTTTGTCCTTCCCCACTAACTCATATGGAACTAGAACATATTTAGAGGACAGGTGGACATTCATAAACACATCTATTGAAAACTAGCTGGAAACTTCTTGAAGGCACAGTTGTGTGATTCATCTCTCTGGTACTTCATCACCATTTCCTGGTCAATAGAAGTAACTGTTAAAATATTTATTTTAATCCAACCAATTGATGATAGAGCTAACTGGTTTACTCCAGCATACAAACACGCACATACAAACACACACACACACCCTCATTTTAGACTCTTTAACTCCAACTTTTTAGGTTGTGTATAGGTGATGATGTGCCTTGATTTATTCTTGTTGTGATGCTATTATAGTTTGGATCTAGAATATCCCCCAAAGGCTCATGTATCAAAATCTTGGTCCCCAATGCAGAAATGTTCAGAAATGGGGAACTGGGGAAGTGATTGGATCACAAAAATCTAACTTCATCAAATCCATCGATGGAGTCATAACTGAATGGACTGTTGGGAGGTGGTGGAAACTGTAGGAGATGGAAACTAGTTGAGAGACTAGATCTTTAGAATTGTGCCCTGTCCCAGGATCTCTCTAAAATAAACCTTTCCTTCCTTCTCTATGTTGATATTCCCAGGTATTTTGTCACAGTGTTGAAAAGTAACACACATGCCACAATTATTTTTAGAGATGACCTTATTTAAAGAGTGTGATAAGCAGAATGATATGCCCCCCCCCCAATCAAATTCCTAGACATATATTCCTGTGAATATATTATCTTACATGGAAAAGGGATTTTGCAGATAGGATTCACAATATGGATCTTGAGATGTAGAGTATCCTGGATTAACTTGGTGGACCCAGTTTAGTCACATGAGTCCTTCTTTCCTATGAAGGTCAGAGAGATATGACAAAATGAAAGGGGGAAATATTTCAAGCATGAGAGGGTCAACTTCTTTTTTCTGGTTTTCATGATGGAGGACAAGGACCAAAGTCAAAGAATGTATGTAACTTGGAAAAGCCTTCTGTTCACAGCTAGTAAAGAAATGGTATTTTCAGTATTACAGCCACAAGGAACTAAATCCTACCAATAACCCAAATGAGCAAGGAAATAAATCCTCCCTTAGAACCTCCAAACAGGAACAACACACCCTTACAGTAACTTGGATTTTAGCCTGGTGAAATTTTACAGTATTTTATAATGTCACAAAACTGTGAAGTAATAAATTCATTTCAGATGTCAAATTGGTGGTGATTTGTTATAGCAGCAGGAAAAAACTAATACAGACATTGGTAATATGGTCACCCCAGTTGGGAAGCTACATCAGGGCCAGTGAACAGGGAACCTGCAGAGGAGAAGCCAAAACCATCAAGTTCCTTCAATTTAAGAGTCAGAGAGCACAGAGTGTACAGAAACGCAGCCTCTCCATACTCTTTAGCATCTTTCATCATTCCCTTCAGGTCTTGGAGAATGGGAGCGTGTTTTATACACAGCAAGATATTAGGTAGGGCTAGTTTATGTCATTAGAGACTGCAAATTTAATTTCATCTCTTCAGAAGAACTGGTTTACAAATGCATACAGAAATGACAATGTTGGCATTTTTTAGAGTATCATAATGCAGTTGAATGAATATGAGTTATATGAAAGGAGAAAGCACTTAAGTGTTTGAGGAAAAAGCTGCTTCAGCTGCTTTGGATTTCCACTGATTGAGCACGGACTTCTGCAACAGCCTCTGCAGCTGTTTCAGGCTCAAGTGCTACTTTGTCTTTTAATTTGACATTCTGGAAATTAGTTACTTTAGTTCTAAACAGCTCCCTTATTGTTAGGCAATAAAATTCATCTCTTCAAGAAATCATTTTTCTCCTTAGGAAAAGAAAGTGCATAAGTAACATAAACATAGAAGCTGCGAGCTGAGTTGCAAGTTCTTTGCTGCTGACAAGGTCCTGAAGAAGGGCTCTTCCTTGTTCCCAGAGATGGACCACCTGGGGGAATCCACATGGGAATCCACATGGTGGCAGGTTCAGTAATGGCCTGGATGGAGATGAGGAAAACTTTGAGGACAATTTAAAAATGGCCAGAAATTGAGGAAGCCATTTCCCAAACACCACAGTTTTTCACAGTGGTCCATAGACCACAGCAGCAAGTGGGAATCTGTTATAACAGCAGATTCTAGTATCTCCTCCAGTCTTGATCAATAATTCTGGGGGTAGAACCCCAAACCTTACACTGTTACAAAAATCCTGCAAGGTGATCCACATGTCTGCTAATGTTTGAGAAATAGTGACCTAACAAAACCCCTCCAATCGATCAGATCACTTTCTAAATTTTTCTCCTAGCTTTCTCTGAAGTTTTCTTGTGAGATGCCTCCAGGAATTAAACAGAGGCTGTTCTTAGTAGGTGGCTGTCCATCAGCTTAATTTCTTTTAGGGTACTGTGTATGAATGATAGTTCTCACTACATCCAACAAGATTCTTTATATGTCAGGTGCCTAATCAACGGGAAACAATTAAATGATGATACAGTAAAAACATGTTTAATGAGTGGAAGTTCAAAAGAAGAGAAAAAAGAATTCCGTCTATTTGGTTTCAAATTTATTTCACTTGCTGTCTACTTTGGAGCAAATTCATTTGCTTCATAGCAGCAAAATACTGTCATAAACTATAGTTTGTAAACATGGATTCTTAAGCCTTTTCCCTGCATATTTACATAATTATATCCAACACTTATTTATTTTCCTAAGAGAGGTTTGACCTTTCTCACTTTTGCTTAGAACTTCAATAGTCTCCCAGGAGGCTAGGAGCATGCTTTAGAAATTAATCATCTAATCATCTAAATAATTGAGGCCTAATAACAGAGTTAGGAAATTTAGCAATTGAAAATAATTTTTAGAAAATATAGCTTGCTATCTTTTATGAGATTAGTTTTGTCAGACAAATGTTAATGGGTAAAAAAAAATTCAGATAACATAGGACTCACTGTACATAATTAAAATATTTGGGAAAGAATGGCTGCAAATAGGACCTATACAATTTTAGATTTTAAAAGCAGCTTAATCTTATGGCTTTGTTTGTTTGTTGAATGTTCTTTAGATTGAGATATTATTTATACAATGTTGTTTTAAGGCATTACTTCACTGTGTGACATATTTGATTATTTTAATTATTATGGCTAATCAATGTTGCTCCTAATTCTAGAAAAAGTATATGAGGGCCGGGGATGTGGCTCAAGCGGTAACGCACTAACCTGGCATGCACGCAGTGCTGGGTTCAATCCTCAGCACCATATAAAAATAAAATAAAGATGTTGTGTCCACAGAAAACTGAAAAATAAATATTAAAAAATTCTCTCTCTCTCTCTTAAAAAAAAGTATATGAGACTGAAAACAATGCCAATTACAATAAAATAAAAATTACAGGAATGTTTGGGGCTCTGAAATCCACTTCAAAGCTCCTACCCTTGAAAAATGTAAGGAATGAGGGTTCTTAGTGTGTGTGTGTGTGTGTGTGTGTATATATATATATATGGAACTAGTTAATTTGGACTTCCCATATACACATGAGAAATTCTAAAGTAAGAACTGAGGTAACACTTTATACTACTTGAAATCATGCTTAAGACAGTGATGGAAAACCACAACTTATGGTTGACTTTTATTTTACTCATGTCTAAAACTTTTCTATATATTTTGTCATTTTGTAATAGCATTAGTCACTGAAGTACCTTAGTTAATTCTTTTTGTTCCTGTAGTTCATAGATTTGTCTTAAAAAGTACATAGATATGTATATGAAAAATGTCATTCACTGTTGGAAAGTATTTTATAAGACTTTCTGCTGCTTCTCAACTAGTGAAGAGAAACCAGTTTGCTGTTTAATTCTCTAGATGCTAGATAGTCATTAACTGAGGAGAAGGAGTGAAGTTCAACAGAAGTGCGTATCTCACTGGGTGACCCAAGGGCAAATAAACACAATTTCTCTGGGATTCTACTTCCACATCTGAAAAATAAGAGATTTGCTCTTGGACTATGTTGAAGAGCTTTATAGCCTATGTGTCTACTTCTTTGACTACATTAATTAAAGATGTTCCTACTGTGTTCCCTGATACCTAGAGTTTTCAGAACTCTTCTCCTTCAGGCCACACATTCTCTCTCAGAGTGTGTAATCCTGTCTACCAGTTTGTCCCTGTGCCTCTTAGGGGACTCTTGGATGACCTTAAGTCATAAATTGATAAGGTGCTACTGACTCCCAGATGTAACATCAAAACAGTCTTTTTATTTTCATCTTTAGAAGCTTCTTTTGAGAATATTTTCAGAAAATGAACCTAATATGGCTTCCTTGGGAATTGGTATAACAGATGAGAAGATTTTCAAAATACAAAAGTTGCAGGAGATACCTTGTACAGAAACTGAATGGAAGAGAAATTTTTGAGGGAACAGTTCTGATGCATCTCAACTAGAGTTCTGAATGCATTTTATATAAGACTTGTTACATTTGCTGCTTACAGCACCAAGTATGTTTCTCCAAAGCCGAAAGAAACATCATGATAGATTTTTCCTTTTAAAAAATAGTTGTTGGCAAAACTTGGAAATATTTACTTCTCTTTTTTACACATCCTCAAAGCTATGTGCAAAAAAAAATCTTGAATTCAAGTAAATCTGTTCCATACTTTCCTTAGGAACAAAAATCACTTTTAGAATTTCTTTTAAATATTTTAGCTCAAGTATCCATGAACAGCTCTGTTAACCTCCTCAGGTATCAAGAGATCTGGTCTTTGCCAAAGGCTTTAGAAAGACTAAATGTCTGCTCTGATGTTTGTTTCTGCCTCTCACCAGAAAATATTTAGCATGTGTTCTTTCCCAGGGGAAACACAGGGTCAGACACATTCTTAAGTCTCCATCAATGTGCTTATTTTGTTTGCTATGCAGAATGAGTTAGAAAGAAAATAAGAGCAGGAATAAATGTGTTTGAGCCTGGTTTTCCATAAAAGCTCTTTTCTTCCACCAAAACAAAACACCATCTTCTTGCAGGGAAGCGCCATACAAAGCAAGACCTTGGTTTGCAGTAAGAAGTAGCTTCATAGCCCAATTTCATATCCCAATTCTACCACCCCCAAGCTATGTGATCTTATGAAAGCACCTAACCTCAAGAAGATTTTATTCAGTTGTAAAAGTGACATAATACTAAACCTCTGGAGGTTGATACAAAGTTTGAATGAAATAAAATGTATTGCACTATGGAAAATGTGTATAATCGAATATATTTACCATCTCTTCCAATAGTAATAAGTTAATGGATTCCAAAAGTTGTTAGAGTCATAAAAACAAATAGTCTGGGGAAGACAGGATTTGTTTTAAAAAAGCAACGGACCTGGATTAGACCCAAACCCAATTGTTTCTCTTGTAGAGAAGGCAGTGATTATAATCTTGAGAATCTGTGGCATGTGAACAAGTGTGAAATGAAGTACATGTGGGAATGATGTGCTGGAATATGAAACACAACAATGAAGGTGTGAAATTATTTGTTCTTTAATATGTTGGTTGTGGTCATTCATATTCTCTCATTCTCCCTCTTCCTTCTCTGGACCCCAGTTCCCCTATGCTGAAGATCTCCTTGCACCATACGCCATCTTTTTTTTTTTTTAGTTGTTTATAGACCTTTATTTTTACTTATTTGTTTATATGTGGTGCTGAGATTCAAACCCAGTGCCTCACACATGCCAGGCAAGTGTGCTACCACTGAGCCACAACCCCAGCCCACCATATGCCATCTTAGCAAGTAGTCATGATGTTCTGCCAGGGAACTCAGTAAAGTTTAGCCCTTGTTTAAAAAAAATAGCACTTTCAAAAACAAATTCATCTATCTCTCTACACTGATTTTTGCCAAAAATAGCATTGTCATACTACAGAGAATCTTCTTATAAGCAGAAGTCAAAATGATTTCTACTCATCTCTTTGTCGCCTTGGATTTTTAAATGCTGACACTTCTAGCATATTTTTCAAATCTTTAAAAACAGTTTTTATTTTACTTTGTATATTTCTCAGTGTTAAGACCTCACTTTGACAAGATAAGCATTTCCACCTATTCATTTAGTTCAAAGCAGGTTTCTAATCTCCATTTACCTCGCACATTAAAAGATCAGGAAAAAAAAGGCTTTAGGTTGTTTCTTCTATCCTTCAGAGACTACTTAACTCTGTGTTAAGGGCAGGTCATATGCATTCTCTAGACTTGAGGATGCATCCCAATACCAAGTTGCCTTGAAGAAAATGAGACAAGAGGCAGAACTTGCTCTGCTAGGGCAAATTATGTAAAATTTATTTTTGCTTGGGAATCTTCATTGCTCTTCCAGTCACTCCACCCCTGAAAACTATGGGTCAATTACCAGATTTTCAGTAAGCGTAAATTCTACTGATTTCCATAACTAGAACCATAGTGGTTCTATTGACCCAGCTCTCAAGGGTTGAGTGACTGGAAAAACAAAGTGAGATTCCTAAGGAAAAATAAATTTTACATGATTACCCCAGCAGAACAAGTTCTGCCTCTTGTCTCATTTTCTCCAAGGGAACCTGGTATTTGTATACATCCTCAAGATCAGAGACACCATATGACATGCTGTTTCATTCCATCTAACAAAGAACTCAGGCTATGTTGAGCTGAATCCTGGGCATTAACTATTTTCCAAACACTGTATTCCCCAGAACTTTACATGATGCAATGAGTCTTAAGCAAGAAAGCATCCATAGTCAAATTCTTTGGGGAAACACCTAGTTGAGCAAATTAAGAGATGTCTTTATTAAAAGACTTCTCAGAGCCTTTAATCCACTAATGTGTGATATAAATTTCCAAAAGAGAAACATGGTAATATAGTTCACAGCATATACATTTCATAGTTTTTCACTGAATATAAAGAATATTAGTAGGAAATCCATATCAATAGCACCAATATATCAGTTTAGAAATATTTTTAAGCAAAAATCTTTTTTTTAATTTTTATTTGTTTTTTCACACTAGGGATTGAACCCAGGGATGTTTAATCACTGAGTTACATCCCCAGACCCTTTTTATATTTCATTTAGAGTCAGGGTCCTGATGAGTTGTTTAGGGCCTCCCTAATTTGCTGAGGCTGATTTGAACTCACAATCCTCCAGCCTTAGCCTACCAAACTGCTGGGATTATAAGCATGCACAACTCTGCCCACATTAAGTAAAAATTTTTAACAAATACTATTTCAGCAGTTTGTCTCTATTGGTTCAGTAAGCACTAATCCATTCTTTGCCAAAATATTCATGTCTTGTGGATCTAGAGTCAAAAAGTGATAGTCATAGAGCTTTGTTAAAAATAAGAAATATGATTGTCTTCTTTTTTTCCTTTTTTGATACTTGGGATTAAGCCACATCCCGAGCCCTTTATTTATTGAAGTTTATTTGAGACAGGGTCTTACTAAGTTGCTGAGGCTGGCTTTGAACTTGCAATACTCCTGCCTTAGCCTCCCAAGCTGCCTGGATGACATGTGTACGCCTCCATGCCCAGCTGTCTTTTTTTATTATTATCATTCAACAGTTAAGTCAGAAAAATCAATCTCCAAATAGAATTTGTAATTACTATCTTATTGATGTTATGTAAGTTACATAGAACAATTGATGGGTTCAAAGAATGAAATAATTTTTTTTTATCCAGTTCCAGGTTGGCCTAGAAACCAAAATATTAGTCTACAAAGGCAGAATTGACATTTCTATAGGAACCATCTCTATGGAAACTTTCATAAGAGTGCAAAAAAATTATTCGGTAAATGGAAGCACAGGGTCATGGATCGTTAAATATTTTATTGTAATTTATTTGAATTGTACTGTTTTGTGAATAAATAGCAACTACTTTTAATACTAAGGCCTTAGTTAGTATATTTATATTAAAGATTTTATAAAGAACTATTCAAATAATAATCAAAATATGTGATTAGTACCAAATATGAAAAGTTATAAAACGACAGTATATTATGTTTTGTTGAAAAAGAAAGCAAAAGCATTCCGGTTTATTTAGCAGGTAGTTTAGAATGAATTTGTATTTGCATTTTATTTCTCCCTCTTTAAATGCTAACTATACTATGTCTATTTTTGTAGTAGAACAAAGTAAGTACATCTGAGTTTCAGAATTTTCCTATATTAAGGAAAGATAATACCAACATTGTTGTAAGAATTAAGAATGTATATAAGGAATATATTTCCTCAACATTCATGAACCAAACAAGAAAAAGATATAAATATAGGCATTGTCATGTTTTTTTTAAATACACGACAACAGTGAAATGCATTACAGTCCTTATTACTCATATAGAGCACATTTTTTTGTATCTCTGTATATAAAGTATGTTCATGCCAATTTATGCCATTATATATGTACTTTTTTGCATTACAATTCTTAATACACATATATACCACAATTTTTCATATCTCTGTTTGTATATAAGGTATGTTAACACCCAATTCAAGTCTTCATACATGTACTTTGTATAATGATGACCATCACATTCCACCATCCTTGCTAATCCCCTTCCTCGTCACTTTCTGTCCCATCTATAATTAATATAATCCTCCTCTGCCCTATCTATAATCCTCCCATGCTCTCCCTCCCTACCCCACAATGAGTCACCCCCCTTATATCAGAGAAAACACTCAGCATTTGTTTTTTTTTGGGGGGGGGGGAATGGCTGACTTAGCATTATCTTACCTAATGCCATCCATTTACTTGCAAATGCCATGATTCTGTTCTTTCTTATTGCTAAGTAATATTCCATTGTGTATAAATGCCACATTTTTTTTATCCATTCATCCACTAAAGGACATCTAGGTTGGCTCCACAGTTTAGCTATTGTGAATTGTGCTGCTATAAACATTGATGTGGCTGTGTCCCTGTAGTATGCTGTTGTTAAGTCCTTTGGGTATGGTCCAAGAAGAAGACTAGCTGGGCCAAATGGTGGTTCCGTTCTGAGATTTCCAAGGAATCTTCATACTGCTTTATAAATTGGCTGCACCAATTTGCAGTCCCACCAGCAATGTATAAGTGTAATTTTTTCCCCATATCTTTACCAACACTTGTTGTTGTTTGTCTTCATAATAGCTGCCATTCTGACTGGAGTGAGATGATATCTTAGAGTAGTTTTGATTTGCATTTCTCTGATTGCTAGAGATGATGAGCATTTTTTCATATATTTGTTGATTGATTGTTGATTGATTCTGAGAAGTGTCTGTTCAGGTCCTTGGCCCATTTATTGATTGGATTATTTGGTTTTTTTGATGCTTAGCTTCTTATATACCCTAGAGAAAGTGCTCTATCTGATGTGTGAGGGGTAAAAATTTGCTCCCAGCATGCAGGCTCTCTGTTCACCTCACAAATTGTTTCTTTTGCTGAAAAAAAAACTTTTTAGTTTGAATCATCCCATTTATTGATTCTTGTTTTTAATTCTTGTGCTATAGGAGTCTTATTAAGGAAGTTGGGACCTAATCCCACATGATTAAGATTAGGGCCTACTTTTTCTTCTATTAGACACAGAGTCTCTGGTTTAAATCCTAGGTCCTTGGTCAATTTTGAGTTAAGTTTTATACATGGTGAGAGGTAGGCATTCAATTTCATTTTGTTGCATATGGATTTCCAGTTTTCCCAGCACCATTTGTTGAAGATGCTATCTTTTTTCCAGTGCATGTTTTGGGCACCTTTGTCTAATATAAGATAATTGTGATTTTGTTGGTTAGTCTCTGTGTCCTCTGTTCTGTACCATTGGTTTACTGGCCTGTTTTGGTGCCAATACCATGCTGTTTTTGTTACTATTTTTCTGTAGTATAGTTTAAGGTCTGGTATAGCGATGCCACTTGCTTCGTTCTTCCTGCTTAGAATTGCTTTAGCTATTCTGGGTCTCTTATTTTTCCAGATGAATTTCATGATTGCATTGTCTATTTCTATGAAAATGCCATTGGGATTTTGATTGAAATTCCATTAAACCTGTATAGTGCTTTTTGCATTAAACCTGTATAGGTCATTTTGATAATATTAATTCTGCCTATCCATGAGCAAGGTAGATCTTTCCATCTTCTAAGATTTTCTTTGATTTCTCTCTTTAGAGTTCTGTAGTTTTCATTGTATAGATCTTTCACCTCTTTTGTTGATTCCCAAGTATCTTTTTTTTTGAGGATATTGTGAATGGGGTAATTTTCCTCATTTCCTTCTCAGAGGATTTGTCACTGATATACAGAAATGCCTTTGATATGGGTGGTGACTTTGTATCCTGCTACTTTGCTGAATTCATTTACTAGTTATAGAAGTTTTCTGGTGGAGTATTTTGGGGCTTCTAGGAATAGAATCATATCATCAGCAAATAGTACTAGTTTAAGTTCTTCTTTTTCTATAGTTATTCCTTTAATTTCTTTCATCTGTCTAATTGCTCTGGCCAGTGTTTCAAGAACTATGTTGAATAGAAGTGGTGAGAGAGGGCATCCCTGTCTTGTTCCAGTTTTTAGAGGGAATGCCTTCAATTTTTCTCCATTTAGAATGATGTTGGCCTGAGGCTTAGCATAGATAGCCTTTATAATGTTGAGGTATATTCCTGTTATCCTTAGTTTTTCTAGTGTTTTGAAAATAAAGTGGTGCTGTATTTTGTCAAATGCTTTTTCTGTGTCTATTGAGATGATCATATGGTTCTTATCTTTAAGTCTATTGATGTGATGAATTACATTTATTGATTTCTGTATGCTGAACCAAACTTGCATCCCTAGGATGAATCCCACTTGAACAGGGTGCACAATCTTTTTGATGTTTTTGCATTCAGTTTGCCAGATTTTATTGAGGATTTTTGCATCTATGTTCATTAGAGATATTAGTCTGAAGTTTTCTTTCTTTGAAGTGTCTTTGTCTGGCTTTGGAATCAGCATGATATTGACCTCATAGAATGAGTTTGGAAGTGCTGCCTCTTTTTCTATTTCCTGAAATAAATTGAAGAGTATTGGTATTACTTCTTCTTTAAAGGTCTTGTAAAACTCGACTGTGTATCCATCCATCCGGTACTGGGCTTTTCTTGGTTGGTAATATTTTGATGGCTTCTTCTATTTCCTCACTTGAAATTGGTCTGTTTAAGTTGTGTATATCTTCCTGACTCAATCTGGGCAGGTCATATGACTTTAGGAATTTATCGATGCCTTCACTATCTTCTATTTTATTAGAGTATAAGGTTTCAAAATAATTTCTAATTATCTTCTGTATTTCTGTAGTGTCTATTGGGATATTGCCTTTTTCATCAAGTATGCTAGTAATTTGGGTTCTTGCTCTCCTTCTCTTCGTTAATGTGGCTAAGGGTTTGTCAATCTTGTTTATTTTTGCAAAGAACCAACTTTTAGTTTTGTCAATTTTTTAAATTATTTCTTTTGTTTTGATTTCATTGATTTTAATTATTTCTTGCCTTCTACTGCTTTTACTGCTGATTTGTTATTCTTTTTCTAGGGCTTTGAGATGTACTGTGAGGTCATTTATTTGTTGACTTTTTCTTCTTTTGAGGAATGAACTCCATGCAATGAGTTTTCCTCTTAGTACTGCTTTCATAGTGTTCCAGAGATTTCAATATATTGTGTCTGTGTTCTCATTTACCTCTAAGAATTTTTTAATCTCCTCCTAGGTGTCTTCTGTAACCCATTGTTCATTCAGTAGCACATTGTTCAGTCTCCATGTGATGCAGAAACTTTTATTCTTTATTTTGTCACTGATTCCCAATTTCATTCCATTATGATCTGATAAAATGCATGGTAGTATCTCTACTCCTTTGTATTTGCTAATAGTTGCCCCGTGGCATAGTATATGGTCTATTTTTGAGAAGGATCCATGTGCTGCTGAGAAGAAAGTGTATCCACTTGATGCTGGTTGATATATTCTATATTTGTCAGTTAAGTCTAAGATATTAATTGTGTTATTGAGCTCTATAGTTTCTTTATTAAACTTTTGTTTGAAAGATCTGTCCAGTGATGAGAGAGGTGTGCTAAAGTCACCCAATATTATTGTGTTGTGGTCAATTTGACTCTTGAACTTGAGAAGAATTTGTTTGATGAACATAGCTGAACCATTGTTTGGGGCATATATATTTATGATTGTTATGTCTTGTTGGTGTTTGGTTCCCTTGAACAGTTATGTAATGTCCATCTTTATCCCTTTTGATTAACTTTGGCTTGAAGTCTACTTTATTTGATATGAGTATGGAGACCCCTGCTTGCTTTCACAGTCCCTGTGAGTGGTATGATTTTTCCCAAACTTTCAAGCTGTAAATTCTTTTAACTTTTGTTTATCATGGAAGGTTTTTATTTTATTTTCAAATATGAAGCTTAATTTTGCTGGATACAAGATTCTTGGTTGGCACCCATTATATTTCAGAGTTTGAAATATGTTGTTCCAGTATTTTCTAACTTTTAGGATCTGTGTTGAAAAATCTGCCATTATCCTAATTGGTTTACTCCTACATGTAATCTGATTCCTTTGTCTTGTGGCTTTTAAAATTCTCTCCTTATTCTGTATGTTGGGCATTTTCATTATAATGTGTCTTGGTGTGGATCTGTTGTGATTTTGCACATTCAGCGTCCTGTAGGCTTCTTGGATTTGGATTTCCATTTCATTCTTCATGTTTGGAAAATTTTCTGATATTATTTTATTGAACAGATTGCTCATTCCTTTGGTTTGGACTTCTATGCCTTCCTCTATCCCAATAACTCTTAAATTTGGTCTTTTTATGCTATCCCATATTTCTTGGATGTTATGCTCATGGTTTCTTATCATTTTCACTGTGCTATCTACATTCTTTTCAAGATGATATACTTTGTCTTTGTTTTCTGATGTCCTGTCTTCTAAGTGGTTTACTCTCCTGGTGATGCTCTCAAGGATTTCTGTTTGTTTGTTTTTTTTGTTTTTGTTTTTTTTTGTGTGTGTAACCTCTATCTCCCTTTAGAAGTGATCTTTTGCTTCTTAGATTTGTTTATGTAGCTCATTGTCAAAGTGATCTTTCACTGTCTGTATTTGTTGTCTAATTTCTTCTTTGAGATTCCAAAACATTGGATTCATGTATATCCTGAAATCTTTATCTGTCATTTTTTCTGCTGTAGCTGTTAATTCTTCTAATGATATGTTGTATTGAATTGTTTGTGGTATTTTCTTCCCTGTCTTTTCATGTTGCTCGCATTTCTGTCTTCCAGCTCTGTGAGACTGGTATGTTATTGTTTTTACTCTATAGATTTGTAGTGCTCTTGTATGGGTCCAAGATCCCTCCTTTTTGGGGAAGGACAATGTTGACAGTTCCCAGTATCAACAATACCTCACCTATGAGCAAATTGTTGTTATTAAGACATTCATAATTAGTCTCAATGTCTAGAAATGTTAGATTCAATTATTATTTAAAATATAATCAGTAGTTTCATAAAAGGTGTACAGTTTCTGGTGGTGGACAGATGTTATGTTAACGGGGAAAAATATTAGGGTATGGGGTTAATATAACTTAAGAAATTTGGAGGAGAACTCTAATGAAGAGGGTTAGTAGCAGGGGAATAGACAGCAGGTAATTTAGGGCAGACAAGTATGTGGGAGGACAGTAGAATGCATAAAAACAAACACATATATGTATTTAGAAAATTATAAGAAGTAAAAATAGTAAAAGTTAGAAGGTTGAAAGAGGAAGAGAGGGAGGAAGAAAAATAAAAAGGAAAGAAAGAAAGAGAAGAAAGAGAAAAAAAGAAAAAAAGGAGGAGGTCATTATGCAATTCCTCTATATTATATTATTCTAGTGACTCAGTTCTTAAAGTTCTATTTCATGCAAAGTTCTTGGTTTCACATATGTTGGGGTTGTGAGGACAAGAGGAGGAAGGGTAGAGGAGAAAGAAAGAGGATAAAATGGAAGAGAAGAAAACAAAAAAACAAAAATACTTAGAATTCCATTTTCTTCTCTTCTCTTCCAGTAGGTGGACTTGTCTATTCCAGCTTGAATCTCCGCCCTCAGGGTGGTGGACGTAACCAGTGTGAAAAGACTTTTGCTCTCCCTCTCCTGCCTGGAGCTTCCCTAATCTTAGCCTCTCTGAGTTGCTCTGGGTGTTTAGACCCCTCCTCTCTCTTGCTTATCAGGTCTCAACTGTGGGACCTCTTGCTCTCTGCCCTGGTTCCCACCAGGTGGGCAGGGCCCTGGTCCACTATGCTCTGGTTCAACTGAGAGCTGATTTTGTGCTCATAGTTACTTTGCCGAGTTATCACATCTGGGGGGGAGGGTGAGTTGGAAACCAGGTACCTGTTCAGTGGCAGATCCGCGCTGGTAGACACGCCCACCAAAAGACGGAAAGAAAGGTTTTCCAAGATGGAGTCCATCTATTTCCCATGTTGGGGTGTCTGATGAGGTGGGGGGAGCTGGGATGTCCTTGTGCTGTGGCTAGAACTCGGTCGGGTGACCTGCGTGGGAGTGGAGCATAGTCTGGAGTCTTGCCGCTCTGCAGAGGTGCTGATTTGTTGTTTCTGCTCTGCTGCTTGAGAGCCACGCATGTGCTCAAACTGCGGCCTTTGGGACCTGAGTCTGGAGTCTTACTGGAACAAAGAGGCTCTGAGTTCTCCTTGGTGCTCACAGTTCTGGTGGATTCTGCAAAAATCCACTGTATGGGGTCCTGTCACATGCTCTGAGATGTTGTGTTTCCTCAAGGCAAGACCCTGTGGAGAAGCTGCCTGACTGCTTTCATGGATTCATGCATAGAGCATCCAGAAATGGTATCTCCTCTACTCCGCCATCCTGGATCTCTGTCATATGTTTTATATTAGGTTTAGAAGTAACTTAAAGAGATTCCAACAAGGAAGTCAAATCAATAACAAACCTATTCTGGTTTGGGGATCTAAAAGACATGTCATATAAAACTTCTCCTTTATTCCTCAGAACAGCAAAAATTATTTACTATAAATAGTTTTAAAGCTACAGAAATCTTACCACTTATTTTATGTGAGGTCCTCTCTAGTATAATGGTACATGAAAAAAATGAAAGCACATACAGATTGCAAGTAAATTGTCATCTATTCCCAGACAAAATGAATATGTAGAAAACCCTAAAGAGTCTACAGAAAATTAAAAACTAGACTAATAGGCAGATTTAGCAAATTACCTAATACTGTATATTCCTGTGTGTTATAATAATTAGAAAATTCATATTCTAAAAAATATTATTTATAGTCTTATCTAAAAGACAACTTAGGATGGAACCAACATTTGACCCACTTATCCCACTTCTTGGTTTATAGCCAAAGGACTTAAAATCAGCATACTACAATGATGCAGTCATCAGTGTTTATAGAAGCTCAATTCACAATAGCTAAACTCTGGAACCAATCTAGATGTCCTTCAATAAATGAATGGATAAAGAAAACGTTATATATATATATATACATATATATATACATATATATATGTATATATATATATATAATATTAATACATATTATTCCATTGGAGATATATATATATATATAATATTAATACATATTATTCCATTGGAGATATATATATCTCCAATGGAATATTACTCAGCTTTAAAGAAGAATGAAATTGTGGTATTTGCCAATAAATGGATGGAGCTAGAGAATATCATGCTAAGCAAAATAAGCCAATCCCCCCAAAAACCAAAGGTTGAATGTTTTCTCTAATATGCAGATGTTAATTCACAATAAGAGGGGGGTACTAGAGAAGAATAAAGCTACTTAGATTAGGTAGAAGGAAGTGAAGGGAGGTGACGGGAGAGAATGTAGGGATAGGAAGGATAGTAGAACGAAACAGACATTATTACTTTATGTATATGTATGACTGCATGACCAATGTGATTCTACAACAAGTACACTCAGAAAAATGTGAAATTACATCCCATCTGTGTATGATATATCACAGTTCATAAATGCATTCTACTCTCATGTATAACTATTTAAAACAAATAAAAAATGAAAATTAAAAAAAATTAAAGCAAAATAAAGCCTTTAGTCTTTGAAACAGAGTTAATAAAATAAAGGGAAACTATGAATGGATAGAAAATAGTTGACACATATGTGTATCTGACAACAACAAAAAAGCTACTTGTATCTATAGTGTATTGAAAACTCTTACAACTCAATAGCAAGCCAGAAATCCGTTTACAAAATTAACCAAATATTTGAACAGATACTTCATAAAGGAAAAATATGTGAATGGTGAACAAGCATATGTGGGGAAGTTCATTATCAATTTCCATTAGGGAAATGCAAATTAATACCAAAATGAGAACCCAATACAGACCCATTAGAATGGCTACAATGAAACCCCTGGCAAGCGTGCAGAGGAATGGAATTCTTATACATTGCTGAATGTAAAACTTCAAACAGTGGAAAACAATTTGACATTTTCCATCATGTTAATCAAACTCTTATCATCCAAACTAGAAAAATCAACTCCAAAGTATTTAGAGAGACCAAAAACTATATCCAAACAATATCTATATATAAATGCTTCAATAATAATAGCCCAAAACTGAAAGCCACACCAACATCAATCATCAGGCACTGAGTCAGCAAACCTGAGCATATTCATGCAATAATACGGGTTAAATAACAATAAAAGACAATAAAAAGGAATGGAATATTGTTACCCTAAACAAGATGTAGGGATTTCAAAGTACTTATAAGAATAAAAGAAGTAAAAACAAGAGTCCATATTATGTAATTCCATTTATATGAAGTTGTAGACTGGGCTAAATTGCAGGCACAAAAAGCAGATTTGTGATTGCCTAGTTCTGGGATTAGAGTAGTTGCTGATTACAGAGGATATGAGGGAGGGCTATGGAAATGTTCTATATCTTGATTGTGGTGATGATTATGTGGGTAATGGATATTTGTCGAAACTCATTGAACCGAGTACTTACAGGGGTGCGTTTTATGGTGCATAAATTATATCACAATAAAGTTGATTGAAAGGAGAAGATGAGGGAGGAGGAAAAGAACAAGAAGCCTGTGCCAGATCAAGCTCCATAACAGAAGCTATTTTTTCTGGTATATAAAGATAAAAGTAAAGTTGTACCTTGCTTCTTTGGTCCAGCACTGTGGAGGCAAGATGACCAAGGTTTATGGAGTGTATGGAGACAGAGGGTCCTGAGAGTGTCACCAAAGTTCACATGCCCAGCATGGCTTGGAAGTAGCAAAAATTGTCCCCTGCCTCAAGGGTTATGAGCAATTAGAAAAAGCCTTGTAACTGCTTCTCAGGCAATTACATAACTCGGCATGGTGCAGAAGTAGCAGATAAATCCCTTGCTGAGCAGAGGACAACAGTACCTCTGACAGGAATGAGAGATGACACAGCTGCAAGCTGTGTGTGTGGACAGTGGGAAACCGGGTGTATCATCTGCGAAGCAAGTGCCTGCCTGTGTGTCCAGGGGAAAACCAGGATCAAGACCTCTCAGCACCGAAGGCTTCGATAACTAAGTCTCTCAGACCTAACACACAACACTAGGGAAGGGGACTGGAGACCCAAATGTCCACCTTCCATGATGGGTGAAAGTGTAAGTAGTTACTGAGAGGGGTTATAGGAAATTAAAGAAATTGTACTTCTCACCTCTGAGATTTCAACTGAGATTGCTACTTCAAATATTTATGATCTTCAAAGGGATGTTTATTTTGTAGTCCAGTTTTCCTTTTTCTTTTAATGAGGAGCACAGTAGAAATCACAAGCATTTTAGAAAAAATATCCACTTAGTTTCTCATTTTCAAAAATTATATTAACTGAACTGTGCCAAAACTTTTCTTGCAGTGCTGGGAACCAAACCTAGGGATTGGCACATGCTAGGCAAGGACTCTGCAACTGAGCTACAGCCAAAGCCGTCGAAAACTTTAAAAATTTTATTTTTATGGCAATAAGACACTGTCTGCTTCCATTTGCGTGCATATACTGCATGGGTGCTATACCAGGAATGCCTTTTGCTCTTTCTTCAAATGCTAAATATTTCATGATTTCATGTAAACATTTTCTTTCCTTGTATAAGATACGTTATGTGAAATAATAGATTCCTCCTTTATTAACTAAAGATATTTCCAAGATTATTTTAAGAATTAAATGAAAGGAGATTTATGGGTATATTTTCTAAACATTCTTGCATTGAACAAGTCAGATGTATAAATTTAGACATTATATTTTCATATCATGTCTTACTATTTTCATGGAAATAAACAAACCTGGAGTCCTCAGGCTAATCTGAAGGGTCCAGAGGACTACTTTTCACAGCTGAGATGGAGCGTGATCAGCCTGTTGTTGAAGTCCCCTAAGAAAAGTTTGAGACCAAGGGGGAGAACCATGAAAGAAGAACAGGGCGGGGAAGAGGTCTTGCAGGGATTTTTGAGAAGAATCAATCTTTGCATACCTTGACTCTCTGCCTCAGAAGGGAAAGTAAAAAAATCTGTTAATGTATATCCTACTTCCCACCCTCACCACACACCAAAAAAGTCAGTGTTAAAGGGAAATGGGCAGAACTGCCTTTGAATATCTATAATGAAGATATTAAAGGTTCAAGAACCACACATAGAAATTATAGCCCACAGACCATGGAAGCCTTAGACAGAAGCCAGAATTAATAGTAATAATTAATTTTGTAATTAGTAATTACATAGTAATTTTGTCTAGTTGTCCGTTGGGCCATTCCTTCCCATATACTCCATTTCTTAGTTATTTCTGTACGTAAAATAGTCAACATTGCATCTACATGGGGCCTGTTTCTTAGCTCACATCAACTTCTGGCTTCAGGCCCCTTATTTTTTAATAGATTGTCTAGTTAATAATGGAAAAACTGCCTTTTATTCTCTTCCACTCTATTTCTATGTGAGTTATTTTATACCTGAACTGAAATTATGGTGCTTCGTAGGAAAGTGTTCCTTGAATTGACTGTAAGAATTTTATTTTTCTAATAATCACAAAGTCAAGCATATAGATAATTATTTCTAAAAAATAAAGTCATCTTAACGTTTGCAACATAAAATGAGTCCAGTAGAATATGACCATTGTGATTTAAGGCTTTCCTTTTAAATTGAGTATGCTGAAATAATGTACAGATTTCTAAGGTAGATAGGTGAGATCTGAATACAAATATCTTTTTAATTTTTTCCCATTTAAGACTTGAGACCTATTTTGTTATAGCAATGGGTCTCAGCCAAGAAGAGTAAAGGATGAAAGAGGAGGAATTGGGAGCATCAACATAAAGATGAAGTGTTAGAATCATAGGGAGACATTTTTCAGACTTCATGTGTCCTCTCACTTCTCAGAGCTCTGACTCACCTACAGGGAAAGGGTGTAGATACTAAAAGATCCACCCAGATCAGTTTGATATATATGTGTCTTCCACTCTGACCCTGCACCTACCATCACCAGACTGAGAAGCAGTATATTAGTCATCCTGCTTTACCCATTCAGCAGACTACACTGAGCATCAGGCAGGACGAAGGAAAAGAAACCAGCCATTCTGAGCACTGCACAAGTGTCAGTTGCTATGCTGGCTACTTTTCACACAATGGGGTTCAAGAGAGTCTGTAGCAGTGATATTTTCCAAAATCTCTAAGTTTAATTCTCTCAAGAAGGATTTAGGGAATATGATACAATTCAGTGATTCTAACAAAGCAATGTTCTAAGTTGTCCCCAGAGACACTGGAGGAAGATATTACAAATGGTGTAATTTTGCAACATGTTGTATTTTGGCAGTAAGCACTCTGAATCTGTCATGCTTTATGATTGACAGCCCTGGGACTATTTGCTCAGAAATATACTTTGGAGCAGAAGTGACCCATAAGCCATTGACTATCTTCAACCTGTTATTACTCAGAAGCACCGAATTACTGTTGCAAGATTGAATGTCTGGGGAAACATTCAGACAGTCTGGCCATTACAGAGCTTAAGTATTAAAACCTTAGATGGGAGGGTGATGAAACCATTTTCTTTAAGGTTTGATTCATATATCTTTTATTCTCCAAGAGAAAAATCATCATCTGCATCTCTTACCTATAAAATATTTTAGGTTTTGCTGATGAGAAATGAGAATTATAAATTAATTGCACATGTCCTTAAAGATCAGAAGTTGCAGACTGACAGAACACAGCCATGTGTGCCTCACAGACCCATGGCATGTTTGCGTAGCATTTTGTTTAAAATATAAATGCCTTTCTTATATTTCCACCCATCAATATCTTATTACATATTGCTAAAGATAAGGATGAGATTTTTCAACATAAACCACATGAAAGGAATTTTTCAACATAAACTCATGAACCTTATCACATTTTTAAAACTCAATTCCTTAATAGTGAGAACCCACTCAGTATCTCATTAATATTATAATTTTTAAGAATCAGGTGGATACAAATCCACAGACTGCTATTAGTTAATGTGTCTTTTAAATCTCTTCTTTTTTGTCTATAAATTCCCCTTCCATCTCTTTCTTTTTTCCCTCCCTTGCATTTATTTCTTGAGAAAACTGTGTTCTTTGTCCTATAATGTCCTACAGCCTGGATCTACAGATTGCATCCCTGTGGTAGAGTTTAACAAGTCCCTGTGTTCCTGTACCCTTGTAAATTGGGACCTGGATATAGAAGTGACATTGTGTTCACATTCTAAAAAACATAACAAAACAAACCATAAAAAAGAAAACAGGACCACTCCATAGCCAGTGATTGTTCTTCTGTTCTCTCTCTTTATGTGGTATTAACAGCCTCTGATGCCTATGACGCTCAATGTCTAGATATGAAGGCATTTTAAATGAAGTTTCACAGAAATATCTGGATACATGACACACTTACAAAACACATTAGCAAGAGCTAATTAGCAGCCACCCCCTCTAGATGAGAAATGGATTCTCTAGATTCAGTAATCGCCAAAAACCCATGTTCCAATGGCCTACATTTGGCCCACTCTCTCATTTATATCCCCTGAAAATATCCTGTAGGGCTTTAAATTTGAAACATTTCATGCAGAATTTTCTGCTTAAATGAAAACAACATAGTTGAATTTTTTTGTTTTAATTAAAGCAAGTAAACAAAGAGCAATTAGAATAGAATGATGAAGTATAATGTTGGGAAAATAATTATATAGAAAAATAATATTTTGGATGGTAGAAGTTTAAAAAATTTATGTGTGAATGACTACTAAACCAAAGGTATAATGTGTAAAGAATTTGAAGTTTGACTATATACTGTATCAGAATGACAACTCAAGGAGAATATAGCAATCTTTCAAACATTTCCTAGCAACTATTGAAGTACTGTATCCATGTTCAGTCTATTTCATTTACTCCAGTCCAGTAGTATCTAGGTATCATTTTCTAAATGCAGTTTTACCATTCTGAGGTATAAATTATTTTAGTTTAAGTAAATTGCTACTCATCTGTCTTATCTTCTTCCTTCAGACATTAATCCTGTATAGTAAGAGGCCTTTGGGCTTTCACAATAAGTTCTCTGATCATCTGAATCTGGCTTACAGTTTTGTTTTGTTTTTTTTTTTTTTTTTTGCCACTTTTGTATTTTATTGTGGAACTGAGTTTTTTTTTTTTCCTTTACATCAAATATCCTCAACGGAAGAGGGGATATTGCACACAAATATCATAAAAGCACTACATATTACTTTCACTGGAAACTAATTTTCTACATTAGATATAACTGGATAGGATAGAAGTGATGCAGGATTATAAGACATAATGCCATACACAGCTGCAGACTGACACAAACACCATTCAGAACAAGAGAGAGGAGTGTGAAGTGCTTCTCAGCCCAGCTCAGGACCACTCCTTGTGGGGGCTGGAAAGTGAAGGGGCTGTGTGCGTGCAGCATGGAAAGCATGACTCCCAACTGCTGGCTGCAGGGTGTTCTCCAAGGGGCAGCCTGGTCCGAGCCTCTTCTCTGTGGCTCCCGCTTTGGGGAGCTCCAAACAAGTGCAGAGAAGCTGTTGACTTTTTCTTCCCTTCCTTTTTCAGTTTTTGATGCTGCCTTTTAAAATGAACTTCATAAAAGTCACAGATTTTTTTTTAAATAGTAGATAGTTTTAATACCAGGTGAATAACCTAATTGCTTTCAAAGAAATGCTCATCTCTAGGCTGCTTTTGGTTTGTTGTTCAGTTGGTTAAAAGATAAAAAGCTTAACAGTTCCTTTCAAATGGAAACAGGATCTTTTCTCCTACATCTGAAGCACGAAAAAATAAAAATAAAAAGTTCTCCTAACGCACAATATCGTTACTGAGCAGAAACCTCCTGTGACAGATGACTAAAGAGAGGCAAGAAAAGCAATTCCAGAATTGTAGAGCAGCTCCTCGGAGCTGAAATTTGGTAACAGAGGGAAAAATGGAAGGTGGAAAAATTTCCATTAGCAAATGATTGAATCTTATTAAATGAATATTGGAAAGCTCCTAAACTTCATAAGCTATTGGAGACACTTAAAACNTTGTTTTTTTTTTTTTTTTTTATTTTCCAAGTCCCTTAGAAATAATCAAGTTCACTAAACACAACATACTCATAAAAAGAGGAACCTCCAGAGAAAACAAATCAATAATAGTTTTGAGCTTGGGCATAGTAGCCAGGCCAATCAGACATAGATTAATTCATTAACTAAGTGTTAAACATCTATTTTGTGATTTAAAAAAAAAAAAGAAATCATGACACCTGTTTCTGAGCAATCAGGTGAGAGTAACAGATTCAAAGAACAAGTCACAATAAAAAGTGATAAATTTTCCCAGCACACAGAGGAAAGAGTGAACTGTTGTCTGAGTGAATCTATGAAGTGTGCACAGAAGGGTTAAAATTTGAAATTGGACTTAAATAATTACCAGAAAGACAGTACAAAAAAATTAATGCACAGATCTGACACTGTAAAATACAAGGTTTTTAAATAAAACCAGATCTGTGGTTATTGGCATTGTTTGGGTGGCTCAACAGTGTTCAGCAGGCATCTCTAAAATTCATTCTCTCACGCTTGTAGTTTTGAAATCACAGCATAGCTGTGTAGCTGCAGAAGTCAAATACACCTCCAAGATGGGAAGAATAAATTACAGAATTTGTCAGCAATATCATCTTCTTTTGCCATGAAAATAAAACCTTTCATAGATGGTAGCCGATAGAGTCTTAGCTACATTTTATTAACAAGAATTGTGCTAATGACTATCCCAGAAACAGGGAAGTCTAGGAATAAAGATATTTAGCTAGGATTTAGCTTTTATATTTTCTTAGCAAGAGAAATTGCAAAGATGTATTTTGCATAGGCACAACATACATGTTATATCTTCAAGGGGTGAAGAGAAAAAAATGATAATCTGAAATTCTACAGCAAGTGACAATCTCTTAAAAGGAAGGGACAAATTGACAAGTGTAATCTCGCATATTGAATTTAGGATACTGACGATATACAGCAAAGAGAGAAAGAGTAGTGGTGGAAAGAGATACAAAGACAACTTCTGCAGTACAATAAAACAAAAGTAACATTAAACCAAATAATTGGGAAATGCAGAAATAAATCTCAATACACTCTCTATAAAATAATTATCACAACTACTAATTTGGTAAGATTTAAAAATACATAAATAAATGTCTTAAGCAGCAATAACATGAATGATTAAATAGGATAAGGAAAGCTAAAGCATTCTAAGTTTCTCATATTCTTCAGGTGGAAGAATATTTTATTAGTAAAATGTATATAAAAACTTTTAAGCATAGCAATTAAATAAAAGTTTTCCTTCTTTTCGATGTTCTTCCCACCTGCTTGAACCCTGGGTGGGTCAGAATCTTGTTAATAATAATAAGGCTAGGAGAGAAGGACCCAAGGCTTCTCAGGAGACACACCACACTCTTCCAGCAAAGAGTGCCATACTGGGAGAGGGGTTTTCTCTTCAAAGGATGACTAAGGTGGAAATCAATATATTTGGATATACCAATTTCTATATTAAGACATTTTGTGTGGTTCCCAAACTCTGGGAAGATTTGTATAACTTGGGGAACTTATTAAAACTACACGTACCAGGTCCTCTCCTGCATGAGTGTCTGCATTTTTTTCTGGCACCAGTAAACTCTCCTCATTCAATCAAATTTTAATGGATAGTAGGAGACAATATAAAGTTGCTTTCTGATTACAATTTATGAATGCTAATTCACTGACTCATTACACACATATGTTAAAAATGTAAGAACAAGCTCCAGGATAAATAGAAGTGAAATATATAACTTTCAAATTAACAGTAGAAAAATTTCAAAAATATTTAAATTAATTTGAAAAATACTGGAGAAATCTGTGCAACACATTGTGGGGCTGGGAATATAAAAAGTAACTAAGACAAAGCAGAGTTATTAAAGAATGCTAGCTGTGCTATCTATCCATCCCCAATTTCAGGAACTTGAGCATTAGAAGCATAATTCTCACATAAAATTTCAAAACAGATGTTCCTGGTCAGGCAGTTTTTCTTTAAACATTTACTTAGAGATTGAGGCTTTCCCTTTCTTTTGAAGACCATCTGTCTTCCAGGGCCAGAAACTCACACAAGGACTGTTTTTGTTATTTGTTGCTCTGTAATAAATTATCCCTAGATTTAGACACTTAAAATAGCAACATTTATTATATCCAAGTACCCGTAAGTCAGGAATCCATGCATTACAAACTGTAATCAAGTTTTTGTTTAGGATGGCATTTATGTCAAGGCATGCGTGATCTCAAGCTTACTCCTGTTGGGGTTCACAGTTCTGATCCCTCTAATGTTATTGGACTCCAAAGCCAAGTTTCTTGTTGGCTCTTGACTGGTGGCCACCCTCTGTTCCATGCCATGTGGGCCTCTCCACTGGGCAGCTCACAACCTGACAGTGTTATTATTTTGGTCACTAAGTATGTGTCTCTTTGCTCCAGAGGAACACACTATCTGTATCTTCCAAGGCTGTTCACTGTACTATTATCTTTGAAAAGTCAATAAGTGAAGGCAGCAAAACACACAGAAATGTAAGAGGCTCCTAGGGTATTATCTATCAACAAATTATTAATTTTAAAGAAATGACAATTATCATACTTATCACACGATATATGCTACTTCTACCACTAATCAGGAAGTTGCAGAATCAGAGGACTCCCACCACAGGGAAAAAGTTCCAGAACAATCCACCTGTGCCATGATTAGGACACAGCCAAAGCAGGAAACAAGAGTCAAAACACTGAATGACCCCAATGACTACTCGCTTCTAAGGAATTTAGCTTTAATGAATGTCACATCTTTTAATAAAACTCAATTTATAAGATTGACAGTGATTAAATTAATTCCAGAAGTCTAGCAATGAGAGTATCTGAGAAATGGATTTTTTTAAATTTAGCTTTCTATTCCATAAGACCCAAGAAAACATGGCAGAAGGTATTTGAAATGGATGTTTGAAGGACAATCCTAATTACCCACCACATTTTTCCATCTAATCAGTCACCTCTTTCTAAGCTCCTAGTCCACAGTTTCCTACTCCTTTCTTTCTCCCCACTCCTCTCACATAGGAAAGAATTTTAATCATGTTGGTCCATTTTTGAATCTTACAAAATCAAGTAGTTTAGAAGTGAATGAATCCAAACCAAAGAAGGGGAGCCAAAGTGTTGATAGGACCCCTTCCAAACTCTTAGGTGGACTTGTTCCAAACATTTTCTTCCTTCTCTAAGAGAGGAGGAAAAAGAAGAAACAAAGTAGCCTCTACTTATCCAAGGTTTGGCTTTCCATATTTTCAGTTACCTGTTGTCAACTCCTTGCTTCAAAAATAGTAAATGGAAAATTCTAGAAATTAACAATTCCTAAGTTTTAAATTGCATGCCCTCCTAAATAGCATGATGAAATCTCACACCATCCCATTCTGTGTAGCCCCACAGTGAATCATCACTTTTGTCTGGCATCTCATTTTAGTAACTTACTAGCCATCCCTATGATCAGATTGACTGTATATAGTGCTTGTGTTCAGATACCCTTATTTTAATAATGGCCCCACAATGCAAATAGCCCCAAAATGCAAGAGAAGTAATGCAAAGAGGTCCCAGGGAATAAGACATGTAAGGACAGATTAACTCTCATACTATGTGGCAATGTGTCAGGGTATTTAAGAAAAATACAATACCTATATGGTTCCATATTTGAAGTTTCAGGCATCCACTACAGATCTTGAAACATACTTTCGTGGATAAGAGAAATTACTGTAATCCTGTTACTTTTTTAATTATTGTAAGTTTTTTAAGTAACAGAGTTAGCAGCAGTTTATACCAGTATTTGCTACATAGTATATTTTCATATGTTAAATTTTCCTATAATTAAAAAATATAAAAGCAGTTGATCCAATAAAGTTCAGAGCCTGTTTTCAATATAAGGCACTTGGGCAAAATTAATAGGGAGAATAAAAGTATTGTTCCTAATAACAGAAAATGGAAATTATAAGAAGATTATATCCTGGCCATAGTCAGGGTGCATCCTGCTTATCTCTACAGCATTCTCTGATATGGCTGGACTTCTTGCTTCTCCCTTTTAAAAGTAGCCCAAGTGAAGGCCAAATACCATTCATCATAAAGGGGTTACCACTTTTGTCTTCCCCAGTAGTTCTACTAACATAAGGGAAAGAGCCTTGATATCCAGACAGAGGAGACAGGATGCTATTGCTACTAATTCTCTTTTCACTGCTCTTTCAACAAAAAGTCCTTTCCAGGGAGAATCTGGTTTTGTCACTAATTTACTTAGCTTAAGTGTTCTATTAGGATTGTTTGGAAAAAGCCATAGTTCTGATTCTGGGTTCAAGGAAATAATAATATAAAACCTTCTCCATGTTTACTCTCAAGAAGACTTGTGCCATGTATATTTCTTTATTTAAAAAAAAAATTGTCAACACATGATTGTCTATATTTGTATGATGTTGTAATTCATGTTTACATTGTATAACAATGAAATCAATTCATAAAGAAATGACAAAAGTCTAAAGTGATAGATATGCCATATTTCATTTTAAACAATGTCTTCCTAGCCAAGGACACCCTTCTCCCATCTTTCACAGTCTCTTCAAATATCTGCAGAATTCTGAACTTAGCTGTGCCTTTGATTCCTGAAGTTCTGTTTATCCAGCTCTTTGTCTCTTGCCTTGAATATTTGCTTAAGATTATTCCTTTATTCCATGCATGAATTTTAGGTGAATTTTGGTTGATAGTTTCAACTTTGCTTTTTATGGATGGAAATCCTTTCTGGGTTTCTCCACAATGTAACATTGCATGGGTTAGGAATGCATTGTATTTGGGGAAGAGAAAATTCAGAAGGCTAGAGTCAGTACAGAAACATACTTGATACTTTAATCTCTACAATCCCTTTGGGCAGCTTGTCAGAGCCATAATTTCTGAGAGACAAAGCATAAAGGATAAAAGCATGATTGGGAGCCCACCATCCATCTCTCTTACTAAGAAAGAAGCCATGGCAGAGGGGAAATAAGTAGATTACCTTGTACTGGTAAGCCATCTGTAAGAGTTATCTGAATCCCCAGCTTCTGGGCTCCTAAAGAGCTTGCATTTTATGACATAGTAGTCCTTTCTGCTCCTGGCAAGGATACCCATAGAGGAAGCTCCTGCCTAGTAAGAAACTACGTTGCTTGGATTTGGCCTTCTTGCTCTAAGAGAAAAGACTGCATAGGTCTTCGCTAGCTTGTTGACCAGGAAATCTTGCAGGAACTATCAAGTTCACAATTCTGCTTACCTACAACAAATATACTCCTTCCTTTCTCTCAACTACATGGAAAAAATATAAAAAATCCAAATTTTGAAAGACTTTTTATGATAGTCTAAGGAGACCTAGTGTTAATGGTTTGGATATGAGGTGTCCCCCAAAAGGTCATGTGTGAGAAAATTCGAGGTTTAGAGAAATGATTGGGTTATGAGAGTCTTAATCCAATCTTTGATTTACCCCCACAATGAGATTAACAGAGTGGTGACTGAAGGTGGGTAGGGTGTGGCAGGAGGACATAAGTCATTGGGGGCATGACTTTAGGGTATATATTTTGTATCTTTCTGCTCATCATGTGAGCAGCATCCCTCTGTCCACTCTTCTGCCATAATGTCCTGTCTTATACCTAGAGCCCCAAAGAATGGGAAATTTTTCTCCTCTACAATTGTTCTGGTTGGGTCTATTAGTCATATCTATGAAAAATCTGAATAAAACACCTAACTTGACCTAAATCCAAGTAGGAAAGTAGGAGACACTGAAGTTCATTCTTTTTTTTTTTTTTTTTTTGGAAGTGCTGGGGATTGAACCCAGGGTCTTGTGCATGTGAGGCAAGCACTCTACCAACTGAGCTATATTCCCAGCCCCCGAGGTTTATTTTTTTGTTGCTTGTTTTGACAAAAGGATAAGAAAGGGTTCTATGTAGTTTTTTAAGCAAACCATTTATGCATTTAATAAACATTGAACACCATTCCACAAAGAGACACTGATCTTTAAAGCTATGTCTTTTGGCTAATGGCAGTGGATGAAATGGTGTTACGGAGAGGCCCAAAGGTCCAACAGGCACATGGAATCACCAGTGAGGTCTCTGTAGACTTTCCTTCTTCTGATAAACTTCAGTAAAAAGCATGCCGATATGTTTGAAATTCCCACATTAATGAACAACTTGTAATACTGGGAGACTACAGCATGACCCAGCAGAAATGAGGCAGAAACAGAGTGAAGAGCCACATTTTTAAAAGACTGTTTCTGAAGAATAACTAAATAGCAATTTCTACCTCTTTTAACACAATTGAAAGAAAAAAATATTCAGTTTAAACTAAAAATAAAGCAAAAAAAAACTTTATATTTTTTTTTGACTGAGTATAATTTTCCCATCCTGATTATCTCTACAACATTCTCTGATATGGCTGGACTTCTTGCTTCTCCCTTAGGTACAAAGTGGGATATAAACCTTCCATCTATCCAACTCCACATAAACAAATAAGTTTCTAATGCTCTTCCAACAGATGAATTGAAAGAAGGCAATCTAATCTTGATGAATAAATATCATTAAGATGGCACTCCAAACTGTAGTATTTTTCCTCTGGGTCTAACATAAAAAAGAAAACAATTAAGTATTTTATTATTTCAGAAATATTATTTAAATTTTATGATTTGTGTGTGTGTCTTAAAAGTTGTATTACTAGTTGCCCTCAAAAAATTATTTTAAAGTTCTGAAGTAAATTGATGATTGTTAATTTGTACCACTTGATAATTCATCCTATGTGAATCATTCAAAGTTTTATAGATTTTGGGAAAACTAAAAAAAAGCTATATATTCGTTGGTATTACCCCAGTGTGTAAATTACATCTGGGAGTCAATTAAGCATGTTGAGCAGAGCATTAACGCCTTCCAGCCACTAGGGTGTCATTGAGGAAATTACTGCTCCAGTATGGCATATAGCACCAGAGGGGCCAAAGAGAGTTAGAATA
Source organism: Marmota marmota marmota (assembly GCF_001458135.2). Taxonomy (NCBI): domain Eukaryota; kingdom Metazoa; phylum Chordata; class Mammalia; order Rodentia; family Sciuridae; genus Marmota; species Marmota marmota. The sequence continues at coordinate 5,142,564 of NW_026000211.1, read as the reverse complement.
TCTCCCCAAATGACAAAATTAACTCCCTAATAGCAATTTGTTCAGACAGTGTTGGTAATTTGCATTTTTAAGGTTGTATTGGGCCATAAGCACTTGCTTGCTCTTTCTTTTAATTTAAATAAAAGGTTAAGCTTTTAGTGTCTAGTCCAAACTTGCTTATAATGCATATGAAGAAACATTAATTCCCCCAGGTATGTCATAAAAAAAAAAAAGAAGTGAGAAACATCTCTTGGTTAAAAAAACTTGGTAAGCACAATGCTATGAAAAATTAAGCAGGCTATTTGAATGAACAAATTTATATTGTTTTAATAGAATACAATAAAATATAATTTTATAGAGTTGAAATGTGTTACGTAGCATTTCTTAAATATAGATGATTCTGTTATTTTTCTTTGTTTTAAATAAAATATTTTTTGTGAGAGAGTTATAGCATTAACAGAGACCAAATATGTTTGTGTCTTTCCACAATGTCAGAGTATATTGAATAACAATAAATTCACAAACTACACCACTCTCAGTGGTAGCAATTTACCAAATACTTGTGGGTCACCTATAATCAGAAGCCAAGCAATCACAAGTTTTTTTTTTTTGTTGTTGTTGTTCCATTCCAATCAATTTCTAATACCTACGACACGCAAGTCACACATCATACTTCACCCAGTGGTACACACAATGATATATATATATATATATATATATATATATATATATATATATATATATATATATATATNATATATATATATATATATATATATATATATATATCATTGGGCAAAGTGTGATGTGATATGTCACAAAAAGACTAAGAAAGGGTTAAGGTGGCTACAGGGTTACAGGATGCTGTGCCAAGAGCACAGGCAGAGAGCAGATATGAATGCAGATTTAGAGTAACTGTAGATAGTGAGATACGAATTTTAACACAAACTAGTTCCACAGAGGATCAAGGTAGAGGGTCCAGATGGATGGCAGTTTCTGAGTATCAGCTTGAGGTGTCAGCTTGGAGTATGCCATCATGGCACACTGGGCAGGAGATGTGATGGGCAGGATAAACCACACTGTGCTGAGACATGAAGGAACAGAAACAGGTTCCTCACTGTAGTGATTTTCCTGGTCAGGGTTCATAATGAATGACCAGGTGACAGGATCAGGATGCAGCAGTGTCTAGTCTGGTGGGATGGGGCTTCTCCTTTTATTACTCTTAGGTGATAGGGCTGCATCTGGTGAGTTTGATAAGTCCCTGAATCCAGTGTCCCTCATATGATTTGGGATGTCCACGTGTACAAGTGCTCCTGATTTAGTTTGATTAGTTGGCACACATATGTGTGTGTCAATTTGTGCCTTATGGTTATGCCAAGCAGATGATTGTTGTTACTTGTAAGAACAAGGTGTAGCAGATTACACCTGCTCTGAGGTCAAGAAAAAGTGCATGGGAAGATGGAACTTGAGAAAGCCATCAGATTTCAAGTCAAAAATGATAGCCTCTGAATCAGGATTTATTACAGAAATAAAAGTATTAAGAATGGAAAATCTAGAGTTGATTCATGGAAGAGAATAGGAGACAAGACAAAGGAAAATGGGTCATTGTAAAAAGTGTAACTTCATATTTCACTGAAGAGCAATGGAGAGCTACACCAGCTTCATGAAGTTTTCTGATTTGAGAAGAAGTATTATAAGTGGGTTTAAGATGAGAGTAATGGACAAGTGCTTGTGTCAACTCCTTAGAACGAATATGTTGAACCCTAATTTCCAGTGTGATGGTATTAGGAGGTGAGTATTTGGGAGATAATTATGGTCATGAGTGTGGCGCCCCATGAATGGGATGGGTGCCCATGAAAGAAGAGGCCAGAAAGCTAGTTAACTCTTTTCTCCATGTGAGGGTACAAGGAGGAATTGGCAGTGCAGAACCCAGAAGAGAGTCCTTCTCAAAAGTCAACTATGCTGGAATGCTGATCTCAGATTTCCAGCATCCAGAACCTTAAGAAGTAAATTTCTATTCTTTATATTATTCTATTACATACCAAACCAAATCTACTAAATTTTAATTTCCTAAAAGAGTTGTTTTAAATAATAAGTGATTTGGATACATGTAAAGAATTTGAAGTGATACTTAGCATATCATATATGCTACATGGTATTTTTATTTTTTAACTAATTTTCTATATTTGTTTCTCTCTTATTTTTCTTCATACAAATATTAGTTTTATCTCTACAAAATTTAAATTCACTTATGTGTAGGAAAATTCCACTTTTTATACATGTATGGTATCCATACAAACTTACATCTTGTTTATGGTTATTTATCTTTTAGCATATCTGCATTGGTGCCTTGGGCAAGAAGGATTTCTCCTTGAGCTTGTGAAGTAGGTCTCAGTTTTTATTTTCTGAAAATGTCTTTGGTATTGCTATCTTATACTTTACATTTATGTCTGTAAATGTTCTAGGTAACTAGACTTATTTTCTTCCGAATATTTGTGTGATTATCATCATTACATATTGTACTTTTTCTATTTGATCTATCCTTATGCTAATAATGTATTGATTTCATTACAGTAGATTATAGTTACTTCAAATATCAATTAATGAAAATCCTTTTTATTTTTTATTTGTTAAATTTAAGTATTTATTCTTTTATATAAAATTTAAATAATTTGTCCAATTTTAGAAAAAAACATTTTATAATTGGAATTAACATTAAATCATTGATTAATTTTGGGAAAAGTAACACTATAAAATTAAATCTTCAACTGTCAGAGCATATGTGTCTTTTTACTTGTGACAGAACATGTTTATTAACTTCGATGTTATTTTATTCATATGTCATTAACAATTGTGAGTAATATGGAGCATGGGTTTTTGCTTGGTTTTCCATTTCCATGTACCTATTGCTAATATGGGTAAACTGCATTGATATTTTTGTGTCATATATTGTGTTGACTACCTCAGTTGAGTGACTTCTCTACAGGATTTAGCTATACTCACATGTGACTCTAGCTATCTAGGAGCTCTGCTTCAGGGAGGTGGCTTATCAGACTCCCTTGTTAATTAGATAAGTTTTTTTTTGTTTGTCATTTTGTCTGTTTGTTTTTAACTGGATGTATCCTGGAGATACACACATATTATCATCAAAACAAAACTTATCTTTTTTTATAATGCTATTCTATTTATTAATTTCTTCTCCTTCCAAATTCACTGCTGATGCCAAGATAATTTTACTAAGGAAGAAGCTGATACTTTCTGCATCCTGATTTTTGTGACATGCTTTTTGTTAGTTAGAAAATCATCTGTAGTTGGTAAAGTAACTAATTTTATCATATTTAGTCAATTTGCTTCCATTATCTTCTATTTTTCTAAGAGATTTTACATCCCTTTACATGTTCAAATTTGTTTCCAGAGCCTCCATATGGTTACTCACTTCTATTTCAGGAATTTCACTTCCTTCCCCACTCCGAATTTATTTATTCTTGCTCATTCCCTACTTTAGTTTCTTTTTTGTAGTGTTGGGGGACAGCATTTAGAGGATTAGGCACACCGCTGAGTCGCATGACTTGAGAGTTGCCAACATCCAGTTATAACACTTTTTATTGATTAGATGTTACTGTGAAAAAACACACCCAAACTTAGAAACCTGAGGCAACAGCCATTAATATATTGTGATTCTCTGATTTGGCAATTTTAGTTGGGTTCAAATGGGCTCACATATGTAACAGTAGTCACCTATGTCTCTGCTTGGAGGATAGACCTGGGTATTAGCTAGGGTAACAGGATTGACTGGGCCATATATTTTTCATCCTCCAGCGTACTAGCTTGGGCTATTCCCGTGGTGGCTCGAGGTACAAGGGAAAGCCCTAAAGCACATGGTTTTTCAAGCATCCCTTTGTGTCAAACTTGCTAAAGTTCCACTGGCCAAAATAAGTCATTAAATGTAGGTCAGATGGTACGAGAACTACCAATCAGCACAAATAGAAGTGGGAAAAGTTTGTGGCTACTGTTCAAACTAACTACATGGTATGCCTTTTACTCTATTTTTTTGGGGGGGGCGGGGGGCAGGTGTGCCAGGGATTGAACTCAGAGGCATTTGATCACTGAGCCACATCCCCAGCCCTATTTTGTATTTTATTTAGAGACAGGGTCTCACTGAGTTGTTAAGCACCTCACCATTGCTGAGGCTGGCTCTGAACTCACGATCCTCCTGCCTCAACCTCCCAAGCCACTGGGATTACAAGCGTGCACCATGGTATGGCTTTCAGAAGACAGAGGGTAAGTTGGAGGGCCTGTGAATTTTCACCCTGGATCAAGAACACTTAGAACATACAGCAAGATCCTTCAGTGTGAGGATGAAGAATATGTACTCCAGTGAACTACATTTTGAAAGGTAGGGGAGGGGGAAATGTCTCAATACAGCAAGAAAGAAGTACTAGGGGAAGAAACAACTTCCTTCATTTATGGTGACGTAGCATAACGAGGAGTTCTCTAACCCCTAGGAAAATTAGAAAAGTAGAAACTACATTCTATTTTTAATTAACTTAATCCTTGCCTGAGTTGTTTAAAAGGGCAGGAAAATAGGGAGTGTGGAAAGCATCCTCATTTTTTAATTAATTCACCTTTACTCTGTTATTTAAAAGGGCAACTGCTTTTTTTGGCCATCTCAGCCTACGTGTGAAGGGCCTTGCACTGTGGCTGTGTTGAAAACTTGACACGAAAAGTCAGAAGTAAGGCCACAGCAAGGTTAGTGTGTCCTGTGGGATGGCATATAATAGGCTCTTTTAGGAATTGAGATAATGCCTTGGAGATATGACCAGACTTAGGGCTCATATATTAAACTTTTCCTCAAGTGTATTTCTCTAAATGTGAGTTCACTTCTTTTACAACTGAAGAACAACTTTAAGAACAGCTTGATGTTCATAGCCTGGAAATTAGTTATTTGGGCCTATCTGAAAAACAGAAACCAGAAGGATTTTTAAATCATTGACTCCTTTAAGAGTACTATTTTAAACAAACATTGTGCTATGGTATAAAGGAAAACTTGTGTAAACTTTAAGAAATTTTAATGTATTTGTATGAATACAGTTGGACCTCTTTGTTCATAGGTTCCTCAACTGTGGATTATAAAACCATGTATTCCACTAACTCTGGAGGCAAAATATTTGGGAAAAAATTGCACCCATACTGAACATACACAGACCTTCTTTCTTGTCACTACTCCACACATAATAAAATATAATAAGTATCTGCACAGCATTTACATTGTATTAAGTATTGTAAGGAACCTAGAGATCATTTAAAGCAAATGGGAGGATGGACTAGGTTGTATGGAAATACTACACATTTTATATAAGAAACTTAAGCATCTGCTGATTTTTGTATCCACAGAGATTCTTGGAGCCAAACTCCCATGAATAGCAAGGAGAGACAGTATTTTAGTATTTATAGAACTTCCACTCTCACTCTGATCAGATGCTTCTGATGGAATGTTACCAAGCACAGTACTTTACTCTAGTGTCTCCAGAGATGGGACCCAAGTGGCAGCCAACATATTACCCAATATCTTTTTTTATGGGAAATGGTTCAAGGAGAGACACATTCTGGAGAAAGAAAGTAGTCATTCCTACCTTTGCAGATTGTATGGAGCCCCTAGATTTTAAGATCATGACCTTCTGTGATCTCGCAGAAGTCTATGAGTAACAATAAACATATTTGGACAGAAATAGAGTGTGTGGGAGACACAGAGAAAGCACGTAAATATTTTTTAAATATATATATTTTTAGTTGTAGGTGGGCATGATATCTTTATTTCATTTTTTTTAATGTGGTGCTGAGGTTTGAACCCAGTGCCTCACGTGTGCTAGGTGAGTACTCTACCACTGAGCCATAACCTCAGCCCTGAAAGCACTTATATTTTTGAGTCCTTGGATCCAGAGCTTCCTACATCTAAAGTAGTCTTTTCTGTTGTCTGGTTTCCAGTTAGAAAAGACAGTAAATTCCCCCGACTTGCTTAACTAGTTCAAGTTTCATTTCTTTCACAGGCAAATGAATAACCTTAAGTTACATAATGGATATACCAGCATGATTTTTCCTTTCTGGAAAAAAAAATCATCATTAAATCTATTTCTATTACATGGTGCTATACCTTCTAAATTGGGAAAAAGCTTCTACACTTTACATTTGATGCAGGTCCCTCTTGCCTGCTAAAATCTGCAGCAGACAAGGAATTTCTATCCCATACTTTGTGTCCAAGATGCTTGTTTACTGTTAATGTATTTGCTCTTGTGTAAGACTGAGAAAAAAATGGAATACTATCACGGCATGATTTCATAGCTTTCTGGTAATTGGCTTTATTTTGTTGGAATTTGTCTCTGGGAGATATTTTTCCCCTTCAGATATATTTAAAAATTAAAAGATGTTGTACACTTGCCAAAATCCAACATTACAACTACTAAAGTTGCAAAGAGGCAGGTGGAGAGTTTCCTCAAATACTTGAACCAGCTCATTTCATTTGGCAGATTGTTGAATTTTGTTTGTTTACTAAATAGATGCCATATTTTGGGGGGAATGTTATCCTTCCCAATTTTGAAGTTTTGTTGCATGGTATTATTAATTGTATCATTAGTATCTTATTTTGTGGTCTTGAAGATAAATGGCTACATATTATATTTCTTTAATTGTTGTACAAATACTATGATTGTTTTATATATTATATACTTATGGTATATTTTATTCCATTTAAAAATTGGGAATATTTTCACTAAAACTAAAATGATTGCAACTCTTTGCATTTTCTGTTACTATTCTGTTTGAATAATTCTGGCATTGTAATAGGTAGGTCACTGGAAGCACATTCTTGAAGAGTATATATCTTGTCTCTGACCCTTTCTGCTTTCTTTTTGCTTCACTGCCATCACAAGTTGAGAAAATTTGCCACATTCTAGTGCTATGATTTTCTTTGTCACCTCTGGCCCTAAGCAATGGAGCTGGCCAACATACACTGTAACTGTGAACCACAATAAATATTTCATCCTTTATGTTATTTTTCTCAGGCATTTTGTTACAGCAATAAAAAAACTAACACAGAGGGTATACCTTCAAAGGAGATTGTGGAACCCTGGTCTTTTCCTCTTCCTGTCTTGCTCTTTTCTTTCTGTCTCATGAGGTGAGCAGTTTTGCCCAGAGACCCAAAGCAACAGATTCTAGAACATTTAAATCTTTTTATTAGGAAAGCAAAAGCTCTCCCAGGACTTACATTCTCCAACAGAGTTGTACTTATGTTTACTTATGTTTCATTGGCCAAAATGAGGTCATATTGACAGACCTAGCTATAAATAAGCCTGAAAAAGTGGAGAACTGAGTGTCATGATTTCCACAACCCAACCAGAAATTATAAAAATTGATGCCAAATGTAGAAATATGTTTTGAATTGTGAAATACACTACAGTTGGTCCTATATACCCATAAGTACCACATCCATGGATTCACCCAACCACAGACAGATACAAATATTTTTTTTTGAAATTCAGAATGTTCCAAAAAGTAAAACTTAAATTATCGTTCACCAAGTACTTTACTGAATCCACTCAAATGAAATGGTGTATAGGTGTTGCATTAGGTGTTATAAGTAACCTGCAGATGACTTAAAGCATATGGGAGGATATGTGTAGGTCACATACAAATGCTACATAAGGCTTGAGTAGCATAGATTTGGATATTCACAAAGGATGCTAGAATGAGTCCCTTGCCGATATCAAGAGAAAACTATGTCTTTCATGTAACATTAAGTATATTTACACATACTATGTACATCTACTCAAAGAAAGATAACTTAAGGTAAGATAACTACTTTAAATAAATTGACATTTGCATAATAACCAAGTTACATTTTCTTTCCAGTATTTAAGTCAGAATATCTCTGTGAAACAAATGTGATATTTGACCCAGCTAGGCATAGTGGTAAATATTTTTCTGTTTTCATCACAACTATTCAGTTCTATTGCAGTATGACAGCAGCCAAAGATGTGAATGCATGAGGCACTAGTTAAAAAAATTATGGACTAATTTTCACATGTCACTAAATATTATTCTTGGATTTTTTTTCACCATTTAAAAATGGGAAAATTATTAGCTCTCAAGTCTTACAACAATGTGCTCTAGGACAAAGTTTGCTGACCCTTGTCTTAAATTACTCATTTAGTAATGAGTCTTCTAAACACAAATATATATGTTTAAATAGTTTAAAATGACACTTTCTCCTCTTTTCTTGTGTGTGTGTGTGTTTGTTTGTGTGTGTGTGTGTGTGTAGAAAAACGGGGAAGTGTCACTTTCAACTATTTATTCTAAAATTATAAGTTTGACATGAGTCACTGAGGACTGTGGTGATGGCCCTCAAGACATCCAGAATCTACTCTTGTGGTGAAAGGATTATTTTACACTGAAGAATTTGAGAATCAACTGATGAAAGAAAAGCTTTCATTCTGAACTCTCCTCATCTACCTAATAACAGAGCCTCCCAACAGAATTGACATGTTATTGATCCCCTCCCCAGGAATTTCACAACCAGGTTAGATTGACTCTTGTCACCAGAGTTTTGAGGGGCAAGAGAATTCAGGGTAATAAATCACCTGTACAACATTGTCATCTAACTACCATGTCCCCATCTGTTCTTTTAAGGGAACTTTCCTGAAGGCCGTTTGTATTACCATAAGTGCCCTCTCTCCCCCTTCTCTTTCCCTATTAAGATGGAACATAAGTCTCAATTCTAACTGCTTTTAACTGCTTTCTATAATCTCTTGTGTACATAACAAGTACACTTTGTCTTTTTTCTTTGCTAATTTGTCATTTGTCAATTTAAAAATTCACATGCCCCCAAATACTGAACCTTGAAGGGGAAAGGAAATTTTTTCCTCCCTAACAGTCTACAGCAACAGTGACTGGCTCCACTCATCAGAGATGGCAACTGAGAGGACAGCTAAGAAGCTGTGGTTATTTAGGAATTTATAAAGTTTTTCATACAAATCTCTCATCTTAAGACACTGGTTAATTCCTATGTCGTCCAGAACATAATGTGACAGACAAAATTTCTAAGTCTGTGGCAGTCACATACCCTCTGTTTTCTGGTAGGATGGCATTTCATATTAATAATCATTCTAATAACCTTCTAATAATTTGGTCTCTAAAATCTTGTTCCTCCAACTCGACTCTCTAGACGGTACAGGGAACCTTCAAAAAGCAAGTTGCTCTCAGGTTGTTATCCAGAAAGGAATTGCTGCACTGCACATAGAAGGCAAGAAAATTGAAGCTGCCTAATGAATTAACTTGCCCTTTGTAAATTGTCCTTTCCAAAATTAGTTTTTTTTCTTTACCATTGCCCAACATTCTAAACTCTAAAGTAAAGCTACACCTAAATGTTTAAGATATTAACTGCTAGACTTAGCTATTCCAGAAAAAAGGCACAAAAGTAAAATCTATCATAAGACTTCCTATCCAGTAACAATTTCTTTAGATTTTTAGAACCCAAAACTTTGATGACCTTCAGATAACATCAGAATGTGTGTCAAAGAAGTGGACCACTGAAGGATTAACAATACCTCTTACACCTACCTATTGGCTAAAAACACACTTTCTTAAATTCCCTATATAAGCTCTTTGCTCGTGGTTGTTAATTAACATGGTCTTTAGGACGATTGACCAGCTATTTTCCAATCACCTCAATCAAACTCATTATAACACAGTTCTTTCTCTACCACCACCTTGTCACTCAATTAATTGACCTTCATATATGGCAAGTCAAAGGAGTCTTTGCCTAGTGACCAGACAGCACCAGATTTCTGCAAAAAGAAAAGGCTTTATTGTGTGGTCAGCTAATAAAAAGGCCAGAAACTATAAAGCCTAATATGCTACCATTCTGTTGGCTGATAGCAGGTGGGGGGAATTTATAGTAAGGGAGAAGAGAGTCCTTGCTTGCCTAGTGGATGAAAGGTAGCACATATGTTTTGGGGGGAGCTATGTTCTGCATGGGAAAATTTGAGCTCATGACAACATTGACCCAATAACCTAGCTTCCTTCTGTTCATATCCATTCTTGAAAATCCAGTTCCAAACCATAAGAATTATTAGTGAAAGGTCTGGAATTCTTTTTCCTGGAAGACAACTTACGAACTTTTCTATTTAAAGAATTTATGTCCAGGTGTGTTCAGGCCTTAGTTGACTTCAATATTAATTCCCTAAATGAATTCCCATTGTTTGAAGGAAAAAAAATAAAACTGAAGTCTGAAAGCATCCTTGAATAGGCCCAATCTCAGTAATGTCCTAACAAATCAAATGCAATATATAATGTAGTGTTTTTGTATTCATAAAGGTATATCTTCAGGGTAAATTTCTAGAAATTAGATTACTGGGTCAAAGAATAAACATACCTGTAGTTTTATGATACATTACCCAATTGTATTCCACATATTTCTTCAACTTCCAACAACTTGCCTATTTTTATACCATTTCAAAGTAAGAATATTTTATCAATTTTTAAATTTTGGCAATTGAACAAGTGAGAAATGTTTTTGTGTTTTATTTCACATTCTATTATATAAGTAAAGTTGAAAAATATTTGCCTTTTGGAGTGAACAGTTTTTTCATGTGTTTTGCCATTTTTTATGATTTTAGTCTTTTTAAATTAGTTTTTAAGAACTCTATTTTAGGTATCGGCCTTTTTATAAGAGGGACATAGAAGCTGCCTTTGCTAAAAACACTGACTTTTCACTTGGGCCTACAGTTGTCCAGTTGTCACTGAAGGGAGACTAAAGAGGTTCTGGAAATGGGGACAGACCTTAACTCCGGATGAGAGAGTTCTTGACAACAAGTATCTTTCCTGACTTCCACCATTACTTTTTCCTTTTGGTTTCTGGGACAAAGAGCAAGACCTGAGATCAGGTTCCTGCTGGCTTAAGATTCTAATAATGTTTTTTTTATATGTTCCAAATATTTTGTCCTACTTTATATCATTTTTCTTTTGACTCTTTTTGTTCTTTCTCTGAAAATGATTTTTATTCAATATGTTCAGTATATCAGTCCTGTTCTAATTTGTAATCAAAAATACTTCTCTACTCTCAGATTATGAAGTTTTTATTCTTATTTTCTTCTAGTATTTATTGGATTTAGTTTTGTCCTCTAGATCTCTAGTTCATTTGGATCAGGTTCTATTCACTCAGTGAGTTAAATAACTAATTGTATTGTTTCCACATATTTAGTATGAACTACCTAGACTTGTGTGAACTAGCTAATCTAACTACACATCCTCTGTAGGATGTAGGGAAGGAGTAAGGATGCTAATATTTTATCTGGGTCTTTTTTTCTCCTTTTCATGGAGAAATCCAAAGTTAATATAAGAACAGTGCCACTGGAATGTTTGTGACCATCTGGATTTTCAGTAATCTTACACAGGCCATATAAAGTTTAAAACTACACATGATCAATGGGCAATGCAGAGGGAGTGATCCTGGAAGGAAAAATAGCAGAAAAATATGTAGAATCCTCTCAACTCAAATTTTTTTCTAATTTCTTATGAACATATGGATTCCTTTGTTGTTTATTTGCCATTGATCTCTCACGGAAGGCCAATAGTAATGGTGAGTACCAACGTCACCAAGATGAGTGAGATTTGGTCCCTGCCATAAAGAAGCTCATCCGAAGAGAGACTGCACTTGGAATTTGAATATTAAAAGATATGAGTAATTACAGACATATCCCCAGTTTTATAAAGTTTCAGAGAAAGGAGTGTTCAGTAAGATGAGCAATACCAAGTAGCAATTGATTGTCAAGGAAGTTGCCACAGTGAGATGTTAAGTCTGCACTGCAACAAGCTTGCCTGAAACATCACTCCATTTGGTTTCCTCAAACCCCATCCCTCCATTCTCCTAGCTCCTGTTGCAGACCCTTAAAGGAGCATCCTTTTTTGACTCCTTGCATTCAATTGTTTTTGAACCATTGCTTAAGCACTGAAATTCTACTTATTTAGTGTTTCTTTAATTCAATTTTTAAACTCCTTTAATACAGGATAGTATTCTCAAAATCCCCAAACTAAATTATTTCTCTGTGTTGTGCAACAAATATTTATAAATGCACTGATGGAATGTTCCCAAGTCATTCCATGGAAGAATCAGGTTCTATATTTGGTAATCTTCACACTTTTATTTATTTATGAAATAATAAATTGCATTGCTTTGGAAATATTCCCTAATCGATATTCATGTTCTGCTTTTGATACATAATTATTCATTATACATAAATTATTTCTCTCTTCCTTCAGTTTTAATCATTTAAGTTTATAATATATGCATAATACCACCCTAATTTTTGAATTTGTTTCATATGACAAAGTAGTAGTAAATTGCATAAACTTTGTAAAATCACAACAGAATTTCTACATAGAATAGACTTTTTTTTAAAAAAATTATTGTTTAGTTATAGATGGATACAATATTTTATTTTTATGTGGTGCTGAGGATTAAACCCAGTGCCTCACGTGTGGTAAGTGAGCGCCCTGCCTCTGAGCCACATCCCCAGCCCTAGGCCTTTATATTTTAAAGCCCTTTATTTAGAACACCTCACAGTCTAGTAGAAATTATGAATAAATCAAAAGAGGATATAGCTACAATAATATTCAGGAACTGAGCAATGAGAAAGAGTCGATCTAGGTTCTACTGCTTGATTTTACTTGAGTCTGAGAAGGTTGTATAAATCTGGATTTGTTTACTTATCTGTAAAACAGGATGGATAGGAAGAACAAATAATGAGTAGCAAACTGCCTGGGTGTGTGCGTGTTAGAGCTAAGTCAATACTGTTGATGACATTGCTCATAAGCTACAATTTCAATATGGTATGGCAATTGTCCTGAAAGAAAATACAGGATTAGGGTGCCAATGTAGCTCTGTTATAGCAGTTGTATAGTATGGGCTAGGCCCTGGGTGCAGTCCCCTGCTCTACAAAGAAGAAGGAGGAGGAGGAGGAAGTGGGGAAGAGGGAAGAAGGGAAAAGATGAAATTAAAGAAGTTTTATACCTAATAGCACATACAGTGCTTGTTTCATTACAAAATAAGAGCTTCAAATAGCTTCACAATTATAGGAAGATTATTTTCATTCTGCAAAAGAAAAAATGTTACTAAATTGTTAAATTTCACAGAAGAAATCACATTCACAGGAGCAAACCAAACTGTTCTGAAATGTTTTGCCCACTTTATCAGTTTCTCCTCTGATAAAAGTGAAGTGTATGTGTGTGTGTGTGTGTGTGTGTGTGTTTTAAGATGAAAGTCAGTCGAATTTCAGCAAACACTGTTATTGATTGATGCATCACCACTTCTTAAGGAACAAAACTGCAGTTTTAAATGCCAATTAGAAATATATGGGAGATTACAAAAGTAGATTAAAGGAAATACTTGGCCATGATACTTTTTTACTCTGAGGTCAAATTATCAAATCATTCAAGAACCTGTAACTGAAGCTTCTACCCTTCTTTGAGAGCCCATTTGATACCATCATCCTGAAAAAATAAAAGCCATCTCACCAGATCAGCTTTAATAATTTTAATGAATTTATACTTCTGATATCTTTATGGATTGGATCATTTTATTTATAAAGAGAAAATACAGGAAATCAATTTCAATTTTTCATAAAACCATTTTATAGTTTGGAATAAATCACAATGTTTTGGTTATCTACTTAAAGAAATAATTAGAGGGGCTGGGGATGTGGCTCAAGCGGTAGCGCGCTCGCCTGGCATGCGTGCAGCCCGGGTTCGATCCTCAGCACCACATACAAACAAAGATGTTGTGTCTGCCGAAAACTAAAAAATAAATAAATATTAAAAAAAAAAAAAAAAAAGAAATAATTAGAAATGAGATGTGAATTCACAACCACAGACCAAGAGGTTCTGGTTCCTATTATTCTTTCTAGGGTTAAAATAAATTTTTTTTAAAGATTTGCTTTAGTACATTTTCCCTAAGGAAATTACCCTTTAAGTTCTTAAAGACCAAGGTTTTATTTCCATACTTTTACATTGTAAAAAAAGAAATTGTTTTTATTAATTTACTTAAGAGTTTGGCCCATCAAATTCACAAGATCATTAGAGGTTCCTGACATTTATATTACCCTTACTGAGTAAACAAAGTGTTCCTTATTCTAGAAGTCATTCAATACACGACCAGGGTAACTCTACATCATGTACAACCACAAGAATACGATCCTAATTAGAATAAGGTATACTCCATCTATGCATAATATGTACACTCTTTCAGTCATGTATATCTAAAAGAAATAAAAATAAGTCATTCAAATTTTTTTATATAGCAAAGCATTATTATCTATTAAGATGAAGGTAACAATTTTTCTTATACTTTCTTAGAAAACGCAATATAATTTGCAATGCCGAAATATTCTCCTTTTTAAAAAACCATTTTAACCACTATTACCAAATCTTTGAATTTGTAAATGTGTGTGTGGGGGGGAGTAAACACTTAACTCACACTAAAGGTAATTTTTAATACAATTAAGTCTATTTTCAGGAACAGACCATGTTATTCCAAACCAGCATCTGAATTATTATTAAGTGGTAGTGATAATTCCCATTCTTAAGTCTTCAACAAATAATTCCCAAATTCCAAAATCATATTTATTAGCAGTAATTGGTTATAATCAAGGTTTTCATCTTCATCGAATGAGTATAAGAGTACAGTTCTTCTCCAGAGGTAGCTCATCTTCAAATTAATATTGATTAAATATTTGCTCAGCATTCTGTAGAAGAGGGGGGGAGGCCTCATGGATAGGACTAGAGGCTGAAGAAGAGGAAAAACACAACTGCATACATCTCCTGTAGAATTTAGCTACTCTGACTTTGTACCCCAAACTTGAATACACTGATTAGCAAACCAAAAAGAGTCAACCAGGCTTGCTCCTTTGAAAGCAATTTAGCAATATTTATTTTGTGTTTGAGTGTTGTCCCAGATACTGGTTCCGACTCCCTAATCAAATAGCTCATCAAAATCTTCCTTCCTATTACAAATGTATAGGATCCTAACCAAAGTCTCAAGTGTCCCAGGATATTGTATTTCACCAACAGTGCTGTAGTGACACTTACAGAATAGTGCCAGGGAAAACCAGTAAGCCCACCCCTAAATCCACTGTACCTGCAGGCTAATGAAGACTCCCTTGAAATTGCTCTAGGTTGGCCACCATGGCGCCATAATCTC
This sequence comes from Marmota marmota marmota, assembly GCF_001458135.2. Taxonomy (NCBI): domain Eukaryota; kingdom Metazoa; phylum Chordata; class Mammalia; order Rodentia; family Sciuridae; genus Marmota; species Marmota marmota. The sequence continues at coordinate 5,127,338 of NW_026000211.1, read as the reverse complement.
CCTGTCTGACAATCCTGTTGTATCCTCCACTAACTTCTGTTCTCCATTTCTAAATGTACTAGATTTACTCACATCCACTACTAAACACAGTTTTAGGCAGAATCCAAGGAGAAAGTTCCTAAAGGCTGTCCAGTAGTTCTAACCTCTGCTTCCCTTTTCCATCTGTGAAGCTCATCTACTCTTATTTCTTTGGAGGTTATCAATCTTTCCTTTGAGTTCTTCAACTACAGACCTAATATCCACTTCTCTGCTGGATTTTGCCCTTTTATATCTCAGGAATGCATTAAGTTGAACATAAGTAAGCAAATTCATAAGCTTCCTTCTAAAACCAGCTCCTTGTCTTATATTCTGTTTCTATAAATACCACCACCTTCTTAACAGACCAAGGTTGAGGTCATCTCACAGCCTCTCATTCTCTTATCCTTTACATCCTCTTCATATACAAGTCCTGATTTTATTTTTTAAACTTCACTACATCTGTAAAATCTCTTTCTTCCTTTCATTTACTATACTACTCCTTTAGACTTCATTATTTCTTGGTCATTTTTGTTCGAATGACCTCATTTTATTGTCTTCCCTCTAAACTACTGTTCAATCTTCTTAAAGTATACCTCTCTCACTGATTCCCTTTGTGTACATGATAAAGTATAAATCCGTGGTATTTAAATCTAATACATCCTTAGTGTTATTCTAGTGTCATCTGCTTCTAGTCTCCATATAACCTAGGTTCATCTTTGTGAGATGTTGCTGGCATGCATACCCTCTCACCCAAATAGTCTTTTCCTAATGCAAAAACCCTATGGCCTTTCTTCACATTTGCAGACATCTTTGATCACATGACCTTGAGACATTTTTTTTTAATCATAGTGGCCCCAGCACAAACACTCTGTTATTTTATAGAACAGGACTGTGTTTGCTTCCTTCAGAGCACTTTACATTCTGAAATTTTTATGAGTGTTCATTTATTTATTCTGTAAGCCTATAGCATCCAGGGGCAGGAAATGGTTGGTTTTCTGTTGGTGTTTCTTTGCTTACCTTTATCTTCCCAGTATGGAGAAAGTTTGAAAAAGATGAAAATATGTATTTCATTTCCATTATATGTCAAGTTAGGTGGAGAGAGACATTTTGGCTCCATTGTTTGTAATTCCTAAACTGTTTTTAATATGGTATAATATGATAATCCTACCTATATTGATAAATTTTCATCCAGAAGTTATTTCCTAGAAATAAACTCCATTAAGGTGATAAAATTTCCTGTTAATGATCATAAAATTGTCACACTGTTGTTCATTTTTAGTAACTCACTAGAATCATTCTTCTCAGTTTCATTTTTTCCATCGAAGAGTTTCAGCTAAGATTTAGTACTTATTCAATTTATTCATACCAAATTTTAGCTTCTGCTATTATACATTTTCTTTAGTGACCATTTTTAAATGCTGCATGTAAATCTTCCAGGTCACATTTTGGCAATTTAACTGTTGTCTAAGGTGTTTTTACCTTGTCTCCTATCTTTTATCATGAAGAATATTTAAAACTTGTGGTTTTATTTAATTTTCATATGGAAAAATAAAAGACCCAGAATAGCAAAAACAATGCTAAGCAGGAAGTGTGAATCAGGCGGTATAGCGATACCAGACTTCAAACTATACTACAGAGCAATAGTAACAAAAACAGCATGGTACTGGTACCAAAACAGGCAGGTGGACCAATGGTACAGAATAGAGGACACAGAGACCAATCCACAAAATTACAACTTTCTTATATTTGATAAAGGCGCTAAAAGCATGCAATGGAGAAAGGATAGCATCTTCAACAAATGGTGCTGGGAAAACTGGAAATCCATATGCAACAAAATGAAGCTGAACCCCTTTCTCTCGCCATGCACAAAAGTAAATTCAAAATGGATCAAGGACCTAGATATCAAATCAGAGACTCTGCACCTGATAGAAGAAAAAGTTGGCTTCAATCTACACATTGTGGGGTCGGGCTCCAAATTCCTTAATAGGACGCCCATAGCACAAAAGTTAATAACTAGAATCAACAAATGGGACTTACTCAAACTAAAAAGTTTTTTCTCAGCAAGAGAAACAATAAGAGAGGTAAATAGGGAACCTACATCCTGGGAACAAATCTTTACTCCTCACACTTCAGATAGAGCCCTAATATCCAGAATATACAAAGAACTCAAAAAATTAAACAACAAGATAACAAACAACCCTATCAACAAATGGGCGAAGGACCTGAACAGACACTTCTCAGAGGAGGACATACAATCTATCAATAAGTACATGAAAAAATGCTCACCATCTCTAGCAGTCAGAGAAATGCAAATCAAAACCACCCTAAGATACCATCTCACTCCAGTAAGATTGGCAGCCATTATGAAGTCAAGCAACAATAAGTGCTGGCGAGGATGTGGGGAAAAGGGTACACTTGTACATTGCTGGTGGAACTGCAAACTGGTGCGGCCAATATGGAAAGCAGTATGGAGATTCCTAGGACAGCTGGGAATGGAAACACCATTTGACCCAGCTATCGCCCTTCTCGGTCTATTCCCTGAGGACCTTAAAAGAGCATACTATAGGGATACTGCCACATCAATGATCATGGCAGCACAATTCACAATAGCTAGACTTTGGAATCAACCCAGATGCCCTTCAATAGATGAATGGATTAAAAAACTGTGGCATTTATACACAATGGAGTATTACGCAGCACTAAAAAATGACAAAATCATGGATTTTGCAGGGAAATGGATGGCATTAGAGCAAATTATGCTAAGTGAAGCTAGCCAATCCTTAAAAAACAAATGCCAAATGTCTTCTTTGATATAAAGAGAGCAACTAAGATCAGAACAGGGAAGAAGAGCATGAGGAAAAGATTAACATTAAACAGAGATGAGTGGGGGGAGAGAAAGGGAGAGAGAAGGGAAACTATGGAAATGGAAGGAGACCCTCATTGTTACACAAAATTACATATAAGAGTTTGTGAGGGGAAAGGGGGGAAAAAAAACAAGGGAGAGAATTAAACAACAGCAGATGGGGTAGAGAGGGAAGATGAGAGGGAAGGGGAGGGGGGATAGTAGGGGATAGGAAAGGTAGCAGAATACAACAGTCATTAATATGGTATTATGTAAAAATGTGGATGTGTAACCGATGTGATTCTGCAACTTGTATTTGGGGTAAAAAATGGGAGTTCATAACCCACTTGAATCAAATGTATGGAAGATGATATGTCATGAGCTTTGTAATGTTTTGAACAACCAATTAAAAAAAAAAACTTAGGGTTGAAGCTTTATAAAAATAATAAAAATTCACATATCTTTAAGACAAAAAAAAAGATTCTACATAAAATATGGGTAACTAGGAAAAAAAAAATTGTTTGTTGATTTTTTTGCCACTCATGATATCTATTATAGAATGGAACTAACAGATTTAAATTATTCATTAGGTAGTCCATGAGAAAATTGTGATTTGATTTGTTAGAGAGGAAGAAATGGGGGAAGAAGGAGATAAGATGCTGGGGAATTCACAGGAAGGGAGTTGTCCTCTATACACAGAGAAGGAGCAGATTGGGACATTTTTTTGGTCACCCTGAGCTCTCTATTGCATTCTGTCTCCTCAGCCCCATTCCATTGTGCTTGATTTCATCTTCCTACTCACGAGCACCTCCTATTGGTTCCATATTTCTGGAGAATCCTGACATCACACCATCTTCTCTCATCTGGATTTTGTTAGCCACTTCATAGCTGCTCTTCTTTCTCACCTACTTGATTCTTTACAGTCTCTTCACTACCTAGCTGCTAGAATCATCTTTTTCACACACCTGTCTCTGTTTGTCAGAGACAGGACAAAATCCACCACAGACATCAGGAGCTCACATGACTTCACCCCTGCCCGCGTCCAAACTTACCTCTTGTCCTTCTAGCTTCTGCTCAGCTGCCCCAGGTATCCCAGCATTCTACCTTATCTCTGCCACAAGAGACTTCCACTTGTTTTCTTTGCTTGAAATTTTCCTCACCCATCTCTATACTCCTCTTGTGCAGGTACCTACTGTAACACTGTCTCCTCAAAGAGGCTGCCCACAATTTACCTGTTCACATATCACTTGTCTTCGCTCACCCCAGACCAGCCATCATTCTTTATTCCTTTATTCTACCTTTTCTCATGAATTTAATACAATCTGAAATTATAACATTTATTTGTCCGCTTTTGGTTTTCTGTCTTCCTAACTAAAATGAAAGGCAGGAAAGATGTCTGTCTCGGTCCCCACATATCTTTAACACCTAGGAAACACTTGGGGTGTTCTGATAGCTAGATATTCATTTAGATGAGGGAATAAACTGCTTGAAATTTTGTACCATGCTGCTTTGATAATATAATTTTAGAATTACCTCATTATTAGACTTAATATAATATAACAAAGATGGAGGAGACTCCACTTGAGGAATGTGAGCAGATTAACATAAAACGGCATGAGAAAATTACTGAAGAAAACATACTCATTTTTCAGTCTTATCTCACCTTGTAGAAATCTGTGGGCTTTAATGGTTTGACAAGTTATTTGATAACATAGTCACAAGTATTGTATAAACCCACCAGAGCATTTTCTTTCATTATGTTATCATCTCTCAGAAAGGGATATATTTCCATGTTTAAGTAATATTGAACCCAATTCACTGTAAGGTGTACATCAGCTTCTTACTTAAAAATTGGGCCATTGTTATCTAATTAGCTGTCTATATTAGACAAATTGTCAATCATTCAAATGATTCCTAGGCCAGAATATTACAGTAAAAAAAGCACTGGACTAAGACTCAAAAGAGTGACTTTAGATCATGTATTATCCAAGCCATGCAAAACTAAGCCTCATAGAGCAGAGCATAATAGTTATAACTATATGATCCATTTACAGATGTGTGAGTGAGGGCACATACATGAAATAGGGAGGTAGAGAATATCAAATGATAGAACACATCAAGTACTTTGATACCTGGTACTTAAAAGTGGATTATTACTGAATAGTGAAAGCTAAACTTCATTGAGCATGTATTATGTTCTAGGATTACTCTATATGTTACCTTTATTATCCCAGTTAGTCCCATAGCATGTGTGATAACAGCACTTGTTCTCATTATGTGTGTGAGCACACTGTGAGGCATGCAGGGTTAAGTGACTCTATAAGGGCTGGGATCAGGCTCCAGCCAGTGGTGGTCTGAAGTTTGGGCTCCATTTTACCCTGCTGCACAGATATGGCCTTAGAAACATTCCAAAGAGTTTTTCCCTTTTCAGTTCCCTACTAAATGAAAAAAGTATATGACATTCAGCTCAGCAACTGACTCATGGTAGAGAACCTTAAATACTAATTCTTTCCCTTCTTTCAGTATATAACCTGCCTCTTTTTGAACTTGTTTTTCAGTAAATATACTTTCTTCCTACAGGCATTTTAGGTCCCAGTGGATCATTCCACTGAAAACAGGTTTGTAATAAGATGAACTAGTGGGTGTTACTAAGAATAAATGCCAATATTTTTATTACCTTTTCTATCAGGAACTGTGCTAAGCAGTTGCTCTGTATGAACTCATTACAAAAACTCAAAATTATTTTGTCAAATATTTTTTTTCTTAAGCTTCTTTAGAGTTATGTTGATGAGTATTCTAACATTTTTGTCCACCACATGGACTTGCTGATTGTCGTAAATAAACAGGAACTTATTGAGGACAAAAGGAAATCATGAGATCATTCCACCATACCCTTTTCTCCTCACTAAATAATCCTCCTAATAAACAAAAGGAAGATTTATTCCCAGTTCTTCTTTAAAAATACAATTTTTAACTTTTTTTTCCTTCTGAACAATAATAAGACTTTATTTCTCACTGTCTACACCTGTGGAAGTGGCCTACCTGGATTTAGATTATATTTAATTCAAAATCCCTTGGATTCCTTTGGACATAGTTGTTCGCGGGGACGGGGCGGTGGGGGGAAGCAATCTCTTTTTACCTGGAGTGTTGGGAGGAACAAGGTTTGATCATTTTGAGTATAGGTAATCTTCTTCAGTAGGTTATATTTTAAAAAGGGCAGTAACAATTTTATTTCTTATTTCTTTATGCTCAAAACCTAAAACAGCTGAGGAAGACTATAGCATTACCTTGCAGAAAACACACAACAGTCTAGTATAGGCACAGTGATTTGTTCCTAAATATACCTGGAGGGATATGAAACTCTGATTGTAGAAATTAGGTATTACACTATCTGAGCAAAGACTCTGGTTTCTGTCTCAATTGCAGTTTCCATCCACACCCAGCACGGCAGACATTGACTGACAATTTGCCAGAAGATCGGAGGTAGCATTTTCTTTATATTGTTCATTCAAAAGACATCCAGAATCCTAGCAGTTTGTTCATTGCCTAACAAATGTCAAGAGAAAATGGATGAGTTTTGAACCAAATTCCTAAATGCAGAAAGAAGCCCTTTGGGAGTATCAGGTGTGTCCAAGGTCTTAGAAAAATATTGAAAGTTGTTGCAATTTGTTGCACACACAAAATTAGGCTTTGTCTTTGACATAATAACCAAACATAAATCACATAAAGTAACATTTTGACCTGAAATGACACTACAGGGCATATTGATGTCCTTATAATATACCAAATTACATTAAAAAAATGGAAAATATGAAGTTCTTACCATTTTTCTTCATACTGAGCAATTTTCTTCATTTATAAAAATATCAGATTGCATTTCTCCTTTGAATTGTCTATTATTTTAATTAGAGAACTGGGGAGCTTTCTTTCTTGCTAAATCTCATCCCTGTTGAACCATAATGAATAGTTTCAAGCTGTCAGCATAGAAATGCTATTTGGAGCTGCCCTGTCACGTGAAGGGTTCTTTTTCTCCATGTCAAAGCCACATCTTTTTTTCTTTTTACTCATAAGTGAGCAAATTAGGAGGAAGCTAAAATGAATAAATCCTCATTACATTCCAGAAAAGAGCATTGTAAACTGCTTACATAAGCTGTACCAGGCAAATTAAATGGAGAGGAGCTCCTTATTACACCAGAAGGTAGGATGACTCTTTAACAATTGTCGAGAGTCCCTCAGAGTGTAAATACTTTAATTTCACACCTGGCCCGAATATGTCAGGAGTGATCTACCTCTTACATTTGAAACATCACTCCGTCTCACTGTGGAATGGAGTGGGTTGCACTTGAAGTCAAATTCTTAAATAAAACTTTTTTAGACTGCTTAAAATTCTGCCTTCTCATGATACATATGAACTTGCTTCTTTTTCTGTAAACTTTTCTCTTCACCCACACCACACTTCCCTACTTGACATATATTAAGGAAAATAGGCTCATTTTTCTAAGAGCATTTTTATCCCAACTTTTAAATTTATAAGCATCAGGTCTTAGAATTTTTTGCCAGTCCCAGTGGTCTAAAGGCAGTGGTGTGATACAGAAAACAATGCTAGTAAGGTAGCAAAGGGCATATTGCAACATTTCCCTGCATGTGAGTTCCACACATTTAGTCCTTTATAATTATAGAGTATTAGAGTAAAATTGTGCACAGATGAAGGCCATTATCACACACAAAATTTTCTAAGTTCTCTCTAGACTACAGCTACATTTAGGTTTGCCCAACACTTCTTTCCTAAAGCCTGATTCACAGACAACCCATGAGTGTGAGTGACATTCACCCATTTTTTCCCTCTGTTTATCTAAAGATACACAGATGCAAAGAGAATTCTGTTGAATTCAAATGTAATATAGTTTATTCCATGAGATTTTTTCCACATACCAGTTAAATTTATTAAATAAATTATGTGAGTCTTTAAAGTACAAATTTACTGATATTGTGTATAAATTTTTAGTTTTACTTTTCTGTTTTCTCTCTTGGGTATAATTGTTGTCTATTTTGACACATGTGTTACACTTGTAACAACATGTACACAGAGGATAATGGTCGCTAAACTCCTAGGAGCCCATTAAATTTCAGAAATTGTAAAGAAAGTTTAGCAATAATCCCCATTATAAAAAAAAAATAGGGGCTGGGGATGTAGCCCAGTTGGTAGAGTGCTTGCCTCACATGCATAAAGCCCTGGGTTCAATCCCCAAATCTCCAGCACCACCACCACCACACACACACACACACACACACACACACACAAATAGTAATTATTATTTTGTGTATAAATAACTAGCAATATAATGCAACTCTTTGAATTGTTAAATGCTGACATAGTGTGATGGAGGAATTAGATTATTTAATACTACTTTATTTCAAATTACTGATGCTTAGGATCCAGAAATATTCAAATATTACAGTGCACTTTACCCTAAGATATGTAAAATATATTTTTTCTCCAAGACTAAATCTCCATGTCTGTGATGTGTATCAATATCTGAGAATTGTTATATTGCAAAATATAGAAAATTTTCAAATTTAAGAATCTTTAAAATATTCAGGTTACATATGGCAGCTATAAACTTAACTTGAATTTTCTGGCCCAAGTGATCAGGGCATCAGCTTCTCCTTGTCTCCTTGACCTTACTTCTCTTGTTTTTAAACTCGAGACTGCAGTGAGAGTAGGCACTAGTTCTTGATGTCCATCGAGAGAGGATCCCCTGTCTGGAAGAGAGTTCAGGCCTAAGGCTTCTCTAGGCCCTACCTTGACCCCGATTCCCAACCTTTCACCAGGTTGCAAGTTCCTACCTAAAAGACAAGGTGACAAAGCACCACTTCCAGGCAATACTTCCCCCGTGCTAGTCAACACCACGGTTGAGTTTTTGATTGGTGTGTGTGTTTTATTTAGGACGCAGGAAGGATGAAAGTTCCTTTAGTCATTTTTCTTTCCTATTCAGCACACAATATCCATTTATTTCACAGGGGAGATAAGTAATACACAAAACTATAATTAGATAATATTTTGGAAGGGAAAAGAAAAAGACAATTAGAGGAGACCTTGACTGTGGGGTGGGAAGATTATAATTTTTAACAAGGTACTAAGGAAAGGCCTCAATTAAAAGATGACATTTGAACAAAGACTTCATTTTACTTAGAAATCATCAAAGTAAGGGGATTCTGAGGTATGACAGATCCCTGAAAAAAAGTTGAAATACTCAATTAGCTGGGTAAAGCTGAATTATTAAATGTTTAGTATTCTGATAGGATAGAACTGATTTTTAAATATACTCAATAAATGCACATTCTTAACTCTTAAAGGATAATCCCAGTTGACCAGAGCTAGCCACAACACTTGTTTTCATAGAATAATTTTCACTAAAGAAATGTTGTGTTAATACTAACCCATAAGTATGGGAATCAACTTTTTTTGGTAATCACACTCTCTTAAAGAAACAGTATTGCCAGTATATTTATATATTTATTTGTTTTGATACATCTGTCCACCACTGAAAATTCCTTCCCTGTGTACTTAAAGACATATAATTAACACCTTCATCTCAAACCCACCAGATTCAATATGTAAGCTACCTCAGAGCTTTTGGTGAAAATCCTTGGGTTACTCAAATTTCCTCCCAATTAAAGATTCATATATCTGCTTTAAAATTTTTGAAGCAAAAATGTCCCATTAACAGGAAATTAGAATAAACATTATAGTTACTGGAAATATAAATTGAATGAAACTATTGGCAGATACATTTTTAGAAATGCATTCTGTTGTAGATACGTTATCGATTTCAGCTACAAGAAATCAATGGGTTATTAACTGTTTTAATTTTAACAGACTCATTTGATAAAACCAGCACACAACTTTGTTTAAATACATTTGGAAGTGACTTTTCAAACATATACCTTCCAGGTCTATAATGGTTTGGAACATTAACCACAAAACTCATGAGCAGGTATTGAGGGACTTCTCCGACTCATAAAAGGAAAAGTCTATGGTCATCCACAAAATAATAACAGTTATTCCTATATTGAGATCAACAAAAATACAGGGATGAGATGAAAAGAAGCTTTCTACTCTTCAATCCCACCTAAGGTGTGTACTCTCTTTACAGTTACTTTATACTTCAAAGTTCTGTTTACTCAATGTGTCCTAATGTGAATTCTAACAAAAGAAATTCAGATTCCATTTATACATTGCCTTGATTTAGGAAATACTACAAATCAGTCATGTCTTAGAGATGTTGGAGAAATTTTTTAGTATCTTTTGAAGTTTTCACTACCTAAAGTTTTGGAGAACCTTTTTCTACTGTATCATTCATCTACCCCCATGAATAAGCTGTGTCGCTTCTGGCTGTGGAATATAATCCAGTCTACTGGGATTTTGCAGCTTTGCAAGAAAAGCAAAGTTATTTCTTGAGGACTCTGTTCTTTCTCATTAACTAGAGAGAAGGTTCTGGCCTTCATTGTGTGTGCATGTGTGCGCATGGGTTTTCTTGAAAGCATAGAAAGGCATTCTGTTTTCTGAGAATGGAATTGATTAGTCTTGTCTAAAACAGTCTATCCATTTTGTTCTGTAAACTACAGGTATTCTATCAATGTCTCCTTTTTTGAAGTCTCTAAAGAAATTCACAGAAGATTTCTGGTAGCATTCCAGAAATATGAATTGATGTCATTTCTGCAAGTAGGTAAATCTAGGTAGGGTATGTGTTAAAATAAAGCAAGTATACTATACATTAAGTATATTTTAAGCCTAGACAAAGGAGCCATGTAAAGTATTTCAAGACAGGCAGTGTTTTTTTCAAAAACGATTTTTGCTTCTTTTTGCTTTTTTTTTTTTTTTTTTTTCTTCAGAACAGAGCCCACAATTGACTATAGAAAAGTTATTTAAATTCACAATCTCGGTGAGCAGTACTGTTCTAAAATTGAAAGGGATAGTCTCTGAGGAGGCAAACTAAATATTGTGTGAAGAATTTATCTCTAGGGCAAGTATTTCCCATTTTCAGTTTCTTACAACTAAGCCCTCTCCAAGGAAGTTTCCTAATACTTTCATTTATAATCCCAATGATATTTCTGATAGTATATCCACTTCCCTTGACCTGCCACTCATTCCTGCCTCCCATGACAAGGGGTCATAGATGGTAGCGTGACCAGACAAAAAGCTTTCTCTGAATTTTGGACATATTAATTTTACTGCAATGTAGCAAGAAAGGAGGGGGAACACATCATTTTCCACTTAGGTATGTACTGGTCTCACATCTTATTAATGTTGTTAACCTCTCTCTGGGTTGTTGGTATCACTATATCATGAGTGTTAATGCTACAGCTTTTGTGTGTAATTTCATTCCCAGATCAATGTATCTGTACATAAGATACTCCTGAAAAGAGTTTACAGTTGCTTCAAAGCTTACCAAAGCACTGTCATATGTTTTTGACTTCTGTGACAAACTGGGAAGCAGGAAAAGATGCTGTTATTACCCCCACTTACAGTTGGAGATGGAGATGAATAGAAGAGCAATCTCCATTCTAATGCAGCATCAAAATGCAAGACTATTCCTTTTTACTTCAAGTCTAAAAAGTTTTACCACTTAATATTCTCTCCCCTGGTAGCATATAACTTGCTTGATACATACCCAAAACATTAAATAGCAGAATGCAATATAATTAATTTATATGACAAAAAAGATGTCAATGTACAAGCCCAATACTCATTGGCATTACTGACCTAAAATTCCAACTCTGTTTTAAAAAAAGCCACAATTGTGCATTAGACATTATATGTTGTTTCTTTCCAGTATCTGTTCAATAGTATCTTTTCCATCACAATGCCTAAAAATCAAAATCTAACAAAATTCACACAAGGCTAAATACAAGTAATGCCTTCATAATCACCTATGAAATATCTGTATTCACATACTTATAAATATTAAATCTGTATTCAGATATCAGAATACTTATTCACTCATTAACTCTGTCATTAGTATATCTAGTAAACCATACTTGGTACTCTTCATTTTGTGGAAGGTCTGAGAGAACATGGGAATTTATAATTATAATTAAGGAACACACCAGAGTAAACCACTTGCTACTTCCTGATGTCATAGAGAGACACAGGGTTGTAAATAACCAGGAGGTATGGCATGGCTAGAATAGAAATAATACATTTGTATTCAATTGTGATTACTCTCAAAGGTTTTATATTGTTACATAGATTAAACTTTGTTACTTTAACTTATACTCGTATTTTTTTATCTTGAAATTCATTTTTTTTGTGTGAACACAGAAACTATCATATGCCTTTCCTGTGAAGTAATGACAACAAATTCAGCTAAATTTATTTTCAAGATTTCTGAAGTGTTCCAATATGAGATGATTTATGCTACTCCAATGATTTGCAGGTGGAAGAAAAAATAATGAAAATGTCTTTCTTCTCCTTACCTTTGCAGAACTGAAGCAAAATGGAGAAACGACAGTATTACTGGTAGTATAAGCCAAAAAATAAAAAAATAAAACCACTTATCATATACCCTCTTACAAAACTTATGAACATTTATTTTTAAAACCAAAAGAAGTATGTTGACTAAAAATTCTCATGCAACAAAAATCTTCAGTTTTTTCTGAATTGGGTTCTATCACCCTCAAACCTACAGTTTCATTTGTTGCTCTATTTAAAGAGACCTTCCTAAAACGACCTGGCTTATAATTTTATTTAGGCAAAAATCTTGAAAATATTTTTATCAGAAAAATTATCACATGCAATTTTTACTCTGAAAATGTTATATACTTCCATTTGTTTTCATAAACAGAAATAGCTTAGGATAAATGACATGCAAATATCTTTACAGTAAAATGAAATTACATCAAAGTAACTCATTTAAACATTGTTTTCATTTAATTTTCAAAAAGCAAAAATTCTCATTATTGGAAATGACATGGTTCTGGAACTGGGTACAAAGGTAAAGGAGACCTATAGCATGTTACTTTAAATAGACGGTTCTTCTGAGAAAATGCCTTTTATTCATACTTACAGCACCATTAGTTACCAAATTACCTGTGACCAAGTGAAAAACCCTGAACACCAGTGACATGCTTTCCTCGTTTACTTACCAAATCTATCCTAATGGCTGAAAGATTGGACTGACACTGGAGAGAAAAGGAAGTTAATATGATGGACAGGTCGTGCTGTTGGAGAAGATGCTGGAATGAGCTGAGTCTATTTTTAACAGCTTTTAACTTTGACTTTTCTCATCACTTCTAGACTCAAGATTTGTCAAAGAAGCTATAACCAATTGGTCAAAAGAAATTTGAGTAGCTCCATTTGGATTAGATGTAGAAAAATTGTCTCCAGAGATTAAATGTGGGAAAGTATTCCTGATTTTCAAATATGTTATGACATGGATTTAATTCAGTTAAAATTTTGTACTTGAAATTCTCTGAATGGAGGTAAATAAATGCATTAGTTGATGGATTTATTTCTCTTAAAAAGTCTAACATCGTGAGACATGTTTTCATTGGTCATCATCACCATCCATCACTAACTTCTATTAAATGCTTAATATTTAATATAGCATCATAACCTTATTTTCAATAATAGTGCTGTGTACTGTATCATAACATCTAGACATCTAGTTTTATATAGACACTAGACATCTAGACACTAGTTTTATATATATATAAATTATGACCAAATTTAAAATATAAAAAGCCCAAATACTTTTCCATACTGATTGTAATAATTGTAGCAGTCTCTATTATTCCTAAATTTCATGTCTCACTTTAAATCTAATATTTATTGTTATTATACAAATTAAAATTTTACCAGGTATCTTTGTTAGTTTATGTTAGAGTGCATAAAATATATTTTCCTCTAAAAAATCTATATTGTATTTTCCTCATTTCAAGGACAAATATACTTAATGAAAAACTAAACTTTAATAGTAGTTTTATGCTAGAGTGCTAGCATATAAATATACTAGAGAGAATATTGATCAAAAACTAAGGAATACCACTTCCCCGGCAATGACACTGACAAGATATGGATCCTATTGATAAATGCTAATGGCAGGGAGGTTCTATTTTATTCTGAAACCACTAAGAAGATGCAATTTCATCAGAGAGGAATGCAATTTTTACCAAGAAATTATATTATTTTGGTTTTTTTGTTGTTGTTGTTTATCCAGCAATAATTGAAGATTTCAAAACAGGCACAAAACAAGTAAAAATTTAAAACTGAAAAAAGAAATCACAAGCTCAGGACTTGAGACAATGAGAATTAATCCAGTAACCAGGGACATAGTAGCAACTCCAGAACTAATTATGACCAACAAGGGAAAACTGGTTTTTGAAGAATTTTCTCAGGAAGCACAAGAAAAAGGGATAAGGCTGTCTTTCAGTTTCTTAATACAAAGAATGGGATCTGGCTGACTGTAAGGTCCACGAATTTGGAAAGTTGATCTCAAAAACTTGAAGAGGAAGAAACCTCAAATCCTCTGAATATGAAAAATTAATTTAAAGGTAAAATCAACAATAGTAAAATAACTAGAAAGACATAAAACACATTGATATTTACTTCTATGTGGTCGGACCATTATGGAGGGGAGGACTTTTTCTATCTAAACATTTTCTACAGGTTTCTACACTGCTTTTAAAGTTAGAAATCAATAATAAATGTTATTAGAAAATAAATATGAGAAAATAATTAAAATCAAACACAGGATGGTGGTATAGCATGTAAGAATTCTGTAAGGAAGGCTAGAGTTTAATATAAGCAATCTTTGTGACAAAAAGAAAGAGTTTCAGTATAGATACAGAAAGGGGGAAGAGAAGAGAACAATTCAAGTATCCATGAAATTGAGAGATGAATATTTGTTGGAAATATGGATAAAACAGAATTTCTAAACCATATTTCTCTTTTTCTGTAAAGGAAGCAGATCTTTGCATGAGAACAATTAGAATAAATATTGAAACCGTGTAAATGCAAGCCTAGGCTTAGAGGCTCCTCTCGATGTTTTCAAGTGCTCCACACCAGGATGATGTTGACCGCAAGGCAATCTATTGTAATTGAGCAGGAAAATGGATTATATTTAGTACATAGAAACTGAATATCATAAACTCAGAGTTGCTATTGAGGAAAGCAGACAAGCTATATTGACTAGAATGTTCTCACAAAAATGAGACTTGAAGTTCATCTGCCTGTGCCACTGCCTTTAGAACATCCTAAAGGTTACCTTGACAAGGGGACTTTTAATACAGAGAGGAAGAAAGCAATGAATAGACAATAACATGGGCTTCCACAAAGCATGTTCTAATTAATTCCACTATGGCATAAAGTCAGGGAAGGAGTTTAGGAAAGATCTCTGCAGCAAATGAAGGAAGACCTCAGGGATAAATTATAATGAATTATAAATAAATGGAAATTTTCTGAGCATTTCCATTCAGAGCCATCTCAATTGCTGATAAGTCTTTTGTAGCTCCTGTCTTTTGTGTCTCCTTGATCTGGGTCTTTGCTAGTCTCCATGGCCTTTCTCTGTCTTGGAAGTACATGGTTGTATGGGAAGGAACCTCAGGTCAGGGAAGGGGTAGATTTCATTTTCCTAATGGCTTCAGATAACAGTCAAACTTTAGTTACTGCCCAATGTGGCAGCTTGCTATGGTCATTTCCTTTCTTCTGTTTCTTGCTACCATAGGAAGTTTAAAATTACCAATGGGGATTTGGAAAAGTAGTCAAGGAAGAAAAAGCTTATAGGTTAGTTCATGAACCCAGTATTTTTGAGAAATCTTAGCAAACAGAAAAGGCACTGGAAGGTTGCATATTAGCAAATTTTGGCTCAGTTTAACAAACTTGGGAGAAAAAGTAACAAGGTAAACTAATATCTTTGAGAGCATTTAGAAGTACATTAAATAATTACATTCTCGTGGGTTTGACTGTTGAAATGATGTGAACTTGTACAGAGATCTCTAGATGAGAATTCCAGCTCTCTATATCCCTGGATTTAGATCAAGAATGGATTTACCAAATTAGAAGTGGCAAGAAGCTAGGACTTGAGAATCAATATCTGAAGATACTATTGAAATTATCACTGATAGGTTCAATTCAATAATATCCTCTTTACACAAGAACACCAAAGCTTAGCACTTGAATTGGTTACATTCTAGTTTTCCTACATGGGTTTTCATAGTACACAAGATGTTTTGAGAAACTTTTTTTCAAATTGTTTTATTGTTAAAGTTCATCATGTTTGGATTTTTACTAGATACACAAGTACATCTAAGCAGGAATATGTATTTGTGACAATGATTATTTTAAGATGACAATTTGAAAAAAAGTCTCTGTTGACACCTTAAAATAGGCCAGTTTTTAAATGGTGGTGATGGTCCCTATATTTATGCATTTACACCAATGTTCATAAAGTGTAAGACCCTTCCAAAGGAGTAAAATAATTTTGCAGCTGAAATTTTCATTAAGGATTCTAAACAAATTACTGTTGAACCTTTTGAAATGATAATTTCATGTGAACTTGGGTTTATATAACTAGTTTAACAGCATCAGGTTCTTAATGAAAGAATAAAATTACAAATTAAAAGTTTGAATCAAGGAGACATTTTAAACTAGGGATTTTAAGATAGGATAGTTTTTTGAAGTACTTTTTTAAAACACATAACAACATGCATTTAGTTTACTTTAAAAAATGATGCAGACTTTCAAAAATGGCTAAAAATTTTCTTAAACTTAGATCGTTATAATAAGACCAATGGATCAAGAGATATTTCATGTTTATGAGAGGCAATTGTGATCACTATAAGAATTATTCATGTGAAAAGAGAATTTCAAGATTCCAGTAGAAGAGAAAACATGTTTGTGGTCATGCAGCTTTGTGGACAAGGAGGGGCAGAATGTGGTCTACAAAACAGAAGACATTTCTGACTCACTGTCAAAGCCATATACTCCAGTCTCTATTGTGGAAATTAAGTGCACTTAGAGTACATAGGGTAAAATAAGAACTTAAGGCTACATAGTCATAGATGCTAACTTCAGTTTTGAAATTTTTCTATTAGTTACTGCTATTAGTTATGTTATGGTAAACATTTTACGACAGAAAGCTTTGGATATCACCACCAAATCATTCATAGTTTAGGAAAAGGAAAGAGAAAGAAGTCAGTAATATTTAAGTACCTACTGTATTATATGAACATAATAAATTACCACATTTAATACTCACATGTACTCATGTTAGGAAGTAGTAGCTCCATTTTACAAATGGAGAAACTGAGGCCCTCTCAGACTCTAGTTTTCAATTCAAACACATTTATGAGATTCCAATGAATTATACTTTATATCTGACAATGGCAGGTTATAGTCCATTCTTGAACAAGAAAGTCATAAATAATTTTGCACTTAATTTAAAAAATATAAATTGTGAACTTGGGCAGCTACTAAACTTTCATATGTGTTTCTTCATCCTAAAATAGGGATGACAATAAATATCAATTATGGCAGATAATTGATATCATTTACATCAATTATTGATAGTAGTTGATATCATTTATATCAATTTGATTGTCACAATGTTTATATTCATTATCCTCGTTTTAGAATGAGGAAACCCACATGCAAGAGTTGGAGCTGCTGAAATTCACACAGCTAACGTGATGAAGCCGGATTTTGATTTTGAGAGTCTGATTTCAGAAGCTCAGTAAGAGCCACTCTAATCCACAGCCTCCCTAGTGATGAATGTAAACACGGTGACATAAAAGAAGATGTTCGTGAGCAGGAACAGTTTCTTTTAAAAGCATCTCTGAAGAAATGATTATTTATGCATAATGTATCCATGTATGAATATTATATAACAGAATATTAGTTATAGCCTAGTAATATAATTATCAAACACTCATTTTTCTTGATGTTTATGTACCCCTTCCTACCCCCCAGTTCCTACATTTGTATACCTCCTTTTTATTTACATTCCCTTGCTCTGATATTTTTATTCTAAGCAAGCAGAAACTACAAACCCAAACAGTCTGATGGATATGAGGCTTCAAGAATGATTTTAAAAGGTTATTGGCCCACAGGACAGGAGGATTTGCACCTAAATCATATCAGTGCTGAAGATCTGAAGCTGCTGCAAAGCCCAAAAAGGCCCGATGATCAACAAGTACAAACTGATTCAAGATTTAAGACCAATGGGTCAGATAAATAATTCTGAGGCTTTATCAATAACAGAAATCATTGTAAATAGGTAGCTGTTTTATCTCCCTTCATTCTCCTCTGTTTATCTTGCCAGCTTTGAGTTCTCATCTAAATAAAGTTGCTAGAATAAAGGCTACCCTCATATCACCATCAAAGGCACATAAAGATTAACCAAAATACTTGTATTTACTAAAATTCACAACCACAAATTTACCTGAAGTAGGTTTTGGTTTCTCTGCTCAATGCAATGGAGATACTTGTAAGCAAATGAAAAATTTTTTTCACTTCTGAAAAGTTTCGGTTTTTTTCCCTCTGAGACTACTTCTGTAGTCTCAGAGGGAAAAAAAAAAATAATGCTTTTTACCAGTACTATGGTACTACTGCCAACTTAGAGTGGTCTCCAAAGCAGTTTCCAGTTGTATCAAGAAATGAGGGCTTTTCCCTTGGAGCTGGCAACAGGAACAGAGGTTCCCAGACTGGAGACTACCACAGAGGGGCATGTTATGAAGCACCTCCACTCAGCCTTAGCAGAGTCATGAACTTCAAGATAGACTTATTTTTAGTGCAAACTTTATGATTCCAAAGGCACTGTTCACTCAGAAGTAGACTAGCTCATGGTAGTGACGGATCATCTCTCTGTAAAAATGCAGTAGAAAATCTGAAGGAAAGTGGAGGTTTTTTCTCAAAATTTAACTACAAATAAACAAAATTAAAAAGTCCCAAGTTTATTTTATAAATGCAAACTCATTATATCAGAGGGGAAAAAATTTTCTGGCATGAAATTTTTAAAAACAAATTTGAATACCAAACTGAAAGTGATTGACACATCAAATAGGTAAATTTCCAATACATTTTGCTGGAGATTTACATAATGGGCTAATAATTTTTTAAAAAATGCTCTCCTAGAAAAATAATAAAATCACAATGAAAATACATAACACTGCCTATAAGGTATTATCTTCAAACAACTGAAATTGAATCTGATCAAGTGTCTAGATTGCAAAGCTTGTTTATAGGAATAAAGGACAGAGAAACATGCTAAATGATGGCAGGAAGGTGAATTAGCAAAATTCCAACTCTGAGAATCATCCTAAGACTCAATTTCTTTAGTTTGTAAATTGTATGGAGGGAAAAAAGATTAAGGGAAAACTCAGACACAAACCAAGAAATTTCATGTACAGAACATTCTAACAACTTGTAAAACAATTTGTTAAGACATGTGAATATTGATTAGATATTTGATGCTATTAAGAAATTACTTTTTTAGCATAATGGTTTTCCTGGCTATATTCCTCTCTTTCTCTGATGTGACATTTATTCACTTTTGGCATTCCCTTTTGTTTTGTTTTTTTTTAATAATTTTGGTGTGTGCTGGAATTGCCCATCTGTTCATGTGTATTGGTACCCTCTGTTTAATATGTTCTTCAATTTGTCTGAAAGTTTCAATATTTGGGCCACCACAGGTCTGATTCTATAGACCCACTTTTAAAAATGGGTTTAGTTTACTCATCTCAGTGCCTCACAATGTTTTATGGTGTGCCACACATTGCATATAAAATATCAGTGAAAATCAAAGTAAAAGTCCTCAGGAAAAGGGGTGCATCTCTGAAGCCACTGGTGTGGGGCAGAAAGAGGTGTGGGGTTGCTGACTCAACCTCATTGGGCCTTGGGCCTTGGGCCTTGGGCCTTGTTGCTTTCAATTCCACTGATGATGGGCTTCAGGTGACTGGTGGCAGGAGAAGAAGCTTCCCTTCAGCAGTACTTTTACTATGACCAGGGAGCTGTCAGTTCTTTTGCCCTGCCCCCAGCCTCAAGCAAGCACAGGGTGGCTCCCAGGGTAAGTTTTGGGCCCTCCTGCTCCTTCCTCAGCTGTAGGCCTCCTCTAACTCATGCCCTAGGTACTTTCTCTCAGTTCTCCTGCCCCACCTCTAATTTTCTGTGTGAGCAATGAATGAAGAACAAAGGGAAAGAATCGACAGGTGAGCCCAACTATATTTCTTTTGCTGGAGATTCTAGGTATTCTAAACTATTGAGCCTCCTATCCTACTTTCCCTTCCAAAAATTTGCTAAATTGTCAGGTGATTTCTTTTCACTCCAGCCGTGGTGGGTTTTCCTCCGTCCTCTCATTGCTCAGTCAAAAATGATAGGAAACTGGGATCTTTTCTCTCCTAAAACAGGCTCATTTTCTGGAATTCTTTATTGTTTGTTACTTTGCCTCCTTAAATATAACTTAAGATGGTTTTGTAAGTTATCTAGTTTAATTCTCTTTTAGCTATATTGCTAGACATCTTTCTACCTTCCCAGGGCAGGTAGAAATTTCCCAGTTGAATCTTTATTCTTTAGAGATGCATATTGAAATAAATGCAGATGATATCTGAAAATATCTGGGAATTGCTTCAACGTGGTCCAATGGGATAGAAGGAAGTTTAGGTGTGATAAATAAGTGTGCCCATAGTAGGTATTATTGTTGAACTGGGTTTTTAGTAAATAGATGTTTATAATACCTTTCTCTCTACTTTTGTATATGGTTGATTATAGTTTCCATAATAAATAGGGCTTCTACAAAGATGTTAATACTTGGGTTAAGTAAAATCATAAGAGGTCATGAATTTGGACTGGCAACTTGTACTGGGCCCAACAGACCGAACCAATATAGTTTAATAACAGCAACTGAGCTTTGGTTGGTTGCATGAGACCCAATAGCCCATTAAATAATTAAGCTGTAACCAATTTGACTGATTGGTTAACTAAGGAGTAGCCAATCAAGCTGTTTTCCATTACTTCTCTCCATTATGACACCAATACCATCTGGCCTTGGCTGGAGTTCTCAGAACCTGCTCTGGTTCTAAGAGTTGTTTGATTCTCAAATCATGTTTTGTTTAGTGTATATTTCTCAAATATTATTGATACAATTAGCCAAAGAAATTTCCCTTTTCATGCCTGTGGGGATAGGAAGTTTTCAAAATTATCTCCAAGTTTTTCAGGGACAAGAACAAAAAGAAAATAATACTCAATTACAGAATTCAAAATGTCAATAAAGAAATTGGGAAAAAAGAAAATTTTTTGAAGTTTCTTATTAAGACTAGACAGAAATCTTTCCTGAGGATTCTCATAAAGAGAACATTGGAAAATATAATAACAAAGTAGTGTCAGAATAACCTCTTCTCACAGTAAACCGTGATGAATTTCTTAGAAATTTTATTACACCATCTTTCAATAAGGGTAGATGGTATCACACAAAAGTAAAAGCCAGCAAAGAGGCCTTGTAATTTGCTCTACTTGCCCAGACTCTCTGTGAAAATATTAACTTTTGGTCCTTCAGATTTTTCTGTGTGTTTCTTTCAAGGCTGAGTTCTTATCCAATAATGCTTAAGTATTATTCCAACCTCCACCTCCTCCTAGAAGAGGATCTAGATGCACAGTGGAAGTTTATATAAAATCATGAGGAGGGATACAGGCATGTGGCCCTCCTGCTGTTTGGTTACCATGGTGTTGTCTCACTCCTTCTTGTCTGGCACCCCCAGTGTGGGTCATTCTCATTTCGGGGGGAGATGTAGTGATGGCGTTCAAGTAGCTCAGCCCCTTTATCTCTTCCTGGTTCTGTGACCCTGAAACAGCCACAGGATACCTCCAGTAACTGACTTTCAATGGTCTACTCCTTTGACTGTTTCATCTGGGAGAAATATTGACTCTTAATACAGTGCCCAGTACCTTTCTTGTAGTTTTTTTCTACCCTGAACTTAGGGAGCCCCAGTTGGAGAAGAGAGAGATTCCCATAGCTTCTCTTTGGGAGAGCTCTTCTGAAACCATTCTTAATTGCTTGTGATGATACGAATTTAGAGGGCCATGGAATTTCTCAAGAACAAAAATCCTTTTTATCTACTGATCCTATGAACACAGTTCTTCTATCAATTTTCCCTCTTTCACTCACCTACCCCCAACTAATTTAATTCTGGTAGGAAAGAGCAATAAATCCCTTTCAGAGTCATTCTCTCCCATGTAAAACCTCTCCCACTATCCAGGAAGGATTTTCATTGTAACCTTGACCTTAAAGCACATTCCAAATCTTCTCTAGACCATGGGAAAAACACAAATTTTTAGAAGTTTTAAAATCTTGCTCAGAGTTTTATCATTCACTTCAGAAAGCACTCAGTTTAAATTTCATCAATCTGATAAAGTTGATAAACATTTTATTAAATGGTGAAATTCTAACATATTCCCTTTTATATTGGGAGTGAACAGTGGTACCATAATCAGTTTCATTTAACATTAGGTTTTAGGTCCTTATTAGGTCAGAAAAGGAAAGGTAATAAACATAAAAATTAGAAAGAAAGGAATGACATTGTATCTATTTATACATGGTATTACTATGTATGTAGATATCTATAAAGGAAAATTAGAAAATTAGTGAAAGGTTTTCAATATTAAAATGGTATACAAAACTTAATTTTTTAGGAATTAAATTTCTTTATTTTTTATTTTTAATTAATTTTTTATTTATATATGACAGCGGAATACATTACAATTCTTATACATATAGAGCACAGTTTTTCATATCTCTGGTTGTATAAAAAATATATTCACACCAATTTGTGTCTTCATACATGTACTTTGATAATAATGTCCATCACAATCCACTATCATTTCTAACCCCATGCCCCTCCCTTCCCCTCCCTCTCCTCTGCCCTATTTGAGTTTGTCCATGCTCCTAGTCCCTAAACTATGAATCAGCCTGGTTATATCAGAGAAAACATTCAGCATTTGGTTTTTTGGGATTGGCTAACTTCACTTAGCATTATCTTCTCTAACTCCATCCATTTACCTACAAATGCCATGATTTTATTCTCTTTTGTTGCTGAGTAATATTCCATTGTGTATTTATGCCACATTTTTTTTTATCCATTTATCTATTGGAGGGCATCTAGATTGGTTCCACAGTTTAGCCATTGTGAATTGTATTGCTATAAACATTGATGTGGCTGTGTCCCTGTAGTATGCTGTCTTTAAGTCCTTTAAGTATAGACCAAGGAGAGGGATAGCTGGGTCAAATGGTGGTTCCATTCCCAATTTTCCAAGAAATCTCCATACTGCTTTCCAGATTGACTCTACCAATTTGCAGTTCCACCAGCAATGTATGAGTGTACCTTTTTCCCCATATCCTCGCCAACACTTGTTGTTGTTTGTCTTCATAATAGCTGTCATTCTGACTGGAGTGAGATGAAATCTTAGTTTTGATTTGTATTTCTCTAATTGCTAGCAATGATGAACATTTTTTCATATATTTGTTTATTGATTGTATATTATCTTCTGAGAAGTGTCTGTTCAGGTCATTGGCCCATTTATTGATTAGGTACAAAATAGAGGACACAGAGACTAACCCACATAATTACAATTATCTTATATTAGACAAAGATGCCAAAAACATGTATTAGAGAAAAGATAGCCTATTTGATAAATGGTGCTGGGAAAACTGAAAATCCATATGCAACAAAATGAAATTAAACCCCTATATCTCACCATGCACAAAACTCAACTCAAAATGGATCAAGGACCTAGGAATAAAGCCAGAGACCCTGTGTCTAATAGAAGAAAAAGTAGACCCTAATCTTCATCATATGGGATTAGGCCCCAACTTTCTTAATAAGACTCCTATGGCACAAGAATTAAAATCAAGAATCAATAAATGAGATGGTTTCAAACTAAAAAGTTTCTTCTCAGCAAAAGAAACAATCTGTGAGATGAATAGAGAGCCAACATCTTGGGAGCAAATCTTTACTCCTCACACATTAGACACAGCACTAATCTCTAGGGTATATCAAGAATTCAAAACTTCATTTTTAAGAGATGAAAACTAAAGTAAAATGAACTTACTGAAATGTCACTTAAAATAATATCACATATATCAAATAATTCTCAATAAACCAAAAGATGTTTTAATGTTGGATATCAAAATACAATCAAGTTATAAAAGCCAAAAGCAGATGGCAGGAAGAGTAGACAATTATATAAATTTACTAGTAGTCAACAGAAACAGTCTGTAAAACATATTAATATTTTTATGGGAAAGATAGTAATGCAGAGTAGGAGGGTAAAGATCAATTTTTAAAATATTGATCCTAGGATAAATGCTTATTCTTAAGGAAGAAATTTTGAATATTGAATTCTATCTCACATCATATACTAAAATCAATTCCAAGTGGGGATTATTGATTTAAATGAGAAAGAAATCATAAAATGTATATCTGCATGAAGTCAAAATGTTCCTTCTTAAAATCTTTCTTCTTAGTTCCACTAAGTAGAAGGAAAATATTGTTAAGTTTGACACATTAAGACTTTTCCATGCATCAAAAACAAAGTAAGAGAGTTAAAAGGCAAGTTTTCTATACCTGACAAATGACCTACATCCAGAATTTTTAAAAAATGGCAAATCAAGGAAAAGACAGACAACCTAGTAGAATAATTAACAAGAGACCTAGGTTAAAATTTAACAAAAATGGATCTCCAAAGGATCAATAAACTCATGAATAATCAATTAGTCACCATAGAAATGTATAAGGTTCAATGAGTTACTATCATATATCTAGCCCTATACTCAGAATTGCTAAAAATTAAAAGAATGATCAAATTATCAATACAGATCTAGAACAAAGTGAATGAATTATAGGGTTAGAAGAATTATGAAAATTAGTACTAATGTCAGCAAAATTGTTTAACAATGTCTGCAAAAGCTGAATAGAGGTGCAATTGATAATCCAGCAATACTCATTCTGAAAATCACTCAACAAATTGCACATGCCTGAAAGAAAATGGAAAAATTTTTTCATAATAATCTTATTTGTAGTCTAAAAACATAAAAAAGCCAAGATGTGCCTCAGCAACAGAATGAATTAATATACTGTGCTATGTTTATCAATAGTATCCTGTACAAGAAAATTGCATATGAAGGAATGACCCTGCCACTGTACTCATCACCACGACTAGATTTCATAGTCATATGGTTGAGCAAAGAAGCTTACAATGAAATATTGCATGTTATAGGACTGCATTTAAACTATGGTGTTTAGGAATACATATTTGGGAGACAAAGCTGTAAAACAAGGGGAGAAAATCAACATTATGGTTACCAGTGTCAGGGAAGAAGGTGACTAGTAATTGGGAGGGCACAGGAAAGAGATTTCTTTGATGCTGACAAATATTCCCTCTTTGACTTATGACACAAATATTTGCTTTGTGTAAACCTGTGAGAAACACATTTTTGTGAACTTTTCTGTTAGCTCTATTAAATACACACACACACACACGAATAAACACATACACCACAGAAAAAGCATGTCATTGAATGTTTCTTTATATTATAATAGAGGATTTAAAAGTGGGAAATTGAATGAGAATAATGAGTTGAAAATAATTTCAACCATTTGTAGGCAACTTATATAGTTATTAGTTGAAATATCAATGAAAATAAATCTTTTTACCAATAATAAGGTAAATGTGAGACTTGTTCAAGTCAGGGAAAAGCAAATGTTAGTTTTGATCCTGGTGAAATACTGTTAAGGGAATGAATGCTACAATGAAAGTATACATGAAAAGGAAAGAACAGTTCACATTTTAACATGGGCAATGAATTCCATGCAGGCTTTTCACATTGAGGACAGATCTTTTAAGTAAATGCCAACTCAGTCAGAAAGGTTCATTCCTGAATGCAAATGAAAATAACCACGAAAATGTGAAATAGAAGTGGATTTCATTTGGGGAAAAAGAAAGGGAATAGAATAGTCATTGAAGATTTTCAAAGGAAAAAGAAATGTAAGATTTGATGGAGCTTGCAAGTCCTGGTCATATCTAGGTTGAGCTCCTAAACTGTAGGCAATGAAGGAAGGAAGATAAAAGTATGTGCCAATAGTATTTTGTGAATCATGTGACTAGGGTGGGGGACACTGTAGCTCAGTGGTAGAGCATCTGTATAACATGTGTGAGCCCTGAGTTCAATCCCCAGGACCACCAAAAAGAAATGGCAAGTCCAGAAAAAATTATCAGGGAAAACATGTCAGTCAAGATATTAAATATTTATTAAGTCCCTGTACCTGCTCTCTACAAAGCTTTGTGCTAAATACTAACGAGGAGAGGAAGATAATATATGTGGGTGTTGAGAGAGAGAGTGCATGTGTGTGTGCATATATAATCACCACAGAATCCACAATTTATTCTATTGTAATTCTGAAAGAAATAAGCTTTCCCAAGACTTATCCAAGATAAGCAGAGAGAATTACTGGAGGAAGTAAGATTTTGACTGTGTCTTTGATATAGTTTAAGGCAGGTGAGAACTTGAAGGCAGGAAAAATCAAAATGTACTTGAGGTTCAATAAAGGATCAGATTTGCCAGAGCACATATTTAACCCAGGAGATCAGAGAGATGTAATGGGGGGGTTGGTAAATTAGAAACATGCATATGTGTATGAAAAAACTAAGCAATTATAACACTTCTTCCTTTGGAAGCCTTTTTTTTTCTTCCTCCAGGTCTAGAGAGCAAACCCAGCACCCCTCCCGTTCCAGGCAGGCACTCTACCACTAAGCTACACCCCCAGACCACTCACTAAAATTTTTGAATGGAACAACATTATAATATCGTTTTTGTCTCTTCAAAACTATTACATAATTTTTCCTTATGTGTATTAAAAATTATACTCAATTATATTTATTTGTGTATTAAATAGCTGTCTCTCTATTCACCTCTAAGTTCTCTATAAACGGAAATTGTCTTTAATAATCCTGGGTGCTATAGAGTCTCACACAGGTCTGGCTTATTGTGGAATATCAACATTTTAAAAAAATAATTTTTAAATAGTAAAGAATCTAACACAAGGGAACCATCAAGGGACGTTAGCAGTTATTTTTTTTTTCTGATTGAGCTAGAGTTGTAGACATTGAAATAACAGTTTACCAATGGATTAAAAGAGGCATTATAAACAGCTCTCGAATTTATGCATCAAGAGAGGGCCCTCAAGTTAGACATCATTACCCTAAATACATGTATGAAGACATGAATGGTGTGAAAATACTTTGTATACCATCAGTGACTTGAAAACTTTTGCTCTAAATGTGTAATATGAAATGAATTGCATTCTGCCATCATGTATAACAAATTCTGATACAAACAGAATTCTGATACCAACACACAATGATATTTTTTCTTCTATTAAAGATAATTCACATTTACAAGGGTATAGCCCCAGGAATATCAGTAATTGAAGAAATGGTATTTATAAGTTTCTAAAACAGTGTTAGTCAGCATTTTGTCACCATGACCAAATCACCTGAGAAGAAAAATTTAGAGGAGAAAAAGTTTAATTTGGGGCTCACAGTTTCAGACTTTCAGTCCATGGCCAGCTGATTCCATTGCTCAGTGGAATGGTCCAAGTGAGGCAGGGCATCATGGCAGAAGTACATGGGGGGAAAGAGCTGCTCTGCTCACAGCAGCCAGAAAGCCGAAAGAGAGAGAAACCAGGCGGCAAGATATAATGTGAACCCCCTTCCCAGCCACATCCTACCAGTTGGCAGTTCACACACAATTAGTTCAATCAAATTATTATTACAAAAAGTGGAATAATCAATTCACTTAATAAATTGCAGCTTTCATAATCTAATCATTTTACCTCTGAGCATTCTTGCATTAACAGGGTGCTTTGGGTGAATACCTCATAGCCAAACCATAACAGACATCAGGCTGGTATTCAATAAATAGGTAATGAGTAAAAGCATGAGAAAGTGGCTATTTTACTTTTCAATATTCTCTTCCTTTTATTGGATTAGTCTTAATCCAGATACATGCCATGGCTTACTGAAATTGTTGTAAACCACAGTTCAAATGATAGATAGAGCCATTTTTTCTTCTTACATAAATATATCATAAATATTTTTCTCCTTGAGGAATAATTTTCAATTACCAACATCTATTGAGTGCTATTTTAAGAATGTTGATATGTTTTATTATAACCCATATAACATGTATATTACAATTGAACTTAAGCCCTTAAATTCTTACAAGCAAGAAAAGCAAATGTACACTAATCCTTATTTACACATAGTTTCTTTTTCTGTGAATTCAGTTAATCATGATAAACCACAGTCTGCAAACATTAAATGAAAATTTTCAAAAATAATTCAGAAGTTTTTAATTGCACGCCATTCTGAGTAACATGATAAAATTTCATGCCATCTTGCTTCAGCTCACCAGGGACATCAATCAGCCCTTTGTTCAGTGTATCCGTGCTGTATATGATACCTGCCTTTTACTCACTTAGTGGACATCTTGGTATCAGATATATCATGGCAATATTTCATTTATTGATGTTCATCCTTACTATGCCTAATGTATAAATTAAATTTTATCATAGGTACGTATGTATAGGAAAAATATATTGTGTATAGATTTCTAATTTTAAGCATCTACTGAAGATTTTGAAATGTATCCCTCACAAAAAAGGGACTTTCTTATATACTGTTTGTTTTCCTACATAATAAATCTGCACAGAGATGAGTCAATTTTCAGCCTATATCCATATTCTGGAAACAGCTACCACATAAGGGGAAATGGCATAAGTAGACTTGTGAGGTTTTAAACATTTACTATCCATTTATTTTTCTTAAAAAGAATTTTTTTCAAAATAATTCATGAAAATATCAATAATAATGAGAAATAACTCATGAATATCCATGATATTAGAAGAAAGACATGATTTAAACAAAATAGTTTAAGATTTGAACACCACAAAAAATTAAAAATTTAAGTCATATTGTCATACAACTAATGTCTTATGGAATTGGATTAAAGTATTAAGGAAAAAACAGAGAAGATAAAAAATATAAACAAAATAAATAATAAACTGGATCTTAAAATATATTATTTAAATGAAAACTGAGAAATAGAGGAGAAATGAAAAAAGGAAGATTGCTGAATTTCCCATCCATCATAGGGAGTATTGATATGTTCTGCTTTAGCCTTAGAGTTGAAATAAAAATAAAGCAAAAAAGCAAAGGTTAGGAGACTAATACCATGTTTTTATAATTATTTCTAGTTGCATTTTTTACCTTCAGTATTTTACTATTTTTAGAAATGTTATGGGTCTTTCCCGCTAGCTACTTGTACAAAAGGCTTATTTAATTTCTTTAAGAATGAATGCCATTGGGGCTGGGGATGTGGCTCAAGCGGTAGGTAGCGTGCTCGCCTGGCATGCGTGCGGCCCGGGTTCAATCCTCAGCACCACATACAAACAAAGATGTTGTGTCTGCCGAAAACTACAAAATAAATATTAAAAATTCTCTGTCTTTAAAAAAAAAAAACAAAAAATAAAAAAAAGAATGAATGCCATTCATTCTTTAATAACCAAAAACATTAAGAGCTAGAAAATAAGCTTTTACTATATAGTTTGACATTCTCATACTCATTAGTCCCTCTCTTTAATATCATTTTTATTTAATAATTAGAAACGGAAAAGCAATTCTTGATTTTTAAGAAGCGCAAATAATATAGAAGCTTCTAAAACAAAATTCCTGGAATGTTTCTTCCTTTTCAGTGTCACCATTACTTGTGATCTGGTGGGTATCAATCCACAATACTCTTTGCTTATACACACACACACACACACACACACACACCCTGCACACACATATGTATATATATTTTCCAAAATTTAGGTCATAACACATTTATTGATTTATATTAATTTTTTATTAACAGGCATCAAGTTTTTTCACTCCCTCATGCCATATTTTAACAAATCACTACAAAGCAACTCTTTTTATATATAATATATATTTAATTATTATACATAATATATACATTCTGTATATCATAATTTATTGAGCCATTTTATAATAAAAAAACATGAGGTTTTCTAGGTTTTAATTATTCTTAATTTCTGAATTATCTGTAAATTGCAGATTTAAATTCTTGTGTCTGGAGGGCTTTGGATTAGTTTTTTTGTTTGTTTTGTGGTACTGGGGACTGAACCCAAGGGTACTCTACTACTGAGCTACATCAACAGCCCTTTTTATTTTTTATTCAGATATAGAGTCTCACTAAGTTGCTGAGGCTAGTCTTGAACTTAAGATCCTCTCATCTCAGCCTCCCAAGTTGCTGAGATTAAAGACATACACTACCATGCCTGGCATTATTAGGAGGATATTTTAAATTTTAACGATATAATATTTTTCCAACATTCAGAAAGTTTACACATCACTTTGTTTTGTTGTTGTTGCTATTTTCTAATTTGGTCTTGAGGTCTGTGTGAGAGTGGCTATAAATTCTAGCCCTGAACTTCTGGATCTTCAGGGACTTTGGTGATGGATGTTTACAATGCACCTCTCACAGATGCTTCTTTATCCTGGCCTCTGGCCTAATTCCTAAGTATTGGACCAGTAACCAGGTATCCTAACAGAAAATGTACTTGTACAGGCAGAAAACTTTGCAGCTCTTATATGACCTGTATTACTTATTCCTGCCAAGATAGTCACTGTCTAGAGAGAGCTGACTGGGAAAGGAACTCCAACCAAGGAAGACTGGGTGTCAATTAGATGAAACACAGAGGTAGCAACTCAATCATACATAAGACAACAGAAGCAAGGTATTGCTTACAGATTCCAGGAATTAGAGGGCAGTGCACTTCGCAGGGCCGCCTGAAAGGTAACAGACTACCAGGATACATGTCTTCAATGAGCTGGTGGAGAACAAAAAGAGAAATGAGAAAGAGGAACAGGGGAGATACAGAGAGTGAGGCAATGAGGGGGAAGGGGAGTCAAGGTCTTTATTTTGGTCCATGGTATTACCCAAGCAGGTTTGCAGTGGGGAGTTCTCATAGGTGTACTGAGTTCCCCAGAGTCATGCAGTGATTACTACACTCTATTTCCACAGTCCCTGCAGAATGTGGGGGTCATTGAGACAAATCAAGTAGGCTCTATCTAGCTATCCCGTAGGAAGGTGGATATCAAGGAGACAGACAACTGGTTTGACTACATGGAGGAACTGAGAGGAGGCAGAAAACTGGAAAGTGCCAACGTGACTAAACCCTTCTTCTGGTATGAGCAAGTTAAAGCCATATTCAACATGAATGGATGCCGAGGCAACACAAAATTATAAGATTTCACTATACCTGGTTTATAGTGCACAAAATTCAACATATTTTTAATATCAGATTTATGTTTTATTTTTATGCAATTCCATCTATTCAAAGACTGAGGAGTTATTCAGCAAATGCTCATTTCATGTTTTATTGATGATTTGTTTTTTAATACATAAGAATTTTTGACTGATTTTTATTATGTATAGCACATTTTACTGACAGCAACGTGTCTCTTTTACACAGCTTCTGGTTATAAATTCATTTCTTTTTAATTTATTTCTTTTAATTGTAGTTATACACAATACCTTTATTGAATTTATTTATTTTTATGTGGTGCTGAGGATCAAACCCACCACCTCACACGTGCTAAGCAAGCGCTCTACACCTGAGTCACAAGTCAAGCCTCTCTAAACTCATTTTTAATCTGTAATTATTGCCAACCCTATTCAGTTTACTGTGTATTTTCCTATTATTTATTTACCTATACCCTTCCTTTAAACCTTTACTTCAATAGTATTACTTTAAACAATATAGAGTTGAACTTATTTGACAACGTCTGAGAATCTGTCATATATTAAATAATCCATGTGGATTATTATTACTGAAATGTTCAGTCCAACATTTTTAACATTTGCACTGACTCAACTGCTTCCTTTTTCTTGTTTTCCAGTATAATGACGAAATAGGTTTACTTTCTTCTATAGAATATTCACATTGGCTAAATGGAGAGATATCCTTCATTTGGATGGATGATAAAAATATTTAATAGCATATATATGGTAGCACTCTTCTGATTAATTTATAAATAATATGTGATTTTAGCACAAATCTCAATGAGATAATTTTGATGAAATGGATTTCTATATATATATATANTTTTTTTTTTTTTTTTTAATTTTCTCCATAAAAATATACAAGTACTGCAAAGAAAACTTTGAACTAGGAAAAGGTGTTTTACTAAATATAAGTTAAAATTTATTATACCTAATTTCTTACAAATGTGTTAAACACATTATTTTTTATTGCTCAAAAATATTTTATTATATTGATATTCCACACCTACTTATCCATTATCAATTAATGGATTTTAAGTATTTACAATCTTGGCTATAATGAATAATGTTGTGATGAACATTCATGTACATGTTTCTATGTAGTAATATATGTTTAATTCTCAATGAAATTGGTTATATGCCTTGACATGAAATTGCTGGGTTCTATGGTCAACATTTTGAGAAATGGCCAAACTGTTTCCAAAAAAGATATACCAATTTAGAATCTCAGCAGTAATGTGTAAGTGTTTCAATTTCTCCCATTTCTTACCAACACTTTTTAACATCTTTCTTATTCTAGTCACCTGAGTAAATTTGGTGTGGTATACACTGTGGGTTTCATATGAATTTACCTAGTCATTCATTAGAAAAATTAGATGTTTCCCATCTTTTCATATGATTTTTGTCCATTTACATATATTTTTGGAGGACTATCTATTCACATTATCTGCCCACTTTTAGGTGGGTTATGTTTCTATTATTGAGTTGTTAGAGATTTTTATATATTCTGGACATGAATTATTCATCAGATATATGATTTGTAATTATTTTATCACATTCCGTGGGTTATGCTTTCACATGGAGGCTTAAAGTTTTAAAAACTTTTTTAGTCCAACTATTTGAACTTTTGTTACATGTGTCTTTGGTATTATATCTAAGAAACCATTGCCTATTTAAAGGCCGAAGAGAGTTAGTCCTAAATTTTCTTTACAGAGTTTCATAATTCAATTTCTTACATTTCTAAAATTATATAGACAGGTCTTTCCATTTAGCCACTATAAAAAGTTTAAAACTATGGTAAAAAGAAAACTTCCCTCTTTGTTATACTGAAAAGCACAAAGTCACTTTAGGTATTCTAATAATCCATCAAGAATTATATTATGCAAAATCTTAGTAGTCCCCACTGATGACTTATTTTTTCTTCTTCTTATAACCATGAATGTGAGAAAATAAAATCCAGCTTTCATTGAGTTGAAAATACATCTGATTATTAAAATGTAAACACAACACAGAAAACATCCTTAAAGAAAAGTTTCATGAAAGATGTTCTGTTTCTTTTTGAGTCGGTTTTGATCGTGTGAGTCTTTGTCTAGACATTTTAGTCAAAGAAAGGAGATGGATTTAGTTTCCTAGAAGATAATGTTCACAAAGAATTATGGAGAAATTCAGCTGGATTTTGTTGTTTTCTTGAATGTAACCAGCCAGTGTTTTGTTGGACCAGGGTTCATATATTTTCCTTTCTTCCTCTAGGTATACTCATTCTTTTCATTTTTAATACAATATCATCACTTGAATTAACAGCATACATTAATAGTGCCCAAATAGATCCAAGGCTCAGAACTTCTGCCAGTGTTTAATCAGATGTTGAATTGCTAATGTGGCACAAACACTATCATGTGTAGATATTCCATACCTACCTACCATGCTTGAAACTGGAGTCCTGAGCTTCCCTCTGTTATTTCATTTTTGGATATTTTGTTGCATGTTATGTAGAAATGTAATTAATTTTTGTATACTGATTGTATACCAGAAACTTTGATGAATTCATTTGTTATGCTTTTCTCTTTGTACAAGATTATATCATCTGTGAATAGAGATACTTCAACTTCTTCCCTCTCAATCAAAGTGACTTACTTATTTTTCTTTTCTAATTGCCTGACTACAGCTTTGAGTACAATGTTACATTTAAGTGATGAGAGATAACATCCATATGTTACTTCTGATCTTAAAAGACAATCATTCATTTGTTTAACATGAAGCTTGATGTTAGCTGTGAGTTTTTCACATATACACATTTCAGATTTTAAAATTTCCCTTCAATTGCTAGTTGGTTGAATACTCTTACCATTAAACAGTGGTAAATTTAGGGAAACGATGTTTTCTTGTGTCTACAGGGGTGATGATGTGTTTTCTTTATCCTGTCAATAAGGTGTAATAAAAAAGGTTGATTTTCATATATTTAACTAATCTTTTATTCTTGGAATGAAGCTCAATTAGTCATGTCCTATAATACTTCTTATAGATTGCTGGATATGTTTGCTAGTATTTTCTTCAGTATTTTTACCCTTATGATAGCAGGCATTGGCTTGTAGTTTTATTTGTCTGTGATTTCTTTGCTGGTTTTGCATAAAGAAATATTGTCCTTATAGTATGAGAAAACAGGAATTGGAAGAGTTTATGAAGGATTGATGTTAATACTTCTTCAAATATTTGATAAAATTCTCCACTGAAGCCATATGTGTATGGGCTATTCTTTGTAAGTAGTTTGTCATAACTAATTCATTATGTAATTGTATTAGGTTTTTTGAAATTTTCTCTCTTCTTGAATTAGTCTTGAAGGTGTGAGACTTTCTAGATATTTCTTCATTTTACTTAGACAATCTAATTTAAGGGATACAGTAGTTTATAGTATTCTCTTACACAATTTTATTTTTGTTAAGTCAATAATGATACCCCTTCTCACTCCTGATTTTAATGTTTGAGTACTATTTCCTTTGTTCTTTGTTAACTTCTAAAGTGCTGAAGTTTTGTCCATTTTCTTAATCTTTTTGAAGAACTAACCTTTTATTTATTCAAATTTTCTATTGCCTTTCTGTCATATATTTATTATTTCCCCCTCTTTCTCTAGTTATTATTTTCATGTTTCTGTTGCTTTGGATCTGGTTTGTTTTTATTTTTCTGGTAGTTTAAATAAATCATTAGGTAATTAAACTAAGGATTTTAAAATATTAGGATTTACACATGTAAATTTTCTTCTAAATACTAATTCTGCTAGATCCCATTAGTTTTGGCATATTTTGTTTCATATTTTTTTCCAAAAGATTTTCTAATTTACCTTGTGATTTCTTCTCGATCATGGTATTAATTAGTGTCATATTGTTTAGTTTCCATGTATTTGTAAATTTACCATTTTTTTCTTCTCTTATTGATTTCTAATTTAATTCCATTGTGTTCAGAGAGCCTACTTGACATCGTTTCACTTATTTTAAATTTATCAAAACTTACTTTTGGGCCTAACAGCCTGTCCAGCAGAATGTTCCATATGCTCTTGAGTTTATTCTATTGGTTTTTTAGTAGGGTCCTATAAACATCTATCATCTGTAGTTGATTTATAGTATTGTTTTTCAATGTTGATTTTCTTCTAGTTTGTCTCTCTCTTGTTGAAAGTGGTTAGAGTCACCAATAATTATTGTTAAGTTGTCTATACAACCCTTGATTCCTGTCATCTTTGATTGTATTTTAGAGTTGTGTTATTGGAGGCATATATTTTTAGCATTTTTATGTCTTTGTGATGGATTAACTTATCGGATAATATCCTGTTTCCAAGAATAATTTTTGTCTAACAACTGTTTTTACTGCTATTAGTGTAGCTACTCCTTTCAGCTTATGTTTATATCTTATTATTTTCAAACTATTTTTCTAAAGTGTATCTCTTATAGACTGTAGATGGTGACTTCATGATTTTTATCTATTCTGCAAATCAGTGCCTTTTGATTGGAGTAATTATTCAACTTATACTTAATATAATTACTGATAAAATAAGATTTCCATCTGCTCTGTTACTGTTAGTTTTCTATCTCTTTGTCTTTTTTGTTCCTCTATTCTCAGTTAATGCCTGTCAAATATTTTTAGAAAAATATTTTAATTCTCTTCTTTTACTGGAGATTTTTGAGTTATCAACTTAGTTCTTGATCTGGTGATTCCTAGTGATGTCTTAATTTAAGAGAATCTCTTTCATATTGTAAATTCATTTTAATAGTATATGAAAATTTATTCCTTGATAGTTCCATTTCCCCCTTTTTTTGTGCAATTATTGTCATACCTATTTTATTTTTATACATTACAAGTTTAATAAGACAGTTTTATAATTATTTATGCATGTAGTTGTCACTTAAAAGGAGAATGAAAGAATTTAAAATACAGTTACCTGTTTCTATTTACCTATGTACTCAACTTACCATCTTACTCTTTATTTATATAGATTTGAGTTACTGTCTATGATCCTTTTATATTAGCATTAAGGACTCCCTTTATACTTTTCCAGCACATTCTGCAGGGGACAAATCCTAAAAGTTTTTGTTTATCTGGGAATATAGATATTTCTTTTATTTGGGAAGGATAGTCTTGTCTGGCATAGAATTCACAGTTAACAGTCTTTTTTTAATCACTTTGAATATAGCATCACATTTTGGCTTCCACAGTTGATAAGCAGATAAATATTACTGGGAATCCCTTTTATACAAAGTCCCTTTTCTCTTAGTGATTTTATGATTATATCTTTGTCTTTCCACAGTATGACTATGGATCTACTTGTTTATATCTTTTATTTTATCCTAAATGGAGTACACTAAGCTTCTTGAATGTGTAGATTAGAGATTCTCATCAAATTTGAGGAGTTTAGAACAATTCAAATATTTCATCTGTCCCTTTCTATTCTCTCTTAGTTGAACTCCACTATATATATATCAGTACATTTAATATCAATATACAGGTCTCTATGGTTCTGCTAATTTTTCTTCTTTTTTATTTCTTTTCTCAGATGGGATAGTTTTAACCGAGGTACAAGTTAGCTAAATCTTTCTTCCACTGGTTCATATTTGATCTTGAGCCCTGTATTTGCAGTCTAAGACGGATGCTGGAAGTATCATAAACTATGTGATTTAAATAATTTATTGTCTCACAATTCTAGGGGCTAGAAGCCTGAGACTAAGATGTCAGCAGAGTGGATTGTTTCTTCAGAGGTCTTTTTTAAAATTTTATTTTATTTTTTATTAGTTGCTCAAGACAATACAATGATCTTGACATATCATACATTTGATTCAAATAGGGTATGAATTCTCATTTTTCCACGAGTACAGATTGCAGGATCACATTGGTTATACATCCATGTGCATACATACAGCAGTCCTAGTGTCAGTTGTATTCTGCTGCCCTTCCTATCCTCCCTCCCCTCCCCTCCCCTCCCATCACTATTCTCTACGCATTCTACTGTGACAGTTATCTCTCTCTCTCTCTCTTAGGGAAATTCTGTTGTATGCCTCTCTTCTCTTCTGGTGGTTTGTTGGCAGTATTTGCTGTTCCTTGGCTTGTAGACATATCATCCTGCTCTCTGCCTTGATGTTCTCATGGGTTTTTCTATGAGTATATCCCTACCTCCAAATATCACTCTTCTACACAGATATCAGTTGGATAGGATTATGCCTAATGACTTTTTAAACTTGGTAACCTCTAAATATTCTTTCTCTGAATAGGGTCACATTGTGAAGTACTAGGGGTCAGAACAACATTGTATAAATGATGGAGCACAATTTAACACATAACAAAATACTCTCATGGTTTTTTTTTTCTCATTTCAATTATACTTTTCAACTGTGTAATTCCTCTGTGGTTTTATATTATTTATGTTTCTTTATGTTCTCTACCTGGTGAGCTACCGTGCTTCTATTTTTCTTAAGTTTGTAGACCTGGTTTAGTTTAGATTTCTGAATAAATGATAGATTTTTAAAAGCTTTTGTCCAATAAATCCAATGTCTATGATTGCTCAAGGAAAGTCTCTATTGGCTTTTTTTACTGTGTATGTGCCATAGTTTCCTGGTGTGTTTCATAATCTTTGGCTTAGAACTGGAAATTTAAAATAATGTATTATGTCAGCTCTAAAAATCAGATTCCTCATACCTCTACACTATGTTTTGTTATTATTGCTGATTTTTGTGTAGTGATTTTCCTGAAATAAATCTATAAAGTCTGCATTTTCTCACATATAACCTCAGCAGTTTCTGATCAGTTAGCTTAGTGTGTAACAAATCATCAGAGAGAGATTTATTTAAGTGACTTGAACCAATAAATACTCAGGCTTTGCCAAGGGTGTGTGTGTGTGTGTGTTTGTGTGTGTGTGTATGTGTTGAAGCATGCTTCCAATGCTTCTTCAGGAGGTTTATGACTCTGGTTTGCTCTTTCTTCCTGCTGCCAGATCATTAAGACAACTTTCCCACTTTTCCTTGGAATTCACATACCCCTGCATATGTTCTTGGCCTTCAATATTCTTAGCAATTTGTCAGAACTTTTCAAACTCCCTATGAACATCTCATTCCTTAGGTTTTCTTTTAAAGATTTTGTTCGGTCCCTTATTAGTTCTACCTAGCATTGCTGCCTTAGGCAACTATGCTATTAAGCAATTGTCACTGGTATTTTCTAATAAATGTCCCTAGGATATGGCTGATCACATAGAGAAAGCTCTGAGTCAGGTCAAATAAAGGGTGTGAGATTTTCAGAATGCTTCCAGGCAGGGAAGTAACAAAAGAGTAACAAATTTGTTGAAATGAACTTTTTGGGGATGGGGGAGGCTCCAAACCTGTTCTGTTCTATCCTGTGGCTGCTTCGCTACTAGTCTCCACACCACCATGTTCCTATGACTGTTGGTTTTAAAAGCTGCTGCAGAGTATAGAATATATAAATGGGAATAGAGCAGGTTAAAATGCTATGTTCTTACTGACATTCATCATCTTTTCTTAAATAAATGCTCCAAGATTCGTTGCAAACTTTTGGGTTGTTTCCAAAGTTCTGAGAAAATTGTTTTTCACAATTATTGTAGAGTTCTGGAAGCACTTATTCTTTAATTCCGAAAGTGCTTCAAACACAGCTGTTTTTTAAAGGAACTCCCCTATATCATCATTCTATAATAATTTCGGAATCAATTTAAGCTATTGTGTGTGTGTGTGTGTAATTATAAATTCTCAAGTGTTGGCTTAGTTTTATACACACAAACACACACACATATATACACACATATATATTTGTAATTCTATGAGTTACTTTATTCTTAATTCATTTTTTGTTTATATCAGTTATTGAATTAAAAATCCATACGTACCTATTTAAATACATGGAAGAGAATGAACCCTATATATATTGTATTACAAGTGTTTCTGCCCTTAGAGAGACAAGTGCCATATTGTTAGACAAAGTAAGAAGTATTTTACAGGGTTTTATTGTATAGATTTGCTATGTTATGGAATGACAGTACTAAAGTCGTATATTACATGTATCTGTTTAGAATGATTATGATATTTTTAAGTAACCAAAATCATTTACCTGATCCAACTAGTGACAATAAAGAAAACTTCATATTGGGATTGTGATGTTGGCTTCTTCTATATGCATTCTGTCGGCCACTCTTTCCTTCCCTACCCCTTTTATTATATGTACATGTCCCTTTTTACTTCTAAATCCTGAACTTCTTTGATGGTAAGGAATGTGTACCTAACACCTAGTTTAGAGCTTTGTCATCTAAGTGTATCCACAAATACATTTATGTACACATACTTCCTTGAGTCTGAGGAAATAGATGTACCAACTGGAGTTCTTGTAATGATTTCATAGTGAATATTCCCTGTGGCCATACCATGAAGCTAGAACTTAAAGAGTTAGGTGAAACTGAGGGAATACTACTAGTTCACTGAAAAAAAGAACTTCAATTCAGAAATGAATTAGAAAACAAAATGGCATTAAGGAAATAAAAATAAGAAAGATTCTTACTATGTCTAGATTTTAATTTCACTGCTTAGAACCCACTTGAGTGATTTTTATGTCTTTCATTATCACTCAGTTCTCTCAGATCTTTAATCAAGTGATGTT
The DNA here is from genome assembly GCF_001458135.2 of Marmota marmota marmota. Lineage (NCBI taxonomy): Eukaryota > Metazoa > Chordata > Mammalia > Rodentia > Sciuridae > Marmota > Marmota marmota. The sequence continues at coordinate 5,087,444 of NW_026000211.1, read as the reverse complement.
ATCAAAATTACTTTTAATATATAAAAGAAGACACATATATAATTGAAAATTGTCAACACACTTGTATAGAATGTACAACTACTTTGACTTAAAAACAGCGATAGGCAAGTTTTAATTGGTAAATCAACTTGGAGTTCAATGTTGGTTTCTAAAATTCTATTCATAGTCTACACATGGAACAAAAACACTGTATAGAGTAAAATTATAGAGTTAAAATTACATTCCAAATTCATCATGATTTACTAGTAAGAAAACTGAAGCTTTTAACAACATTGTCCTGAGTTTCCGAATTTATAGAGGCTTGTGTCTGCATTCTATTTTTAGCATTAAATAATGTGCATTTAATTCATAATAAGTACCTAATTATTGCCTCTATTACTTTATGTTCTTTCATGAAGCAAATTGATTTCTTTTGCCTTAACAACATAAGTTATTATGTTGAAAATATCATAAAGATATTAACTATTATGGGTATTCTAACAAACTTCAAGTTAGATATGTGCTTTTCAGATAGTTTTATAGCTTTGTGCAATTGACTAAACCTCTTCAAGTCTCAGTTCACTAATCTAAAAAATGGAAGGGATACACAAGAAGATTTCAAATACGCTGAAAATCTGTGTCATGGTTCTCTTGGTTGCATATCACAGAAAACCACATCAATCTACTTTAAACAAACAGAAAACACTTTATCAAAAATATACTGTAGTGTATCATGAAATAAAATAAAATGTTGAAATGCAGGACTCAGAAAGGGTAGGAACCAGTTAGTTCTGGAATGGCAGGGTCAGAAATCTATATTTCATTGTACTGCTGTTAACATGACTCCTCATACTGAACCTATGCACCTTTAGTTTCAGACTCTCTTGAAAAAGAATCTGATCTGCTCACCTTGTGTCTCCCTCATTTCTAAAGAATATATCTGAGAGCTTAGTATTGATATAGCACAAACATAACTGCCTGTGTCTACTGCTATACCTACTCCTATTAGGGGAGGTGAGGTATATTTTCCAGAGAAGTGTTGTGTTTAATGTCTCACCCTGGAAAGCTATCTTCTGTAGTGCACTTCTTGAATATTCAAAATAGATAGGCTTTTCTCTCTATCTGACTCCAAACTTATTTACTATGATGCACACATCTTGCCAATAAAATGCAATGAGACATCATTGCCTTTTGGAAGAATTATCATTGAAGAATATCTCCTGGAGTCCATAATTTCTAGGTGATATTCATTTTCAGAACCTAATTTCATGTCAGGTGCTCTATTATGTTGTTGTCTATGAACAAAATAATTTAAACAGAGGAGGAATGAAACAAATGTACAGTGTATTTGTGAAGCAAGTCCCTTTGTTCTTCTGTAATCAATTTAATTACTTCTTCAAGTAATAAAGACAAATACAATGTTATCCACAAAGAGTTTTTACAGAATTTGACACCTGAAGTTTTCATAAAATTCTGAAAAATGTGCATTTACCTTGTTTATTAACTTCTTAAAAATAGAACACATAGTGTAGTCTCAGAATATATCAATATTAGCACACAAGAAAATAAAATACACCTTAAAATAAACTGTTTCCCTGATTCTTTTCACCTCTACCATACCATGTAGAATATTACAAATAGGTAGAAAGAAAAATAAACATTGATTGATAAGAAGCCAAGCAGTAACAACTGAGACTATTATCTGAAGAAAGTCAGTTGTTGATTTTTCATGAAAGCAAACCATCCCACTTGCAATTTCTTATGGTTAGATTCTTTGATTTTCTTTAAGTTAAAATCCAATTTTCCTTTTTATAACAATGTTATTATCAACATCATTAATATAAAACAATATTAGCAAACATATATTCTTCTAATATATAATACTGTCCATATTTAAATGCATTTCAAGGTTGAAATGATAGTCAACCAACCAATATTCTTTCCCAGTTATCTTCAATCTTCCTCACTCTTCCAAATTGCTATCTAATTTTGTTCTATGACCCTTTGCAGAATGTCTTTTCAGAGTCTAAACTCTATGTCTCCTACACCAGTGGCTAGCATTGGTTGAACACTGGATGTACATTGATAGCTTTAAAAAGTACTGATGCTGGCATTCCTGGAGTTTCTAGTTTAATATGGAGTGCAGTGTGGACATTGGAATTTTTATAGAGCATCAAAAGATTCTAATATAAATACAAGGAAAAGAATCTCTATGTAGGAAACAAAAAACTTGAAAAGTTGTTCTTTTTTTCCTTTTATTCACCCATTTTTGAAATAAGGAAGATATTAGGATTTTTACCCGTGAGCTACCAGGAATGTAGCCAGAGTTTTCAGAGGAGTAGAGAGGGATGAGAAAGAGAGTAAAAACTTCCTGTGAAAATGGTAAAAGGAGTGTCTCAAAGTACCTGTGTTGAGCTTCACCCATATCAGGTCATATAGTGGATATCTGGGGCCATGAGATTCAGAGAAGCTTGTCCTACAGCCAGCATCCCTGCCCTGCCTCCTGCTCCCATCCATGTAGTATAGAGGAACTCTATCTACAGTACAGGAAGGTGACCCTTTTGGCTGAGTCTTATCGATATTTCACTCAGTTGTCACCACCAATGACCCACTCCATTTATTGTCTGTCTTTGCTCTATTCTCTACCACCCTTTGAACTACTTGGCCATGTGTTTGCATAGCTACAGGAGACTGAAAGGTGATGTGCTTCATTTAATCTCTTATGCCATTTACTTATTTACCCAGAGATTGGTGAAAACATAAGCATTAAAAGGGGAGAAAAAGGGGGAGAGAGGTAAAGAATATCTTCTGAGAGACCTGGGAGCTGATGGGGAAAGGTATTCTCCATGAATAAATGAAGCACACAGGAAGTTGCTGTTTTCTTTCATCAGATATTTCCATATCAGTGTGTGATTCACTGCATTATGTACCCAGACGCCATTATAGACTCAAAAAGGAGGCAAGCCCTTGATGACATTCTTGAGCTGTTGATCTTGCCCATTCTGGAGTCTCTACATTAGGATATTTTATAACGTGGAATGATTCCTTACGTTTAAGCCATTTTGAATTTGAATTTTTAATGATATACAAAGATATCTGAAATAGTAAAATTCATATTACAGATTACATTACAGAAAGTGTATTGATCTTAGCAATGAATTGAGTCTATCTTCTGCTTCTTGCTCACTGACGGATTTCCGTTTTCTCTTCAGTTACATATTTGCATTTTTTTACTTTATATTAAAATCAGAAAGTCGGAAAAGAATTCCAAGTAAAGCTCAGCCCAACACCTTATAATTCACAGTACTACACTTTATCTACTCAAAATGTTGGCCTAATCTTTTTAAATGTCCACATAAGAAGCCTCCTAATAGTTTTTCCTATAGCATAGCATAGTCTCACCACTATTTAAACTTGACATTCAGTAAATAATTTTAATTATAAAACAAGAAAACACAAAAACAAAGAAATCAATCTTGCATAGTTCCCTTCTTCCCCAGAAGGCAATATTTTAACCATTCCAAATAGTAAAGGTTGTATTTCAAAGACTCTTAAAGATTGTTATGTACATGTGCAAATATGACACAGTGAATCCTCCTGTTATGTATAATTTTTGAATGCAAAAATTTCAAAAATATTTCTTAAAAGAAGACAGTTCTACAATATCCCATGACTGCTAGCTGCTAAAAGGTCTTTTATCTTCCGAACAAACTTCAAATGATTTAACTTGGAAACAGTTTTACACACATGTGCCTTGGAAAGTAATACAAAACACACAAAATGTTTTTTCTCGGCTGTGCTATTAGCTCTTAAACTTTCTAAAGCCTGTCAGTCTCTTGGGAAAATGTCATGTGAGAAGCTAATGGTTTGCATAGGATTTGACTAGAGTCTTCCTGCAGTTGTGCAGGACTCTCCATCTCCACAGAAAAACCAAAATAGCTCTAGTTGTGTCAGACTATTCAAAAAGTGCAGACTAGATTTAAGGGGGAAAAGATGCTGTTCCAAATCCTTTTGAAAATCTTTAAATGGGGCCAGTGGATAGGTCCTTAACAAACTTATCTTGAAAACAGTTCATAGCAAGGGCCCAACCATTTGTTGTCTTTAAAGTCTTAATGAGTGTGTCCCATTTTCAGTGAGATTATGAAACAGTGAAATGTGGTTGTTTGTGCTGTCAGAAGAGAACATGGTAAACTTAGTCATCATTCCTTCTTTTAAAAACTTCCAACTGCTTATAAATGAAAAGAAGTCCAACATGTACCAAGTTCAAAAGAGGAAGGAGACCTTGCTAATAAAGCTCAGCTGCTGAAAAGTCTGGGGATGTGGCCTTGTATGTTCAAGGGAGGACAAGAAACAATGTTATCAAAAGCAGGGGATCATTTTTGAATAACGAAAATAACAAAATTTTAAATAAACATGTTGGGCTATTGTGAGGAATTCAAGTATAGAATAGCCCCAAGGGAAAAATTAATCATCCCAAATTCACAAATCTCCCACAAGTATTTTGTTGAATAAATACTTACTAAGAAGGAATCAAGAAAACAGGGAGATAAAATGGTGGTTAGGTCCCAAAGTTCTGCTGAAAGAAAGTACTTGACCTACTTCAAAACACTTAAAACTTAGTGAAATAAGACTAACTAAAGTAGTAATCCAGGCTCCACCCAGCTTATTTCTTCATAAGATTAAAAAAAAAAAAATCAAATCCTTGGGGTTAACTAGGGCTATGTAGGAAAGCTGAGATTTTCTTGAAATTGATGCTTTGGCTCCAAACCCATGTTTCAAACCCTCAAAACATTTGAAACTGGAAATAAACTGAAATTAAAGTTGCAACCCATCCCTACCCAATATAACTCCTGATATATTCAGAGATCTCACCCTACAGACCAATGCAACCTCCTGGAGAGGAGACAGACAGACAGACAGATATTGAGATAGACATAAATACACATATATATTTCAAATTTAATCTCAGCTGTTGTTTTTTCCATAGTATCCAACATACAATAAACATTTTGAGATTTGTAAAGAAGCCAAATCAAGAACCAAAATCAAGAAAACAGAAATTGCCAGTAGAAACAAGTCAAGAGATGAACTACACGATTGAATTAGCATAGGAAGTTTAACAAAAACTAACATAAATATATTAATGAGTATAGAGGAAAAGATCAAGAAGAAAATAGGTAAAAATGTCATTTTATATATAGAAATGGAAGTTTATTAAAAAAAAAACCTAAATGATTATACAACTGAAATATACACTTTTTGAAATGAAAAACATATAGGCAGGTATAAAAGAAGATTAAACATAATACAAGAAATCATTAGTCAATCAAAGTGAACTACATAAACTGCATCAAGAGAAAAAACAATAGAGCATCAGCGATCTACAGGATAATATAAATAAAACAACATTGGAGTCATAAGAGATAAAGCATGGAATAAAAGAAATGGATGAGAGGCAATGATTGACTTTTTTTTTTTTATAAAAATTATACAGTATCCAAAAATCCCAAAAGCTCAGTGAATTTGGAGCAGGATAAATACAACGAAAACCACATTGAGGCATATAGACATCAGAGTTAACCTGTTCAAACAAAAAATCTTAAAGCGAAGAAAAAAACATTAAAAGCAACCAGAGAATAGTCGCATTACTAAATTCAGTTGAACAATATGAAGAATAAAAGTTGACTTCTTGAGGCTCATTAAAAACAATGAAAGCCAAAAACAACAGGGTGATATTTTTAGTGTACTTGAAAAAAAACTATCAAATCAGATTTAAATAGTCAGAAAAAAATATCAGATTTCTATAGTCAGCAAAAAAAAATTTATCAGATTTCTATAGTCAGCAAAATCTTCTTCAGAACTAAAGCAAAATAAAAGCTGAGTGAATTTCTCACAGAAGGCTCGTAACACTGGAGGAAATTCTTCAGGCTGAAGGTAAATGGTCCCATACACAGTTTACATCTTCAGGAAGGAGCAGCAAGAACAGAAGCAGCAAATATGCTGAAAAATATAAATATATATAAATATTTTAAGGTGTTTTAAAAAAATTATTACTAACTGAAGCAAAATAGTAAAGGACAAAGTTCATAATGTATGTAAATATTAAATAGTGCAAACAATAGAAAGAAGTAAATAGAATTATACTGTAGTAAAGTATTTATAGTGGATTTTGATAAATTGAAGAGACATCTTAATCTCTAAAGACACCTCCAAAATGGGTGGGGATCAAGAGGCTATGGATAAGAATAGCTAAAAATCCAATAGAAAAGGAAAAAAAAAAAAAGAAGAACAATGGGAACAACCTAGATGAGATGAACAGAAAACAAACAGCATAATGGCAGGCTTAAGTCCAAGCCCGGAAGTCTAAAATGGGAAATTGATGCCCACTTCAAGTTTGTATCAATACAGTGGTTTCTGCTATAAGATCAGTAATAAGAAGTCAGTGCATTTCCACCTACATTTTCACAACAGTATTTCATTTTTATGGGTACATTTATAATTCTGTATTTCTTCTGCCAGCATCGCCTCCCCTCAGTGTTAGCTTTTCAGTAGAAAGACTGTCATCAATACAAGAGTCCGTTGGCTATTCTATACAGATTTCCAGACAAGTCACGTTGAGATCTTTAAATATCAGAGAATAAAAATGTAAGATTTTTATCTGCTCTAACCTTAAGTACAGAAAATATTTATTTTTACCATGGAAATGTTTCTGCGAATCAGGTCTGCAAAGCAGATCTGCAAATCAGGTCTGCAGGTTCTAGTTTAAAATTAAAGGTTATCTCCAAGAAAAAAGCATAAAAAATAGATGCTACATACATCTGTAAGAGGAACACATGCTACCAATTCTCCTCTGAGAGTTGAACAGAATGTGGAAAATAAATTCAGTAAGGATACACCATTTAATCCTGATATGCTAATATTTGTAAACATCATTAATAATTTATTATATTTATTCAGTATGAGCCTGATTATTCTATAGCAAAAAATTAGTCTATGTAAGTAACTATTAATCAAATGCCAAGTAGAACACAACAAAGCTTTCCTTCCTGGTAAATGTATGGTAATATAAAAAAATTAACTTTTCTGCCTTTTAGATATTGCTTGTTCATGTTGGATCATATGTGACCTAGAAATGAACTTTGGTGTCTTTTGTCCACTGGAATTTTGGAGGGAAGTTGCTTGAAAGTGTAGTTCACTCTAAACAGAATTAACAGTTACATATTTCAAAATGCTAATATACCAACTTGATTAAATGTGAATTAATAATTTTCATAAACATAAAGATAGCTCTTTAAGGAGAAGGTCATTGACGCTCTTATAAAACTAATGAGAGTACCAAAGGATATGCCGCAGTCTGGCTGCAGCAAAATAACCGGGGGGTGACGAACAACTTGTGTACATTGATACAGCAGGAGTGGGAGCCGTTTATTGTAGGACAGGAGGGGTATATATACATTCCACACAGCTTATCTTAATTAACATAAACTAGATACAGCAGTCAACCAATAAAAAATCTCCACACTTACTGGCTTGCTGGCATTACTTCACAAACCACTCCCTCTGGCAAAATGCCAGGTGCCATCTTGACTTGTTTACAGACCCTAACAAGGATATAGGTTTAGCATTTGATGGATAGATAGTTCTCCACAAGACAACTGCTGTAATTGACATATATGGGGCTGACAGGTACAGAAGCTCATGCCTATAATCCCAAACACTTGGGAGACTGAGGTAGGAGAATCTCAGGTTGGAGGCCAGCCTTAGCAACTTAGTTAGTCTGTCTCAAAAAAAAAAAAAAAAAAAAAAAAAACTAAACTAAAATGACTGGGAATGTAGTTAAGTAGTAAAGGGCCCCTGGATTCAGTCCCCAGAACCAATAAAAATAATAATAATCCTAATGAAATATGGAGGCTTGTAAGCAGGGAAGAAGTAAGTGAGACCCAGTTTAGAGAACTCTTTTCTATGATTAACTAAACAAAAGCAACCCATATTAGGTTTATTATTTAGGTTTATTATGACAGTTTTAAAATAAGTGGATAATGATAATTTATAAAAGGCTCAAATGCCACTGCTTGAAAAAGCCTCTTATTACTATGTCCAGGTGGATTACTGAGACGTTCCCCATGTCCACTGCTATGTTTCTCATTATAACAAGGGCAATTAAAGTAGTAAAATCAGAGCCGACCCTTATTAATACCATCCGTTCATATGTTTCAAAGCCTTTCTGTATGCTAGGTCTTGGGAATACAGAAGACAGACCTTGAGCTCAACAGGCTAACAGGTTATAAACCACTGTAGTGTGTAACACTGGTAACACACACCCAGCAGAATGCTATGGATATGTGTAATATATAGGATGGAGAGATCCATTTATCTGGATGAGGGGGAGAGCCCTGGAGAAAAACTTGACCTTCACAAAACTGTGTTTTATTCTTTTGTCTTGGCATCCAATTCTAGTCCTGTTCTAATGTTATCTCTTTCTGAAAGTCAAATTACCAGAAATATATCCTAGATACAATAAATCATACAATATCATGTTTTATGGTCATTGTCTAGATCTCTGGAGTTTTGAGATAATCTTTGTGGTTTATCCCAAAATTCTTATGCCAACAAATGGTATTTCTGGCTAACTCCTAAGCCACCCAGATTTGACAGGTGTCATAATCACAAATCATCAAGGAAAGTTTTACATAAAGCTACTCAAATTTGAAAGAGTCAGAATATCTGATCAGAGCACTGCTCAGATGCAGTCCCAAATGTTCCTGTTTAAACAGAAGCAAGATTTTTTTTTTGTTTGTTTCTTAAGTATTAACTTTTACCACAGATACAAATTTCTCCTTACCATTATAAAAACTAGACAGGACTAACCTATATGGGAATTAACACAGATTAAATAAATGGAAGGGGCAAAATTAGAATTGAGAACAAGTAAGTCCGTTAAAAAGTTGCTTCTGAGGACTTTGGTGCCACATTGTCTCCGTGGTAGCAGTAAATCCACGTGAAGAGACCAAGTCTACCTTGATTCTGTGAAATGCAATGATAAATAAACTGCATTGGTTGGTCTCACCCCAACTTTCTAAGTTTCCATGTACTTGTAAGGACGAAAGAAAGAGAGAGAGAGAGAGAGAGAGAGAGAGAGAGAGCGAGAGAGAGAGAGAAGAGAAACACTGGGTATACTTATTCCAACAGCCTACATTTTTCATAATAAATTCAAAAGACTTTTCATGAATATCGAAAAGTCATGGTATCTTCAGTATCTGATGCCAATACACCTTTGTGGGCTAATGAAGAATGATTTCTGCTGGATTCTGAGGTGATTCAGGTGAGCTTTGGAAAGATTAAGTACCACATCCAAAATTATATAGCTACTAAGTGACAAACCCACAAAATATTAGATTCCAAAGTCTGTGATTAGTTTCACTCTATTACACTCCCTCATTCACTACAGCAAACACTCTAAAGTCTATACTTAAGCTAGTTATCATAAACAACAGAATCACTAATGAGAATAAATATGTGTAGAGTTTTAAATAATCAGTTAATTTTCTGGTCAAAATGATGATTCATAGATTATCATGAAAGAGAAGTTGGTATTGTTTTAACTACCAACCCAGGAGAAACCACATAGTCACAGGTCACAAAGCATCCCCAGAAGTTAAAAATCTTGGATTCAGAAAGGTGGTTGAAAGGAAAATTTTGATCCAGGAGACAGTTTATTCCCAGGGAAGGACATTTGGTAAGAAGGATTGTTTCCATGTTGACTGATGAAACATATGTCAAAGTAGAAGAATGTGAACTTCTAGCACCTGGCTGGGCTTTGGCTCTTGGCTCACACGGAACCCCTTTCATTTGGGAGCAAGAAAATAAATCTTACACATAAATCAATCTGTGGGCCCTACTGAACAATATTTGCCTTTGGACTCTCGTATAACATTGAGGAATGGAAGCGGTTCATTAACTTCATTCCTTTTCAAACCATTTATTTTTAAAAGCTCATTCAAAAGAAGATTCTTGAGCCAGTTCCATTCAGTGGGGTCCAAGAACCAAAGATGAGACTATCAGGAACACATGTTATCATGGGCCAAGGATGATGAAACAGGTGGGCACATTGAAATCACAAATTCATCCTTCCACCCCTTAAATACAGACTATGTAGAGTCAACCTAAATTTGAAGTTAATCAAGATTATTTTTCTTCTTGATCTACTTAAAATGCCACAGAAGTTTTTTATGATACTGTGCAGAACAAAGGAGGGAAGTTCATAAGCTGTTCATATATTAAAGTTTAAAACTATCTCATTTATTCTAAGGTAATATTTCTGCAATCCTTATAGTATTATAATGGTGTGATTAATTTAAATGAAGATCATGTACAGCAATAAATGGAAAAAATGAGTATATTCACTATTATTTTGTTCTTTTTGTTTATTGGGAAATTTTGTGCTAAATTTGACCAGGTCTATTTCTCTTTATAAAGGTAACATTAATATGATCTATTACCCTTATAATGAGGGACATTGTGTTCAGGAGTAGAAATGCATTATACATCTTTTCTTTTGCTTATGCAAATTCTAACAAAAGTAATTTGATGTTTTCTAATTCTCACTGTTATATTTATGAAAATGTAATAATTTATTCAGCTATGAATATGTATGAATAAAATTATTTTTCCTCTCTGAAAAAAAGGAGTGGCTACACAATTGTTTGTTACAAGGTCTTTTGACACATCTTTTTTATGTTCTTACTAAAATATCTGTTGTTACATGACAATTCAATTGCTTCTTACCTACCTTTTTTAAAAAAAAGGCATGAAAATATTTTAAATGAATTTATACTTTTATAGCCCACAGTGAAGGGATTAATAATCACAACTATGCTATTAGCCTGCTCCTTTTCTATGTCTCCTACCCCTTTGGTCATGCTGGGCAAGGTAGGCACTAAATGAAAGGAGGTTGAGATGGATTGGCATTGTGGAGCTTGAATCATGAGGGGTGTTTCCTGTACTTCAACGCAAAGGAGAATTTAGAACCTTAATTTCTGAACATACATTTAATGTCCAAAGGCATACTCGCTTGACACCTTAGTAACTGGTGGCATCGGTGTCTGAGATGGTTGTCAAATAAGGGGGTGAAGGAAGTTGACCAAATTGCAAAACATGCCTCCATCAACCCCGTCAAGTACCTGGTAAGGGTGACCAAAGCTTAGCCAAGTTCAGAGTCATGTAACAGGATGGAAGAAACATGGGCATTGCAGACTTCAGTTTCCAAGGTTGGAATGCAAAGGACACCTTCCGCAGACTTGTTGTGTTCTAACACAACATAAAGCTTATTTGGTCAATATATTTTCTGAAATAGACTACTTAACGAGTACTAGAAACTGAACCTATCAAATTGCATAAGGAACCAATTTTTTTATTTCTTTATATATTTTTTTTAAATACAGAATTGGAATTCCCTTCTCCACCAGGTCAAGCAGTGATACTGGTGGCTAGCAGGGTGAGGAACAAGGATGGATTCCTCATAGTGAGAGGGTGAGAAATTGTAAAAATACCTGGGAATGTTACTTGCCCTAGGCAGCTACCCAGACACATCATTTGTTTTTTCTTAAGCTTCCTCCCTTTCTGTGGATTGTTGTATCGATAGAGGCAGCAGAGAAGTTTGCAGTTTTGGATCTAGGTTTTCTGAGATTTTATCTTGCAATTTATATCTGTAAAATTTGGGGCAATTTCCCTAACCCCCTTATGTCTTCATTTCTGCATCTACAAAATAGGAATCATGATAATATTTCTATTTTATAATAATATAACAACCTACTTCATCAGATTATGGTGATGATTGAGTCAATACTTTAAAAATGCCTAGAACATTGTGTGCATATTGTTAGAATTCAGTACATGTTATTACCTTCCCATCTCTCCTTTTCATACAATATCAAAAACAAATGCTGCTCTCTTTGTTTCTGTTAAGACATGGTAGATAAAAGCAAGGTCATACATAGATTGTTAAAGATGAATTTTCACTGTACTCCAAAATAGCAAGAAAGTGAGGCTTGGGCTAGAGTGTTGGTAAGTTGACTACAGCAAACTGGAATTGAACTGAGGCTGGAGTCAAAGGAAGGGGAGAAGACAGGATAAGGATCTTTACTAGAAAAAGAGAGCAAGTGTCACAGGAGCAGAATTAGGAGGGACTAAATGATTTCTTTGATTTGCCCTTCCCTAATTCCTCATCACTACCTGTAATGCCATCGCACATCTTCCCTGGAGCAGTTCTGGAGTGAGATGAGAAACAGAACCATCAGGTGTGGGATTAAAGGCAAAGTAAGGCTGTGGTGAAGGAAAGGCATAAAGTGTGATATTTTAAGGGAATGGAAGTGGAGGGGTACGAAGGGGAGAGCAACTTTCCAAAGGCCAAGGATCTTGAAAAATGATTGTGATAAAGAACAAATATAGTAATCTTAAGCTGTCTGCTGTTCAGATTGAACTTTTATTTATGAGAGTTGTCTAGCTTATAAAATTTTGGAAATTATGATTATTAAAATAGTACCTTGCAAAACAAGTCACAATATAGGATGCATTACATGCTAAACGTTGGGAGACTACGACAAATAGGATGATCAAAGGAGTTTTCAGGGCTGGGGTTGTGGCTCAGCAGTAGGTCACTCGCCTAGCACATGAGAGGCCCTGGGTTCGATTCTTAGAACCACATAAAAATAAAATAAAGATTTTTTTTAAAAAGAGTTTTCATAGAGTTATAGTATTTAAATGAGGTTTCAAAAAAACCTTACATACATGTGAAATAGACCCAAGAGGTAAGATAGATAATATTTTCATGCTGTAATGGGGAGGATTAAGAATGATAAAAATTGGTGGGTGCGGTTGCACAGACCTGCAATCCCAGCAACTGTTGAGGTTGAGACAGGATAATCACAAGTTCAAGGCCAGCCTTGGAAACTTAGTGAGACCCTACCTCAAAATCAAAATTAAAAAGGGCTGGGAGTGTGGTTCAGTAGTAGAGCCCTGGATTCAATCTCCAATGCTGAGAAAGAAAGGAAGGAAAGAAGGGAGGGCAGGAGGGAGGGAAGGAGAGAGGGAGGGATGGAGGAAAAATGGTGAAACTTGAGTGAAAATCCTGAATATGGTGACTATGGAAAATAAGATTGGAAAAGTAGATTGAGATGACATCAAAAAGACCTTAGAACATCAAGACAAGGTGCTAAAAACCAAGGTGCACACAATGGAAAGCTGAGGAAACATGAAGGGTGCTCTGGAGAGGCGACATCAGAAGCAGGCAGGAAGGAGGGCTGGAAGTGCATGTAAGGAGTCAGCAATCTGCCAGCTGATGTTAGAATGCTATCAGTGAAATGAGTAAGAGTCAACCCAACTTGTCAGAGAAATGCAGAAATGAAGTCAGTGTCCCTTGATCTGAGAGGCACTGGATCACCACAGTCATAATTTTAGGATTCGTGGTCAGAATGGTCAGGTTCAATCCCTGGTCAGCCTTCCCACTTGTCCATTGACCTTGATCAAAGTTTTTGGATCTCTCTGAACCGAGTGTCATTATCTGTGAAATGAGGATGACAACACTTTACAGTTGTGGGTATATACGTACGTGAATTTACATTATAAGTATTAATAATTCATCACAATTCATCATAAAGGTGCTCATCATATATCATTATAATTTCCATAAAATAATTACCATTAGTCTTTCTCCTTTTTCTAGAATGCAGGGTCCATAAGATCAGGCAATTTTGTCTACTTTCTTAATGTCCCCTAGCACCTAGAATGATGTCAAGCACACTGCAGATGCTCAATAAATAAAGTGTGAGTGAATTGTTGTTATTGTCACATGGGAAGATGGAACTGGGAAGAAAAAAGCTTTGGTCAAAACAGAGGTAAAACTATTTTAGAGGCCATATGAGGAAACATTTTTAGATCACTGATTCTGAGCTGTCATTGAAAGTGCTAGCTTCTGTCTATTGACTAATATATGTTGTACCTGCTTATCAGAACCAATCAGGAAACCTACCAACTCCATAAAAATAAAAACCCAAGTGCAGTAAAGACTGTGTTCACCAGCTCTTGGTCCTCATAAAGAAATGATCTCCCTTTATGTAAGGGACCAGTATTTGATAATAAAAGGAACCTAGAGAACAGAAATTTCAAGGAGGTTTTGAATCGTAGGTGCTTGAAATGGAACCAATCTGCTTCTCAAGACCATGTGGCCCTTTCTGTTGCTCACACTATACAGTGAACATTTTTTTTTTTTAGTCTTAGTATCAGAACTTTTATTTAAAATTTTTTGTACAGTAGACTTTGAAAGCTAGGTGGTTATCATTTTCATTCTCCCATTTATTTCCAAATTGTTTCATTTCTTTCTTTTAATTATGTGGGTTTACAAGTTAGGACAGACAAATAGAATTTTTACAAAGCCAACAATAATTCACAGCTAGTGAACTGAAATAGTGGGACAGAGTTGATAATAGTGAACCTTTTCATACAGTGATAAGACTGAATATAATATATGAGAAATCAGAGAATCAAATATTTGAGTAATGAGTGTACTAGAAAAATATCAAGAGTTTAAAAAGCAGGAAATATATAAACGTCAGCAGGTAATTTTTATTGTATAGGGATCAGCATAACTAAATTGTATAAATTGTAGCCATTTATACAATCAACTGTGGCTGAACAAATCTAAACTGGAAAGATTTACTGAGAACAAATATGTACTTTGAAGACACTGACTCAAGGTTCCTGAGTGTAATCAGTTGTTTCCTATCAACTGTAACATTACATAATAACAGCTGATTTAATATTTAATTTCATACTTTCACAACAACATCATCTTTACTTAGAGAGACAGGTTGCATTGGACGTTTCAGAAATTTAATATTTGAAAAATAAGATAGCTCCCCCCAACACACAAAAAAAGAAGTTCTAACACACACACACACACACACACACACACACAGAGAAGTTCTAATAGTTTGATAAATCACTACAATAGGATAAAGACAACAGATGTAGGAATTGAGGTCTCAAGGAGCCAGAGGAAGTTGAAGATGAATGGTATCAAATGTTATCTTTAATGGAAAACAACTTGGACAAAATGCTAGAAACACTTGCACTTTTTTATTGCAATTTCCTCGAAACCCTTGTCTTGCCTTCCACACTTCAAAAATGCTGCTCAGAATCTCTGAAGCTCATCACTGGGGAGGGTCACACAGATTTTTCAAGACGCTGATTTGTATTCTAGAACTTTTACATTCTAGAACCCCCAGCCGTCAGAACAGTTCACCATGTCAGGACAGGAAGTAGAGTCACTCTCTGTCAATCGACACTAGATTGGCCTCTGTATAGGCCCTCTTTCACCCCCATCCTAATCCTAAAGTGTCTCCACCAGAGTTTGCAGGTGAAAGAGCAAGACTGAAAGATGTAGAAGATTCTGCCCAAGGACAGTCAATTGAGTCACATTTTGTTGTAGGGGAGAAATCCTAGTTGATTTTGATTTAGGCTCCATGGGGTTTTGTTGTTGCTATTTGTTTGTTTGTTTTTAGTTTATCTTTTGTGGATTTAACACAATACTTTCTCTCAAATCCAAATATGATTAATTTACAGTTGCACCATGTGGAAACTTTATTATTTGGAAACTGATTGACCTTTATAAGAATTATAGAGCTCTTGTAATTCTAAGAAGTTCAAGTTTATCCCTGTACATGTCCCTTCTGTGAAATAAATGGTATTTTTCATATGATTTCAGGTGTAAAACAGCACATATAGTATAATGAGACCCAATTGTGTTGATGGAAGTAGAATATATCACTTTTTAAATGCACCAAACCAAATGAAACTTAACCAGTTGGAATATATTTGACTTTTAAGTCTTGGAGGTTGTTACACAAATTAGAAAAAGTCTTCTTCCTCTTGCTAATTAAATACTAAGGTGGGTTTTACAATGTAAAATAGAAAACTCACTAAAGATCAACTATTTTAACCTCTTTGTTTCATGGAAGGTAAACGTTAGTCCCAAAGAAATTATCTCCAAATAAAAACACTGAAACCTACTCAAACCAATGTATCCTGGCTCCAGGTTGAGGGCTCTTGCCTCCAACCTTACTCTTACACTGCTCTCAGTAATAGCAGGGCCTGAGGAAGGTTAGCTGTCCACTGGTGAGCAAGACAGAGCACACACATAGAAATTACACAAAACGGATCTATTACTTACAGACTCATACCAAGGGACAACACAAGCCTTGGATTCATTGCAAGGCAGTTCCCCAACACTCAGGGAAACTTCCTAGGGTAGATAGAATCTCATCTGTGCATGCCTGGCTTACACCACAGCTGAAGAATTCCCAAAACCAGTTCACCCTGGATTTTATACCTGAGGGTAATAGGACATGCTAGGCTAAAGCACTGACGGATACCCTGTTCCTAGGTATCGGCCAGAACAGAGCCTGGGCTTTGCTGACCAGTCCCGATTTTTAGCTCAGGATTTTGCATTCCCAACATATTCTACAGCTGTTCTTGAGAACTGTAAATAAGAAAATAAGGAGTCCAAGGCCATCTGGAGAACTGTCCCATGCAGGGAAGAATGAAGGCAGGCCCTTGATCCATGACAGCTGAGGTGTCATGTACGTTGGCCTCCTGTGGTTGACCACAGACAGATGACATGCACTTACTTCACTTGTGGAGAAGCTGAGGATGACAGTACAATCGGCCAGAACTGACACTAGGAAGAAAGAGGAATGCTCCCCCAGTGAGTCATGGAAAGGAGAAAGAAAGGAAATATGGAGCTAACACACTGTCCACTGAGTCCCGGCCTACTGATGAGTGACTGTAATTCAGCAGTTAATATCAGCTAAAGAATGAATGAGCTTGTTTATTTCTCACAACAACCCTGCAAATTTTGCTACTGAGCTTTCTGTCCCTGGGACAAAATCCCTGCACAAAGTAAGAGAGGAATGATTTATGTGGGCTCATGAATTTAGTCCATAGTCACTTTGCTCCATCACTGTGGGCTTGTGGTCATGTAGAACATCATGGCATTGAATGTGTGTTAGAATAAAGTTGCTCATCTCATAGTGGCCAAGAAGCAAAGAGAAAGAGAAGAGAAGGGTCCCAGGACAAAATATACCCATCAGAGGCAGGTCCCCATTGATCCATTTCCTTCAACTCGGCCCCGGCTCTGAAAGTTTCCACAACTTCCCAATAGTGCCACTAGCTTGGGAACAAGCCTTGGACATATGAGTCTTTGAGGAATATTCCAGATGCAAACTGCAACATAAAGTATGATTATTTCTAACTTCAATAAAGATATTAAGGCCAACTTGCTCGGTCAGGAAATGTTTACGTAAGCCTACTGGGTGCCAGGCTTTGTGTTAGACTTGGGAGTACAATGAAGCTCCCTATTCCTACTACATTAGAAAGAAGACAATATTGGAGCTTGAACTTCAGAATTTGTATGTATTGTCTGCCGCTGAGCTGTATTCCCAAGAACTCAGAAGAGTTATATAACGTTTTCAAGTCCACAAAGTTTAAAAATGGAAAATTTAGCTTTCCAAATCAGAGCTTTATAAAAGTGCTTTTAAATTTCCTATTCTTTCCATTACAATTCCCAGTCTGGCAATTGAGAAGGCGGTAGAAAATAAAATATGATATTATCTCGTATAACTTACTTTAGTTAGAAAATACAGGCAGGTGAAAACAGAAGCCAGTGGGGTAGGAACACAGAGAACAGTGTGTCCAGGACAAGGACACAGGAGACAGCTAGCTACTTAAGCCAGTTCAGACCCAAGCACCCTGAGAAAGATATGCAAATTTAGGAAGATACTGGGAGAGGAATCAGATACTGTGTCCAGAAGATCAAAAGGAACTAAAGAGAAATTAACTCAGTGCAACCAAGATCATTTTTCTTGACTGTAGAATTTACATAAAAATACATTTTCTTCTCCTCTCATCTGTCTCCCACATCCCCTCACATGCATGCTAGGAGCTGGTGGTTCAAAGCTCTCCCTCTACTTCTCCTTCCTATCACCAACCCCTGAAATTCATGCAAACCTGCCCCAGATTCTCTTTTTGAATTGTATCAGGCAGAATGAAAGGATAAGGATGTATCTAATTTAAAAATCATGAGGCTTTTTCTGTGCTTTTTCTGGGCTCACACTGAAATAGCCCAGAGAATCCTCTTGAGGATCAGGGTCTCTTGTGTGCCCAAAAGTTGGGCATGAACATATATATGTGTGTGGGAAACAAGGAGAAAGTATTATGGAATCCTTTCCCTGCTCTGGTTTAGATTTTATCTGCTGGTGTTAACAATTCTTAAGTGAGGCACCCTTTTAAAAAATCGAGTCATGTGTACTAGGGCTGGATATGCAAATATAAGAAACGCAATCTTTACATCTAAAAGAACTGCTGTGAGAAATGGAATTGTCCTGAGAGGCGTTTTTGACATTCTCTTGAAATGCATGCTTACTAACAACGCTGGCCTAGAATGTTTTAATACACAAAGAACCCTGGTGAAATAAGTAAACTGAAAAAGAGTAACGGCTTATGGCTACTGTGTTCACTTTTCCAGACCCCTAGAGCAGAACAAAATACTGCTCCCCCCTAAAATAAATGACACCTTGAGGCTTCAAATGGGCCTGTCGTTTCGAGGGACCCAATTTATTCCAAATACTTCCTATTCCCTGAGAAAATGTGACTTAAGAATTAAACTGTAAAAATCACAGAACCTTAAAATGTTTTAGACTGAGAGGAAATGTTAAAGATCATCTGTTTCAGTAGTTATTAACCTTTTGGGAATGAAGAGAATCTAATATAATTCAGGGAGTCTTCCTAAAAAAAAAAAGAATGCACATATGCATATTAATATAACTGCACATAATTTTGGAGTGTTCAGGCATTTCTTTAACCCCTTGTAACCAGATTAAGAACTCTGGAAACTAGTAAAACCCTCAATTAAATCAGAACACCTCATTTTTCAGAGCTCAAGTCCCTTGTCCTGGGTTGTAGCTAGCTGGTGTAGGAGGAAAAGGAGGACAGGTGTCCCAATACTTGGCCCACATCTGATTAGAGTTACCACCTGAATTACAGCTCTCATCCAAGAGATTCAAGGTCACCTGCTTAAGTTAACCACAGGGTTTTCTTGTTATAATTCATGATTATGCTCATTAGTTACCTTCCATATGGGTTTACATTAATAGAGATTTTTAATTAGGTTATAATAGTTCTATTTGATCAAATTTTGTGATGTTTCCCTAGAATTTTTTTTTAATTTCTAAATTTTTTCTTGTTGTTTTGAAATGTCAGGGTAACATATTTCTTTAAGAGGCGACAGAAAAAAATTTAAGATCACTCATGATCATGGTAGGCCTACTTCTCAGAGTATCAGATATTCATGCTGCTCCATTAAATTGCTTTAAAATAAAATGAATTCTAGAATAAATAGGCTTTAACATATCTGAAGCAGCATCATGTCTATTGAAATTCATAGGATGGTAATCTAAAGTAGGTGTTGTCAGGTTTTCTGAAGAGGTAAACATGCTTATCTTAATAAACAGATTTAAAGACTACTTTCCTAGGACTACCAGACCCCAGGGTTGTGACATTTTGAATCCTTGCAATGAATGAGAGATTATCCATGTACTAATAAGTAGCTTTTATCTTGTTCTTTAGCAACATCAATGGGTAAGAAAAAATGACAAAGTTCTGAGTCATGGACGCAGGGTCTTTTCTTAACTCCTTTTCCCACTTTTCAGCCAGCATTTGGGTTCATTGAACCTCTTCTATTACCCCTTTCTACCTTGAAAATGGCGCTGCCCTTATTAGGCCATATTTTATTTTTCTGTCTTCTCAAATAGACTGTTAGCTCATTAAAAACTGAGGCTCTGTCGTATTCTACTATGAGAGTACAATAAGCAAGACAATACCTAACATTTTTTACTGGTTCTTTTTACTTTTACATGACAGTAGAATCCATTTTTATATACAAGCATGAAACATATCTTTTTTCTAATTAGGACCCCAATCATATAGAGGTACAAGATGGTGGGATTCATGATGGTGTATTTATATATGTACATAGGAAAATTATGTCTGATTCATTTCACTGACTTTCCTTTTCCCATTCTCCCTCCTTTCCTTTTATTCCCCTTTGTCTACTCCACTAAACTTCTATGTCTCTTCCCTTATTGTGGGTTAGCACCCACATATCAGAGAAAACATTTGATCTTTGGTTTTTTGGAACTGGCTTATTTCATTTAGCATGATAGTCTCCAGATCCATCCATTTCCTGGCAAATATCATAATAAAGTCAGTCTTCTTAATACTTAATACTCCACTGTGGATATATGCCACATTTTCTTTATTCATTCATCTATTGAAAGGCACCTAGGTTGGCTCCATAGCTTAGCGATTGTAAAAAGTGAGCTGCTATAAACATTGATGTGGCTGCATCACTTTAGTATGCTGATCTTAACATTAAGTGCTCAGTAAATATCTGTTGAATTAACCACTGACTAAAGAAAGTAAATAAATCAATGTTTCGCATACTCCCATGGACTGGGGGCTTAACCAAACATGACACCAAAGCTTTAGTACTAACATTCCAGAGAGTTGTTTTGTTTTGTTTTGTTATTTACTGTTGTTACTTTTGACCATGCCTTCTTTAAAAGAATTTGTTGTAGGGAATTCAGCTATAACTGCAAAAACAAAGGGAAGAAAGGAATAATAATCTAGATTCAGAAAGTAAAGAAATTATAGATTCACTGAAGTTAACAAGGATACTTGAGAAAGATATCTAATGGATTTGACAGAAATTGGATTTCTAGCCTTCAATAAACCAAGAGATTGATTTACTCAACAAAAATGCCACAAATAGGGATTAAAGTAGGATTGTCTTGAGGTTTTATGCAGTACTTACAGAAGGTTTGATTAACAGATCAGGACAGATCTTATGGATAGATCAAGTATTCAAGGGCAAAGCCATGTTTCATAAACCTCTTTGTATTCCCCAAACTAAATATAGTGTCTATCCCATAATAGATTTTAATGTATATTTTATATATAAAACTTTGTTAACATGCATCTATATGTATATGTTCATATATTATATTTTGTTGAATTGATGAGTTACTTTCAAGTGATTGTTGAGAAAGGTGCTATGACAGTCACACTGTCAAATTTCTCTCTCCTATCAAATATACAAGAATCTGAGACTCCATTGTTATAGATTCATTCTTCTAAGTTTGGCTTCTTACAGTTGGAGCTTTTGAAAACTGAGATCAATCACATTGCATAGAATTTTTTACAACATGTAGCATGATTTTTATCTTGTGATTATCTAAGAGAGAAGATATATGCCACAGGCTTTTTCAAACTTATTTGACCCAGGAGCTTTTTTTAAATTTTTTTATTTGTTTTAATTAGTTATACATGACAGTAGAATGCATTAATGCACTTTTGATATATCATACATTGATGGAATATAATTTCTCATTTTTCTGAGTGTACGTGTTGTAGAATCATATTGTTGACCCAGAAGCTTTTTCAAAAAAATATTTTTCAACCAGTGTTGTATAAAACAGCCATTTTGTAATGGATACGCTGAACTAATTCACACTAATGTGTATGGTTTTCCTGCTAAAGACAAAGTTTGATGGCAGGGTATGGGGAGCACCTCATGTGTACAGAAATCTCTAAGAAGATACTTAAAAAATAGGAAAAAGGAAAAGAAAAAAAGATCCTGAAGGTAAATGTCATCATTTTGCAAAGGATGGATCATTATTGGAAAGTCTTCTCTTCCTTTCTTTGGGAAGAAAAATTATGGAACACATACCCATGTTTTCATGCTGTATCTGCTGCTAATAATGATAACAACAATAATCATTAATATTTACCAAGCATGATTTTAAAATAATGTGTATATTTTCATGTTCAACATGGTTGTTGCTTTCTGAGCCCAAACACTGTCAATCTGGTGGAAAGAATATTTGAAAGGAAAAGCTTGATAGTGAAACATCTTGGAGAGAGATGGGGTGGGGGCATTTGTTTACATACCAAAATGTTGTAAACACCTAAGGACCTATCTCTTCTTTTCCTAGGGAGGATTCATTTGCATGAGAAAGCATCAGTTTTGCTTCCTTCCTTAGCAGGGAGGCAAGATACCTGTCTAGTTCCCAAAAGATCTGAGATCATAGTTTTAGGACTTCTTTCCTGTATGCAAATTCTGTTTTGCATGCACAGGAAATATCTGCCCTTACCATGTTGCCCTGTGGGGGACTGGGGCATAAGAAAGCAATGCTAAAATCACCAGTTAGTAAGTATTCTGCTTCTGATCTAGAACTTTATTGTCAGGATAGAACGTAGATATTATAACTTATCAAGACTTTATGGTGTTCCAGTGACTATGTTAAATGTTTTGTGACAATATCATACCTTATAATAACTGTATAAAGTTAATACTGGCATTGAATTGTAGATGAAGACACTAAGGGTCAAAGCTATTAAGTGATCAGACCAAAGTCACACTACTCTATGTCAGGTGGGATGCATTTCTAACACAAGTCGGACTGACTCATAATCACTCTGTTAGGATATTACTTCTTTTTTTTTTTTTAAATTTTTTTTTTTAATATTTATTTTTTAGTTCTCGGTGGACACAACATCTTTGTTTGTATGTGGTGCTGAGGATCGAACCCGGGCCGCACGCATGCCAGGCGAGCGCGCTACCGCTTGAGCCACATCTCCAGCCCAGGATATTACTTCTTAAGAGCTGGGATTTTATATTTTGCTCGTTGATGTATCCCTATAAACATTTGTTGAACAATTGCTGTAACGCTATCAGGAGTTAAGAATATGAGTAGTATTCTTGGGAATTAAATTTCAGTTTGCAAGTCACTAGCAAAGACATCTTATGAGACAGATTTAATTCAATCATGCATTCTTTTATAGTTTTCAAAGAACATATTAGAGAACTATTAAGAATTTTAAAATCACTCATGTAGGAAACACTTAGATTTGTTATATGTGGCTGGTGTATAAACTGAATTCATTCTGAATGGATGAAAAGCATTTGTAGTTACACACTAAAGAAAGTACATTGCTGTCTCCTAACAGAGTAAAGATTAATTTTTAGCATCATAGTTTAACAGTTTCCTCAGAAAGTAATGAAATTTAGGTCATTTTTGCTGATTATACTAGAATAAAACTTAAATGAACTAAATTTCTATGCAAATTGAAATGAGAAAGGATTTGTCCTTAGGTAGTATATTTACTGCATGTTTGAATGAAATCCATTAATCACCAAAATGAATTATTTTAAAATACAGGATCCAACTCCTAGCCAACTCAATCTACAGAATATAAAGTTTGGAACTATGTCCCTGGATATACACAAACTAAAAATACCCTTATTTTTAATATATACATATATGAACAATAAGATTAGTATATGTATACATGAATTATAAGATTAGTTCTATGTAGTTTTATAATTTAAAGCAGCTAAAGAGATAAACAATAAATTTTGATAATGGCTACATGGCTGTGATAATTAATGACAAACTAGAGAACAACTTCAGTTAATGAAAAATATAAACAGAGGTATTAATTGGACTAGAGGGGCTCCTAGTGCTATTAATAATAGATATTGAAACACATAAAATAAATGTCCTCTAGCAAATGCTTTCAATAAAGCAGACTTTCAAAAAAGAATTTTTTTGTTTCAAACTTAATCCATTTATGATCACTTACCAATAAGTTAGTGACTCTACCTCTTATTTATTACATCATTAACTTAAGCTCAGAGGGGCCTACATACATTTTTAATAATTACTTTGGCATTGGCATACAGGTAATTACATGATTAATTTAGAAAGACAGAGCTATTATTGTTTCTTTCAAGTAGTAAAAATCATGGGCATGATGGGATTTTCTCTAGATACCCATATGAAAATTAGGATTATTTTTTTATTCTTTTGAGCAGGATCTATTTTTTCATATCTAATTATAATAAGAAATTTAACACTAAAAAAGTTCAAAAATTAGAAATCTATGCATCATTCTTCTCCTCACTGCCCTATTACCATCTTGTGCTTTCACTGCATTTACATTTTAAAATAACATTATTTATCACATTCCCCAGACCTTACTCCTAGACTTAAGAGTTTCACTCTTAACAGATCTCTCTCTGAGATTTTTCACTGCTTCTGTTCTCCCATTTTTTTTTAAGGAAAAGTTCCCATAGAAAAACAGGTCAATTTCCTGGAAATATAAATAGGTAATGATTTGGGTCTAATTATGAGGACACTTTGTCCCTCAGCAATCTGGAAACACAAATAATGGAAAAAGGTTGTCAGTGATTAGGATACATAGCTACATCTGAACTATTGTGGCATTACATTTGTGGCTTGATTAAAACAGAGATTTCCTAAAACCACAAAATATTTGGGACAACTTCCAAGCATTGATGTTCTAATGGCTACAAAATGAATCAAAGAAAGGACACATTGGTGAGATGTCCCCATAAATGCACAGAAGTATAATTCTCAAAGGTAAATGACACACCCTGTAGTATTGAACCCAAATCTCTGATTTATCATGGGAGCTAAGCAAATGATACTAAGATATATTTTCAGAGCACAGACAATAGATACTTTAGACAGGCCCACTGGCAGGATGGTGTGTTAATAAAGGAAAGGGGAAGAGACCAAGACTTTATGAGCAACTGTAGAGTTGGCTGTACCCACACAGTGGGGAAGAAGTATACAAGAATAGTAGGTCATAATTGAAGTTCCTGCCAGCCTAGAATGCAACCTTAAACTTTTTTTTATTCAAAGGTGGATAATATAAGAAATACCTAGAATAAGATATGATCAAAACACTTCAGAAAAATAGGATGGTTGGGGTTGGGGGGACAGCAACTAAAGAATATTTTCTGGAAAAGGGTTATTACAGGTCAGACACAAAGACACAAATTATAATCAAATGTCCTCCAGGAACTTTTTTTTTGTTACCAAAGATTGAACCCAGGGATGCTTAAACACTGAGCTACATCCCAGCCCTCTTTTTATATTTTGGTTTAGAGACAGGGTCATACCAAGTTGGTGAGGCTGGCTTTGAACTTGTGGTCTTTCAGCCTCAACCTCCAAAGCGGCTGGAACTACAGGTGTGCACCACTGTTCCCAGCAAGTTTTTTATTTTTTAATTTGTATCAATTGACTCTGAAGCAAGAGTGCTAAGCAAAGACAAAGAAATTTAAAAAGTAATAGCAAGGTAGCAGAAAAATATTAAATATGAGCTGGGCTGGAAAATCATAGATAAGGTGTAGAAGGGAAAATCCATTGAACTTAGGGAAAAATTTGAAGTAAATTAAGGAAAATTGGCATTGATAAACACAGTAAGGAGCATGGGAGAAAGTAGAGAATCTGCAGAATTAAATGGAATTTAATAAAGAATTTAAAAGAATAAGATAAAATGATATGAAAGAAGGGCAAACAAGGTCCATCAGATGTATAATTGGTTTGACAAAAATAAATAATAATGACAATAAACCATATATATATATATATATATATATATATATATATATATATATAT
>NW_026000211.1:5005991-5055819 GCF_001458135.2 Marmota marmota marmota | reverse complement strand
AAATGGATGGCATTAGAGCAGATTATGCTAAGTGAAGATAGCCAATCCCTAAAAAACAAATGCCAAATGCCTTCTTTGATATAAGGAGAGTAACTAAGAACAGAGTAGGGAGGAAGAGCATGAGAAGAAGATTAACATTAAATGGGGACGAGAGGTGGGAGGGAAAGAGAGAGAGAAGGGAAATTGCATGGAAATGGAAGGAGACCCTCATGGTTATACAAAATTACATACAAGAGGAAGTGAGGGGAAAGGGGAAAAAAACAAGGTGGAGAAATGAATTACAGTAGATGGGGTAGAGAGAGAAGAGGGGAGGGGAGGGGAGGGGAGGAGGGATAGTAGAGGATAGGAAAGGCAGCAGAATACAACAGACACTAGTATGGCAATATGTAAAACAGTGGATGTGTAACCGATGTGATGCTGCAATCTGTATACGGGGTAAAGATGGGAGCTCATAACCCACTTGAATCAAAGTGTGAAATATGATATGTCAAGAACTATGTAATGTTTTGAACAACCAACAATAAAAATTAAAGGGGGAAAAAAAAAGAAAAAAAAGAGCGTGAGCTGGGAGGTTGGCAAAAATTCTGTCATCATTAGATGCTTTTGCCAATCCATACTTTTGTCAACACAGGAAACTGCCATTTCAATATTAAGTGAAAGCATGTGGGCTTTTTGTTTTAGCCTTTACCCCCCACCCCCACCCCACACACACTCCAAAATTTGTTTGCTTGGCTTTCCTTCCTCCCCTAGTGACAAAACCAATGGCACAATAAACAAGACTCAACATACAAAGAAAGAAAAACAAAAGAAACTGTTTTCAGCTTTATGGGATTTGTAAGGCAGCCAGCATCTGAGATAGTTGCTACCAAGACATAAGTAAGCAGCCAGCCAGCCTTTCCAGCCTTCTGTTTCTGGTATCACGGTTTAACTGGAGTCAAACATTAGTTAGTATCTGACACTATGTTTTGCTCTATTTTTCCTAAGGAAAATATTATTTCCTATTTGCTGACATCTTATCGTTTCTTGACCCAAAAGCAATAGTAAAGGCATGACCTTATAATTCGGTTTCTCTTGTAAAAAGTTCTCACTTTTCACTAGGTAGTAAAATGAATGCTCAGTTGAATCCTTTAGCTATGAGAAATTTGCAAGAGCAGCTTGAAGAAAACCATAAAGAGGCGCTAAACAACTCTTGGAGTCAAATAGATGGTAAAGGAAGCTGGGACATTGCATGAAGCGTCTAAGAGCATCTACACATGTTGAAAGAAAACCCAAAGACACAAATTGCAGATTCAAAATGGCATTCAATTCTGTGCTGGTTTCCTAGGGTTGCCATAAAAAGCACCAGGAACTAAATGGCTCAGAGAGGAGAAATTCCTTGTCTCGCTGTTCTAAAGGTGAAAGTCTAAGTGTTGGAAAGAAGACCACATTCTTTCTGAAGGGCCTAGGGAAGCATGTGTCCCATGCCTCTTGCCTAGCTTCCAGCAGCCTCCCATGTGCCTTGACTTAGGATGGCTTTCTTCTCCCCGTGGCATCTTCTGAGTGTGTCTGCCTCAGTGTCCAAAGTCTGCCCATCTTTGGGGGGAGTTCTAGAAACCAAAGCCAGTACCTCATTGTATGCTAGGTAAGTGCTTTATCACTCAACTGCACCCTCAACCCTGAATTTCCCCTTTTATGGAAATACCCATCATACTGGATCAAAGCCCACCCTACCCACTTTAACTTGATTGGCTGTAAAGACTTGGTTTCCAGATAGCATCACTTTCTAAGGTACTGTGCATTTTTGCCTTCCTCCAATGGGCCTTGATTTACTTAATCAAAAATAAAGGTTGTGCATTTATTAAAGCCTTCGTTTGAGTGTCCCAGCACCTTGTTGCCAGCCTAAAACAGGGCAAGTGCTTAATTTATAAACATGGAGTGAGTGAGTGAATGAATGAATGAGTAGAATGATCATATTCCTGTACTTCTTTACCTTGTCACTAAATATAATCTCTGGTAGTAGGAACAGGAGTTCCTAAGAGGACACCTAGGATAGCCATGGGATTTGGGTAAAGCTTAGTTACTACTCTAATGAATATTAAAGAAACTTCAAATGGGTTTGACTTTTAAGTTTCTAGTTCAGCAGAGTCAGATTTGTAGCACGTGATATTGTTACTGAATACTGAATTTCACCTACAGAACTGACAGGTGGATTTAAATTTGTGATGGGAACTCTATGATCATTACATAGAAAAGATATAGGACAGTAAACATTTGCAAGGATTTTAGAGTCCCAGCACAAACGATTGTCATTTTAAGCCTATTGATGGATCCTCCTATTTTGCTGGTGGATTCACTTGCTTTAGGCAGACATTGCTGAGTGTTAAGCCAGTTCATCTGTACTCCATGTATTACCAGATGTTTGAAAATGCCTTAGTGGGAGATGGTGGGCAAATGATGCATCAGAGAATAATTGGATACTAATAATAAATAACAAGATATCATCTGCATATGTGATTAGTCAGCTTTATGAGATAATAAAAAATTCTCAATTCAGCTCTATTATGAATTAGGGCCAACACATCCTTATTGGAGCTCATCTTCTCTCTCTAAAATGCAAGGCAACTATGGTTCATTTCTAAAACATTTCTTGCTTGAAATTTTAAAATTCTTTCTTTGAAAATCAAAATATTATAAACTGATTTTAAAAAAAAACCTTACAATTGTTCTTAATTCTTTAGACACTATAAGAATGACATAAAATTTAGCTTAAGATCATATTTTTCCTTACTGGACATCACAGCAGTAAGTAAAATTGCTTTATAGAAGAGATCTGTTATAGATAGTTCCTTATTTACTACTAATATACAATAACCAGGGTGATGATTCTTAAATTAACTGAACTTTTTAATTTCAATTTGGCTGCAGAATCAGAAACCTGACTTCCGCACGCACTATTATTTTCTATACAATTGTTACTTTTTTCTAAATAATAGAGACGTTTATATCAGCTTTGCAATTACATACAATAATCTTTGCCAAAATTTCTGTTAATTCAGATTTTTGTAAACCAAATACTTCAAACATGTGATGGGTTCTTTTATTTCAAAGAATATACAATAATGAATAAATAAGACTTATCACTAAACAGTGACTACAGTATGAAAACATGGAAACTCATTTGAGAAAGTAATGTTGCATGAAAGCTTTGCAAATATCTTAATGTCAAGTCATAAATCATAAAACTTTAAAGATGAGCACAACTTAAAACTGCACAGTCCAAAATCTTTACATAAGACAAAACTGAGGTTATACTGCTTTAAAAATAAACAAATAAGATAAAGATAACATTGGACTTCATGGGAAGATGGGCACCTGAAAGACTCACCACTGTTTAGACTAAGCTTAGGTAGAGCTCCAGGAAATCCCTTCTGTTGACAGAGCTGGAGATGATCAGGATCAGAATAACTGCACAGTTAAACTGGCATTACAGACTGATCTCATAAGCATGAAGCTAAGGTACTGGTTTGAATTCAAGTTTTTTATCTATAAAGAGAACAGAAAAATCACGCTGATTAACGTGCTTTCCTCTTCCTTTAGAATATCTACCAGGAACAGTGGATGTTAAGCCTAACATATGAGCACAGTATTTTAGGGCCTGGTGTCATTGAGATACAGGATTGATTAATCTGACTACATTATAGGAAAATTAAATCTATGACAAGCAAGTTTCTGTCTTTAAACTGCCAACAACACTGATCCTTTCAGGGTCACCAAATAATCTCCTTATTGTCATTTGCAATAGTCAATTATTGAACTATCAACAATAAATGACAGCTGATAAATGCTCTTCTTTGAAACAGTCTTTTCTAGGACACCATTTTCCTGGTTCTTCTATACCACAAGATGCTCTTTCTGTTCTCTTTTGCTGGTTTCTTATCTTCTCTCTGATCTCTTAACACAAGTTCCCTGGAGCTCAGTCCTTGAACATTTTCTCTTCTGTATCTACATTCACTTCCTAGGGCAGTAGATCTCCAAGTGCAGTGCCCAGACCAGCATCATCAGCACAACCAGGAAACTTGTAAGAAATGCAAATTTTCAGATCTCTCCAGAGACCTAATTAATCAGAAACTCTGGGATTGGGGCCCAGCAATCTGAGTTTTAACAAGCACTGCAGGTGATTCTCTTGAATACTAAAGTTTGAAAACGATTTCCCCAGGACATCTTTTAGAGGCTGAACTCTTGATGCCAGCTGTGAGGTGTGGACTCTAAAATTGTTTTTATATATACCTGACTACCCTCCCTCTGAAGACTAGATTTCTACATCAACTGCAAATTTGAACTCTGCACTTGAATATATAATAAGCATTTCAACTGTTATGTGTCAAAGATAAAGATTAAACCCCTTGCTTTTTATTACTTTACTTTTTTTAACTTATACCCCATTTCAGCTAATTGCTAAAACTTCCTTCAAGTTGATCAAATCAAACTTCTTAGAGATATCATTGATGTTTCACTTTTGTCTTTATTTTATATCTGATTTATCAGAAAATCCTATTGGATTTCATAATGTATCAAGAATGTGACTACTACATCTTACTGTTTTCACTGCTACCAGCTTTACCAAATCACCATCATCTTTCATCTAGATATGTAATAGCATTCCAATGTGTCTTCTTTCTTACCTTTCTATAGTCTAATTTTACCATAGCAACTAAAGTTATTCTTCAAAAATAGAATTCGGACATTCAGTTCAACTTGATAGTATAAGCCCACTAATTCAATCTGCTTGCTAATTACAGTAAAAATTTCATAACAAAACACAAAGATAAATGTAAATAAAAGAAAACTATATGTGGACTCTCAAAAGCAAATTAAGGAGTCAGATTGTGGAGGGAAGCCAAAATTTAGGAAAAGCAACTTGGCTTATGGTGATTGCTTTTGTTTATTTGATTGTTTGTTGCGGTTTTGAATAAAGAAGAGGTTTTAGTTATAGGATTTGGCATGGGGGTATCAACATGGTTACATAAAATTCTTTAAAAGAACTCATCTTTCTGGGAAATAAGAGAGGGAGTCTTGTATAGGTGGAATAAAAATAGCTAGTCTAATTCTGTGTATGAATCAGCACAAGGCTAAGTAAGATTGGGGAGAAAAGATATCTTGAAGATAGAATAGTAGAAAACTTCCAAATTGTATAGAGGGCATAAATTTATAGCTCAGCAAATTACAAACAAAAACAATTGAAAGAAAACTTGCCTCAACACATTATCATCAATCTACTAAATGTCAAAGATAAAGGAAAAACAAATCAAATGCTTCTATCAAAAAGACATGCACTACAAACAGGGAAATAATTTTAAATGACTAAAAATTTTGCATCAAAAATCATGGAGGTCAGAAAACAGTGAAACAACGCCTTTAAAATAATGAAAGAAAATAACTGTCAACCCAGAATTACATGTACATTGTACATATCCTTCAGGGATGAAAGCAAACTAAAGGTACTTCAGGTGAAGGCTGAGATAGGCACATTGGAAGTTCAAAACCAGCCTCGGCATTTTAGCAAGGCCCTAAGCAACTCAGCAGTCCCATCTCTAAATAATATATTTTTTTTAATTTTTTAAGTCACCAAATAAATAACCTAACTTTACATCTCAAGGCCCTGGAAAAAAAAGAACAAGACAAAACCAAAATTAGTAGAAAACATGGAATGATTAAAATCAGAGCCAAAATTAATAAAATTAAAACAAAGTTCTAGAGACATATGATCTACCCAAAATGAATCAGGAGGACAAAGAAAATTTAAACAGATCAATTTCAAGCAATGAATTTGAAGATGCTATCAAAAGTATACCAACAAAGAAAAGCCCAGGACTAGATGGATTCTCAGCTGAGTTCCACCAGACCTTCAAAGAAAACCTAACACAAATCTTCCAAGAAATAGAAAGGGAATGAACCTTCTAAACTCATTTAATGAAGCTAGAATCAACCTGATACCAAAACCAGACAAAGACACATCAAGGAAAGAAAATTTCAGACCAATATCCTAATGAACATAGATAGATGCAAAAATTTTCAATAAAATATTGCAAATACCATGAAAAAATATATTAAAAATATAGTGCACCATGATCAAGTGGGTTTCATTCCAGGGATGCAAGTTTATTTCAACATATGGAAATCAATAAGCATAATTCATTACATCAAAGAATCACATGATTATCTCAATAGATGAAGAAAAAGCATGTGACAAAATACAGCATCCATTCATGCTCAAAACACTATAAAAACAAGCATTAGTAGTAATGTACCTCGACATTGTAGAAGCTATCTATGCTGAGCCCATGGCCAACACCAATCTGAATGGAGAAAAATTGAAGCATTCCCTCTAAAACAGGAACAAGATAGTAATGGATATTTCACCTCTCCTATTCAACATAGTCTGTGAAACCCTTGCAACAACAGTTAGGTAAAAGAAAGAAATTAATGGGATCCGAGTAAAAAAAGAAGAACTCAAACTATCCCTATATGTCAGTGACATGATTCTATACTTAGAATACCCAAAAACTCCAACAGAAAGCTTCTAGAACTCATAAATGAATTCAGCAAAGTAGCAAGGTATAAAATCAACACCCATAAATCAGTTGTATTCCTATGCACCAATGATGAATCAGCTAAAAAAGAAATCAGGAAAACTATCCCATTCACATCAGCCTCAAAACAAACAAACAAATAAAAAAAAAACTTGTGAATCAATCTAACAATAGAAGTCAAAGATTTCTACAGTGAAAACTGCTACAGGACACTAAAGAAAAAAATTAAAGACCTCAGAAAATGGAAAGATTGCTCATGTTCTTGCATAGGCAGAATTAATATCATCAAAATGGCCATAATACCAAAGCATCACACAGAGTCAATGTGATTCCTATTAAAATTCTAATGATGTTCTTCATAAAATAGAAAAATCAGTCATGAAATTTATTTGGAAAAACAAGAGGCCCAGAATAGCAAAGACATTTTTAGTGAGAAAAGTGATGTGGGAGGCATCACAATACTAGACCTTAAATTATACTACAGAGATATAGTAACAAAAATGCCAGGTATTGGCACACAAACAGGCATGAAGACCAATGGAACAGGATAGAAAACACAAAGACATACCCACATAAATACAGCTGTCTCACACTAGACAAAGGTGCCATAAACTTACATAGGAGAAAAGAAAGCCTCTTCAACAAATGGTGCTGGTAAAACTGGAAATCCATATGTAGTAGAATGAATTTGTACCCCTATCTTTCACCCCACACAAAACTCAACTCAAAGTGGATCAAGGACTTAGGTATTAGACTAGAGAACCTGTGTTTGCTAGAAGAAAAATTAGGCCCAAATCTCCATCATGTCACTTTAGGAACAAATTTCTCAAAAGATTCTTAAAGCACAAGAAGTGAAAGTAAGCTTTGTATTAAGCTAAAAAGCTTCTTCACTGAAAAGGAAACAATCAAGAATGTGAAGAGAGAGCCTACAGAATGAGAGAAAATCTTTACCACTTGCAGCTCAGATAGACCATTAATCTTTAGGACATACAAAGAACTCAAAAAACTTAACACCAAAAAAACAAATAGACCAATCAATAAATGGGCAAAGGAACTGAACAAGCACTTCACAGAAGAAGATATATGAATGATCAAAATATATATGAAAAAATGTTTAACCTTTCTTAGCAATTAGAGAAATACAAAATAAAAATATACTGATTCCATGTCACTCTAGTCAGAATGGTAATTATCAAGAATACAAGTAACAATATTGGAGAGGGTGTGGCGGCAAAGGTACTCTCATACATTGCTGGTGCAACTGCAAATTGGTGCAAACACTATGGAAAGTAGTATGGAGATTCCTTGGAAAACTTGGAATGGAACCACCATTTTATCCAGTTATCCCATTCCTTGATTTATACCTAAAGGACATAAAATCAGAATACTACAGTGACACAGCCACATCAATGTTTATAGCAGCTCAATTCATAATAGCCAAGCTATGAAACCAACCTAGGTGTCCTTCAATAGATGAATGGATTTAAAAAATGTGAGATAAATAAATATGTGTATTTATTTATCTCACATTATATATATATATATACACACACACACATATATATATATATGTTTACATTGTGTGTGGTATTATATATATATATATATATATATATATATATATATATATATCACATTTATATATACACACACAGTATCACATTTATATATATAAATGTGACACACACACACACACACACACACACACACACACACACTGGAAATATTACTCAGCCATAAAGTAACAGTGCTAGTAAATGGATGGAACTGAGATAAGCCAGGCCCAAATAACCAAAGGCCAAATATTCTCTCCTGTATGAAATTATGTCATTTGAAAGAAAATGAATGGAGCTTTAGAATATTTTAAATGAAATAAACCAAGCTCAGAAAGTCAAGGGTCATATATATGGAAGCTAGAGAGGAAAAAGGAAAAAAAAATGGTGGGGCAAATCTCATCAAAATTGAAGGGAGGTCAGTATAATAAAGGAAAGGGGACTGGAGAGTGGGAAAGGAAAGGGGAAATTCTGGGAAACAATATTGACCAAGTATACTATAATATCATGTGCATTTACTAATATGTAACAATGAGTCCCACTATTAAGGCTTTTTTTTTTTCTTTTGGTGGGTGGGGCCATTATTAGGGATTCTCTAGCCATATGTTGTATTGTATTTAGAGACAGGGTCTCATTGAGTTGCTTAGTGCCTCGCTTTTGATGAGGCTGGCTTTGAACTCATGGTCATCCTGTCCTAGCCTCCCAAGCCACTGGAAATATAGGTATGGGCTACCATGCCTTGCTCCACTGTTCTGTATGATTATAACACACCAATTAGAAATATGGTAAAAATGAATTATAGAACCTATGATACCATTAATAAATTAAAATACCATCTGAAATCATTAAAATAATGTATAGGCCAATATCCTTTATAAATATGCATGTAGAAGTTCTTAACAAAATACTAGTACATTGATTCCAACAATATATCAGAAATATAATACATCAAGCACAAGTATTTAGCCCAGGAATATCTGTCATTCAAAAGTTCATCAATGTATCAATGTTCAGCATATTAACAAAAAAAGAGAAACACCATATGATAATTTCAGCAAATGAAAGAAAAAACATGTTAATAGTTAGCAGCAATTCATAACAAAAACTCCCAGCAAGTTAGGAACAGTAGATCCTTTCCTCAAATTCATAAAGTCCATCTATGAAGAACATACAGCCAAGATCACAGTTGGTGAACAATTGAATATTTTTCCCCTGAAATTAGGGGAAAATTCAATTCAATCAATATTTCTACTGAGAGTCCTAACTATTGATGTATGAATTGAGGGGAACATAATGATCAGAAAGAAAGGTAGCCTTTTTTTTCTCTCTCTTTGTAAATGATTTGATTGTTCAAGTAGAAAATCCCAAGCAAGTGAAAAGATGAGTAAATTTAATAAA
This sequence comes from Marmota marmota marmota, assembly GCF_001458135.2. Taxonomy (NCBI): domain Eukaryota; kingdom Metazoa; phylum Chordata; class Mammalia; order Rodentia; family Sciuridae; genus Marmota; species Marmota marmota. The sequence continues at coordinate 5,046,299 of NW_026000211.1, read as the reverse complement.
TTAATAAAGCAAGGTAACAGGAGAAAATATTGTTATTTTAAAAACATAAATTGTAGGGCTGGGGATGTGGCTCAAGCGGTAGCGCGCTTGCCTGGCATGCGTGCGGCCCGGGTTCGATCCTCAGCACCACATACAAACAAAGATGTTGTGTCCGCCGAAAATTAAAAAAAATAAATATATTAAAAAAAAAAAACATAAATTGTAAACTTTTAGTAGAACATTCAGTATTCGAATACATATTATTATAAAGATAATTATCCTCAAATTAAACTACAGAAAAAAAAAACATAGGAACCATAATAGACAAAGCATTTTTTAAAAAAAATGAAAGATAAAGTTAGAAAGCTACTATACCTGAATTTTTTTGTTTTATTCTAAAGTTAGAGTAATTTAAAAGTTTGATACTGCTTAAAATTTAAGCATATAGATAAATAGACTAGAATAAAATACTCAGAAATATTTGGTTAGTTGGTCTGAAATAAATGCAGAAAAGCAATTCAATGTGGAAATAAAGTCTTTCCAATAAGTGTTGAATCAATAGCAACACACACACACACACACACACACACACACACACACACACACACTGACCCTTATCTCACACCATGCATAAAAATTGCTTAAAAGTATCATGGACTCAAAGAAAAATTGTGAAAGAACAAAGGAGAAAAAATTTCCATACTTGAGATAAGCAAAGCTTTCCTGGAGAGAACACCACTACCACAGAGAAGAGAAAATAACTATAAATTGATTTTCACTAAAACCTTTTCCTCTACAAGAGATGCCATTAAGAAAATGAAAAGGCAAGCTACAAATTGAGAGAAAATATTTACAAAACATATGTCTGATAAAGGGCTTGTGCCCAGAATATGTAATAATCTCTGGTAGCTCAATAATAAAATTATAATAGATTTAAAATTGGACAACCAATTTGAATGGTTTAATCCACAAAATGAGATACACAAAAGGATGAACCATACCTAATATGTTCTACATCATAAGTTATAGGAAAAATACAAGTTAGAACCACAATGAGGTACATGCTCATTAGAAAACCCCAAAATTCACAGTGATTGTTCATACCTAATGTCAATGAAGATGTGAAACAATGGAAGTTTATCTTGCATTGCTAGTGGGAATTTAAAATGATAAAATCATTTTGCAAAACAGTTTAGCAGTTTTGTGAAATATTATACATGAATCCCGTATGCCCCAGACTTTCAACTCCTAAGAAAAACTTAACAAATGTCCACCAAAAAAGAAACCTGTAAGTCTTCTCTGTAACATCTACTCCAGCTGCCTTATTTAAAATTGCAATTTTTTTCTTCTTCCCTGCAGTAACTGTTCATTGCACCTACCTATTTTACTTTTCTCCTATAATTATCTGGGGAACGTTAAATAAATGTTACCTTATAACATTTATTTTGTGAATTATCTGTGCAAATTTACTTGACCATAAACTTCATAAGTTCAGGGATTGTGTCTACTTTATACATTCCTGTATTCCCAGAATCTAAAATAGTGTCTGGCACATAGAAAGTACAAAATAATCTTTGCTGAATAAATGAATATCCATCAAAAAGTAGCCAAAGAATCATGTATCCTGAAACTGTGAGAAACAAATTGATAATTAATGCTTCTTTAGAATCTCCACTTTGGGATTCTGTTTCCCCTTTAAACTGTTATGTGTAATGTTATGGTTTAGATATTAGGTGTCCTCCAAAAGCTCATGTGTGAGACAATGAGACAATGTAAGAAAGTTCGGAGGTGAAATGACTGGGTTATGAGACCCTTAACCTAATCAGTGCTTTAATCCCCTGATAGGGATTAAATTGATGGTAACTGTAGGCAGATAAGGTGAAGCTAGAGAAGGTAGGAAGGTCTTTGTGAGGAGTGTAATTTTGGGGATTTATATTTTTTGTGCCTGGAGAGTAGAGTGTCTCTTCTCCCCTCCCCTCTCCTCTCCTTTCCCCACCTCCTCCTCTTCCTCTACCTCCTCCTCCTCCTCTCCCCCCCTCCCCCCAGTGGTCATGTTCTGAGCTGCTTTCCTGGTCCCTGACCTTGGGCCCACAGCAATGGAGTTGGTCATCTATGAACTGAGATTTCTGAAACTATGAGCCCTAAAAAAGCCTTCACTCCTCTATATCATTTTTGTTGGGTCCTTTTGCAAAACAGTTTAGCAGTGAAAAAGCTGACTACATAGGTCAGATTATACCTCTGTTATAATCCTAGTTTCATTGCATTTTCTTTAGATAATATCTTAGTAATCTGAATTTGAGGTAATAAAGGTGGCACCAACATTGATGATAATAGGCAACATTCATTAAAGGCTTAATCTTTGTGAAACATCCTATGAATGTTTTACATGCCTCTTCCCTTTTGACGCTATGAAGAACCCCATACATGTTTGTCTTAACACATCACAGATGAGAAAAATGAAGTATATGAAGGTCAAATAACATGCAATGTCATAGAGAGTGTGTGATTTTGACTGACCTATTAATTCAGTCCATATTCCTCAACAAATTACAGACCCTAATGGGTTTCTACTGACATAGTCATATCAATTAAATGTTTTTAACCATTTTAACTTTCAAAAACTCATCTTATTTAGTAATATAGTCCAATTAATGTACTCTATAGGACTAAAGACAGGAAAAGTCACCAAGGTCATACAAGTAGCTGATGACCAAGCCAGGTGAGTTTTTTTTTTTTTTTTATTCTATAAACATCTGCAATCTCCTATTCCATAATACCTCAATTGACAGAAATCATAATTGATTCAGGATGAGTAGATTTCTGCCTAGTTACTAGATAACTAAATATGTTTTTGACAAAAGACTCCTGAATGACTTTGATTATCACCAGTAATGAAGTGGGGTCAAAGAAAGTAGACAGAGCCATAATTGATTTGCAAATGAACAGCTGAGAGAAAGTGATGCCCTTGGGATAATGTAACAAGTCAGATTAAAACTGACATGAAATGTTCTGTTGTGGCAATACCTGTTTTCATTTTATAATCCTACTAGAAGGCTGAGAAAGGATAAAAATATCACTAATATTAGTCATTTTAGCTATACTGGGCCTGGAGTAAGTAAAATGACTTTTGAAGGCTGCCTTTAATCAGATGCTATGCTTGAAATAAAACTAGTTGACTAACAAAAATATTTGTAAAAGGAAACAAAAACTAAAAATAATATGACAATGAAAAAGGACAGATCCCTCTGTCCTTTATAATAAATAAGCCCAAATTCTAGAAAATTTCAACCTCTCTAAAATGCCCACATTGTGACTTTTAATTGGAAAAAGCATTGCACAGCTTCTTTAACATTTGACTTCATCTTTATAAAATGGATATTCATTTAGACTGTTATCAGAGACAACACCAAATTCAGTCAAAGTCACTGAACCAAAGTTTCATTAACTTCCAATTCCATACACTGACTACACATGGCATTGAAAGACAAACATGAGAAACTTCACCATCTTCAAAGAGATTATTTGTTAACATGGAAATAAAGGAGTTGATGAAGTCATCAAATTATAAGACGTTGATGGGCTATGCTAGTGGATATGCCTATGATGGGTAAAAATTAATTCTAACACTCAGCAAAAGTAAGTTGTAAATATAAATTAGTGATCTTCCAAGAAGGAATGAAAGAAGAGGATGGGGTGATGGAAAGAAATCAGATATAGGAAATTTACTAGAACCCAAATTAGAAGAGGATGTAGAGTGTAAATAGTAAAATATTTCACTATCGTATATGTAATGTGGTGTGGATGTGAGATGTCCCCCAAAAGTTCACATGTGAGAAAATGCAAGAAGGTTCAGAGAAGAAATGATTGAGTTATGAGAACCTTAATCCAGTTAGTGAATTAATCACCTAACAGAATTAACTGAGTGGTAACTGAACGCAGGTGGCCTGTGGCTAGAGGAGGTAGGACATTAGGGGTATGGTTTTGGGATATACATTTGTATCTGGTGAGTGGAATCTCCCTCGCTTTCTGCTTTCTGATCATCATGTGAGCTGCTTCCTTCTGCCACACTCTTCCTCCCTGATGTTCAGCTTCACCCTGAGCCCCGTGAAATGGAGTCTGCTGTCTATGGATTGAGACCTCTGAAATTGTGAGCCCTTAAATAAATTTTTCCTCCTCTATAATTGTGCGGGTCATGTCATTTAGTCACAGCAGTGAAAATGCTGACTAAAACAGTATTAGTATTTTAATTTTGTGAGATTAAGGAATAACAAGAAGTGACAAATATGTGAAGTGGTACAGATTGGAGACAGAGATGAATCAAAGAAAATGGCCAATATCCAGTCTACTGACATTATATCTAGAACATTCAATTGTATTTAGACAAGAACTTCCAGAGAAGCATCAAGGAATTTTGATGATGAAACTAAACTCTAGGTTCAAGAATTATGTGAGTTTTCAGCAGATATAAGGAAAGATTTTGCCCATATTGGCTTGTCTTTTTAAGAAGGACCCAGATGGAACTTGAGACCATTGTGACAAAGACAGCCAAATGCAAGTCACCGGTTGTATGTTTTCTCTCATATTGGAAGGTAGAGAAGAAAAAAGATAAAGAAAGGTCAGTAGGAGGATCTAATGAAAATAAAAAACAGATCAGTAGAGGAAAGGGACCAGGGAGAGGGAGGTGGGGACCGAGGGGCAAGTGTTGGGGAGTGATATTGGCCAAATTATATTGTTATATTGTGTGCATGTATAAATATGAATCAACAGATCATTATGTAAAACTATAATGCACCAATTAAAAACAGAGGAAAAAAAAGACAAGGTGAACCTATTAAATATTTAAATAAAGCCTTCACAATTAAGTTAGCAATGTACAAAAATCAGAATACAAGTATGTAATTGTGCTGAGTTAGGACAGCAACAATTCAGTTCATATTTTTAACACAAGTGACAATGATAGTATTTAGTTCTTAAAGAATAAGTAGATTGGAACATACATACATCCTAGTGTGTAAGACATAACTGTGGTTGCCTTCTGCATGTTTGAACTAAAAAGATGAGGTAATCTCATTTGTACCAATAAACTTAAATTTCCTCTTCTGATCCTCAGTGTCAATCATAAAGGATTTGAGAAATGAAAGACTTCTATTAGAAAACCGTTTTTAACCACCTGTCAAATGCAGTAGCTGAGTGATAAGAATGAGGAAAATGATTAGATTCAAGCTGTACAATCAACGGATCTAGGAACATTCAATTTTGCCAATTTTGTGAAAATTAAAAATAGAGTACATTTGAAATATTTTTAAAAGGCAATGAAAGTACAACAATAATTTATACAAGAAAGTCAGCTCTAAGGAAAAAACTGAAAAGCTGCTAGAAAAAACAAAGATTTCTATTGAAGTCATATAATGATATGTGAAATCTTTACATGATGTTTGCCCCTGAGACATGCTCTCAGTCACTGAAAAGAATGATTATATGTCAATTTCTTCTTAGTAAATGTACTGAGGAAAGAAGAAAAAAAATTAAAAGGTTTGTCTTTACATCATCCCATGATAGCATCTCATAATAATCTCAGTGTTTCACTACTGATTCATCTTCACTAATTGTGTCTCTGCTTTTCTCCAGGGTTCTAGAGTTTAGACCTAGGTGTTACAGACATCTTGACAGCTATTTGTTATCCTTTCATTCATGAGTCCCTTCAGCTGCCTGTGCCCTTCTATTCCTGTGGTCATCAGTACAAGTCAGAGGTTCTGACCTGCCTTTGGGACCATTGAAGCCTCCTGGGTAAATTTTTCTTCTCATCTTTCCTCAATTTACTATGGCACCATGGGTCAAATTCTCCTCAAGGCAAGGTTTGGGGACATGATCTTTACTAGAGATCAGTAACTGTGAAAGGAAGAAGGAGGAAGCAGGATTTGGGGGAGGAAAAAGGCAAACAGACTATGAGACAGGTCTGATAAATCTCCTCAAGATCACTTGAAGCTCTGGAGTGGCTTGCCTAGAGAATGCTACACTTGTCCTGTGTTACTGTCATACTCTACCTAGATGAGAGAAGGTCATGATCTCAGGCAGGCAACAGAAAGACAATAAATATTTGGATCTCCAATTCTTCTATTACTACATAATTTACTGTAGGTGAAGTGCTTAATTATTCAAAGTCTCCTTTTCCTCATATGACAAAAAGAGAGAGAGAGAGAGAGAGAGAAGGAAGGAAGGAAGGAAGGAAGGAAAGAAGGAAGGAAGGAAAGAAGGAAGGAAGGAAGGAAGGAAGGAAGGAAGGAAGGAAGGAAGGAAGGAAGGAAGGAAGGACTGCACATCACATGTCTCTTTGGATTTCATGAAGATTTGTTGGGACCAGGAATGTAGATTTCTTAGAATAGTGCTGACCTAAAGTAGGACTTAAGCAAACACCTTGTTTCCTCCTTGGCTATCTTAATGCATTAATTGCTGTTGGCCAGTCTCTCTTTGTCAAAATGTCACAATCTCATCAGTTTCATGATATTGTATTTTCCTGGGTCTCCTACAACCTCAGTTCTTTCCAGTTTTCCCACAACCTCTCTGTTGTCCTTTTCACTTATTCTCCCATGTTCATCACAGGTTTTTTTTTTTTCAATTCATATTTTTCCTTGGTATCCCCTGTCTTAGGTGACAGCATGGCAGGGTAAGGAGACCTGGAATTTGGAGTCAGACAATACCAACATGGAATCCTCCTTCCAACAGCTGGGCATCCTTGGGAAAGTATCTTACATTTTCAAATTCCAGCTTTCTTATCAGTTAAATTTGTAAAACATTTAAATTAAGAACTAAAAATAATGTGTGAAGTATCTATAATACTACCAAAAATATAAAAGAAAGGAAACCAATAATCTCTAATATGAATATAAGAATACTAGTCATCAATTATATTCAAGCTAAAATTTCTAACAATTGCCTTTTTCCTGAGGGTTCTTACATGACTATCACTAACACAACTCATTGAAAGTGCCATCTAAACCTGGCAGGTATTACTTGTCCCAAAATGGATTCATAATTTTGATCAATAAGCCTGCTCTGTCAATGGCAACATACTTCCCTCAGTGAGTAACCCCAATAACTCATGCTAATGGAAAGGAAAAAAAAGAGTTTATGGTACAAAACAGTAAAAATGTGCTTAAAATATTTTTTATTTAGCTTGAATCTGAGGAAGTCTAATATTTAATAAATTTACATGAAATAAACTAATGAAGCCACATTATGAAAATTTTGCTTCTCTGAAAAAAAAAAAAACTTGAGAAATTGCCCAGTTTTCTTAGTTGTTCAACTCACCCTAAAATCTCCTTAGTGTTTAAGTATATTTTCCCTCTGAAAGAAAGTCTCAGCCCTAAGCCCCAGTCTTTTAAACTTTTTTTATACCTTTAATTACTTAATTAATTAATTAATTAACTTATATGTGGTGCTGAGGATCAAACCCAGTGCCTCAAACGTGCTAGGCAAGTGCTCTACCACTGAGCAACAATCCCAGCCCTCTTTTAAACTTTAACTAGGAGAGTGACAGTGGTTAAATACTGATAATTTAAAGAACTTGACTTTTATGATAAAACAAAGGATGACCAAAGAACAGTTGAAATGCTAGTAAAAGGCAGAAGGTCTTTCAAAATGTATAAAAGATATGAACTCATCAAGGAAACAGGAAAAGAAAGTAATACCAAGTGTTGCTTCAGGTAAATTGATTTATGCTTTTATCTAGAGTCTCAAGATTAAGAAGATATTCTTTATATATTAATTTTCTACTTCTCCAGTCTCTTGTTCTGTAAGGATAGTGTAAATCAGTTTATTAATTATCATATATCACTGACTGAAAGACCAGACATTTTCTAGGATACAAAATGATGTTCATGGATGCACTTCTATATCAAGCGCTGTGATCAGTCCATTTCTAGTGACCTTGTTGTGCATAAGCATTGTGCTCTTTTATGCATTTTTATCACTTCCCCTGTTCAAGTTCTATTTAACAGTAACCAACTGCCAACATTTTTAGAGCCATGTTGATCAAGTCCCCCTACAAGAGTGGATTTGCCATACTGGGTTCTAGGTTTTGCTTTACTCTCAGTTCTCAACATAAGCATACCCTGGTTGTCATATTCCCTTGGATCAGGTTACATTGCAAAGTCTCGCATCATTCTTACCAGACTCACGTTTGTTCTTGCCCATCTCCAACCTAGTGACCATTCTCCATATCTATGCTTAACACAAAGAATTTCTCTGACTTCCTGGCCCTGTTTCTCCAAAAATGTTCTATCTGGAAACATCCAGATCAAGAAAATTATAGATATGACTCTAGCCAAAGATCCTCATAATTGTCTCCTTGTCCCATTTTCCTCTGTTTGAATCTCTCCAATATAATGCTATTACTTTGAACTTTAAGTGCAGAATATTCATCTTATACCCCTCTAGTCGAGAGTTCACAATAGATCCTTGTAGTCTATAGCATCTGATAAAAATATTTTTAAAACACCTCTAGTGTTTAAAGGTCTTTAAAATCTGGCTCTGCTCTAAGAAGTCAATATTGTTTTTTGTGATTTGACCACAAATACCATCTAATTCAGACTGCTTGCTTTCTTACATTCTCTTCCCGGACTACCGTTTTACACCATATACACTATTTCACCCTTTGATACACAGCATTAAAAATATTATGTCCATAATACTGTCCAAGTTCAGATATTTATTCTATTAAAATTTTCTTCCACCTTCTATTCATTTATCAATTACCACCCAACCTCAATGAGTGAACACCAGTTTTTCCTCCTATGATAATCTCCCTGGTTGCTCAGCCTAATTTGTGTTTGTCCTGGTGAGTGTGTTTTTATATTAATCATTCATTGGCAATTTATCATGCGATTAATACCTTTTTGTATATTTCACTATTACAATATAGTCTATACCAGCAATCTTATTTACAGTGATGTTTAATTCAGCTACATATAAGAACATGATGTTTGATATGTGTATTTTGACCATCAACTAGATTCCAAATATTTTAAGTCAGTATTTCTGATATTTCTCTTATGTTAGGTGATGTTTGGTAAAGACATAACTTTATTAACATTGAATATATAGTAGGCACTCAAATACTTGAGTCCTAAGCCACTGGGCTTTTAGTATATCCCGTTACTATTTGTACAGTTACTTATATGAGACTATTTTCCCATTGTTTTTAATAATAATGTGAGTGATAAATTTTATTTTGTTCATTCTATTAACAATGCATTTACACTAAAATTTTCAGTATGTGCTGTTGGGAATTAGCATAATTTAACATTGTATATTTTGCAGTTTCCTTAAATTCTAGCCTTTGCTGTTCATATAAGACAGAGGTTCTCAAACTCTGGTATGTATTAGAATCAGTAGGAATTCTTGATAAATTTCTTATTGTTGGAATTTACATAAAAATTGATGATTCAGTAGATCTGGGTTAGGGTCTGAAGATTTACATGTCTTCTGTCTCAGTTGAAACTGTAGCTGCTACACACTAAACACACCACATTTTAAGAACCACTGACCTAAGAAATGAGAAATATGGATAGAGGACCAAATTTTTTATTTTTGAAGTGCATAGAAATTTGGGGGAAATGTCAAAATCAAAATGACAGAAGCAGAATGTATTTTCAAGAAAGATCATTGCTCTCTTATATTAAAAATCTCCATCTCTCTTTTGTTAGGATCCTCTTTTTGTAGCCTATACTTCTTCAATCACTTGACAGTTTGCTCTTTCTCTTATTTGTTGTATATGTGCTCTTTGAGGGAAGGGATTGACTTTACCCACTTATTATGGTGAATACTTTCAAATGAATGAATCGTTTCATGTCATAATATTAATAAAATGTTGCTATATTTTTAAAATATTCATAACTTTACACATTATAATATACAGTATTGAAAGAAAATGAACATTATTTACTTGGTATCTGTTCCTAACTTATTTTTTTTCCTTGGGGTCCACATGCAATTTGGACTATTATTATAGAATGCACATAAAATTTGGACTACTATTATAGAATGCACATAAAACAATCTCCATCATACGTGTGTGTGCACATGGACACACACACAGAGACACACATTAGTGTGATCAATTCTAAGCTTCCACTTCTTCATTTAGAAGATAAAGAGTCATGTAAGGAATGAATGAAGTGTGGTATGTAAAGTACTTATCCAGTGTCTGGGCTATTGAAAACATTAGAAAAACAATTGCTATAATTGTTATTAACAAACAGTACTTATAAAAGTTTCAAAGATTGTTTGGTGAGTATGGCAAATGGACTCATCATCTTAAGCAATGTCTCAAAAATACATAAAATCACATTGAAGTGAAGTAAACAAGAACCATTTACCACCAGAATATTAACATTAAGTTCACAGGTTAAAAAGTAAAGTACATCTTTTGACAGCATATGCATATACAGGGGCTTTTATAATGTATTTCATGGCTTAGTTCATATTTATGTTTTGTATGCATTTGTATTCAGTCGTGCTTAATGTTTTACTATGTACAGTGAATATTAATTTGTTACCTATAAGACATTGTAAAACATAAAATGAGTATAATTTCTGCTTATATTATCTCATGGCTCACTTTATTTTTGCTTAATTTAATTAAGTATGCTATTGTTACTCTTTTAAGATGTACTTTCAAATCTTAGTTTCTTTATTCTCTAGTTGTACAAAAACAAAATATTACTATTTAGGAGAGCAGGCTGGACCACCACTAAATACCGTAACTAACCAAAATACTGATTGATAGTTTCATAGTTGTGTTTATTTTATCATCTGACACTTCCACATTACAAACAGACAAAAGCCATCAGCATTTTTTAAAAAGAAACACCACAAGTGTCCTCATTATCAACAGTGACCCAAGGTCCTCTTCAAATAATGGTAAGATTATATGTGAATTGCTGCTGGATTTACTACAGCAAGTTCCAAATTACTAATCAAAAATTTCAGTTCCTGGCCTTTCTATCTTAGATTTCATTTTCCAGCAAAATAAAAAAAAAAGGACATTTTAGGGCAGCAAAAACAGAAATAAAGAATTTACTTTTTAGCTTTCATGTGTAACATCAGAGAGCTAGTGCTGGGGGGCACCGTAGTAAATCCTCATTGTGCTATAAACACAGGCTCAGCCTAAACTCTGGGTGTAAGTTACTTACATACTATCATTTGAATGACACTGAATTACATGCTGAATGTTGAAAGATTCAGCGACTCTGTGACAGATTTTAGTGGGGAAGCTCTAAGTGGGGAAAGTGAGTGTATATGTTCCAGTTGCTAAAGATATAAATGTGGATAAAAGCCTTACCCTAAAAGTTTATATGAATGAACTGCTATTTGGAGGAAACTGTCATATGAATTAAGTTCTCCCAATAGCTATAATCAGCACACTGCACGAATCTCTGAGACAGACAGGCACCTCTTCCTCTACTAACCAGTGATAGTTACCTATGCTGGGGTGCTTGGAAGAGTTTTCTTGTCCATAATATCTCCTTTCCTAATTATAGCCTAAATTTTTACGAATAGGGTTATTAATATATTAGATGACCAGAGTTGAACATTTGTTCTCACGAGAATATATATATATATATATATATATATATTGCTACCCCTTTCATAATTTCCTCAATTTTCGAGTATTCTCAGCCTATAGTTGTACAATGGGTGACCCAAATGGAGGAACAAGATTTTCCATTATCCATTTTAAAATTCACTTTTAATCCTCTTCATCATCTAACTCTGTTGAGATAATTTAAGAATCTGACTCACTAACCATGGCATAGCTAAAGATAGAGGCTTATAGATGTTCCTAGACCTCCTCCCAGGTTACATTTGTTCAAAGACAGCAGCTATATGGGGAAATAGTCATTCATCTTAGCTGCCATTCATGCTGAAAGCTCGCCATATTCACTGGGTAAATTGCCTCACTGAAATTTGGATTCAATATATCTAGTACCTCTTCTTCCTTTTTTTGACAACCCTGCCAGAAAAGGCAATTAGGTTTGCCCCATGACTTACTATTTATGGGCCCGTGTTGGCACTTAAAGAACACTTTTTCCATATTAAGTATTCTACAAGATAATTTATTCTGGAATTTTCCCTGGAAACAATGCCAAGTTTGCTATTCTATAATTTGTAGAACTCACCTTTAGAAAACATTTAGTTATGCTGTCTGTAAGTTCTTTAATAAGGGACCAAGATGTAATTTATCTGAATCAAGAGATTTGAACTTCATGTTCAAAGGACAAGAAAAAGAGAAGCAGAATGCCAGAGAAGGGATTTACTGAATATTACAAATGCACAGATCTGTCTAATGTTTGCCCTGGGAATAGGTGAAGAGTACCCTGCAAAGATCACCGCAGACACTTCCATGCCCAGTTCTCATTGATCTTCCTGTGCCCTTCCTTTTCTTGCTTGAATTTCTGGGTACATATTTCTGTTGGTTTGAGCTTTCTCAAATTACTGGCTCATTCAAGAATTTACAATAGCCTATGATAGTCTACTGCATTAAATACAATAGTGTCTACTTCTCTTAAGGTTCTCTAAAATCCGACTCAATCTTTAATACTAAATATCACTTATTATTTTACTCACAAACCCCCTCAGATTCAGGATACTTCCTCCCTGATTCTCTCTACCTATGCTATACCTCAAGACTTTCTGTGATGACATCTCTGATTTGCTCTTGAAGAATTCCCCAGTTAGAATTCCCTTCTATCGTATCTCTAATTAATATACTATGCATCCTTCAGCTTTTCCTCCTGTGTAATACTTTCTTTGAAGGCAGCAGAGATTTTAGGTACTAAGCACTTACTAACAGTTTATCATTCAATTAATATTTTTGATATATCACATTTTCTTTATCAATAGTCCTTTATAGTAGTATTAATTTGTATGTGACTATGTGTATACTTATTTGCATCATGATACATTTCTCCACCTACCAATACACAATTTTTTATAACCAATAGGTACTGTATTTCTCTCATACTCAGTACCATTTAGCATAGACTTAACTTTACTATTAAGAATGCAGTAAGCATTAGGTACATAATTTAATTGTGGTCCATTCCCAATTTTCTTTGCACATTAATTATGTGAGAAGAAACCCACTTTTCAAATCTTTAATGCTGGTAAATATCTGAGTCCACAGGTTGGATGGAATCTTTGTTTGCTCAAGGGAAAAATTTTGGATGAGGCAACTTTTTAAATAATTAATATAGACAAACAAAAGGACTGATATTACATGGGCATTTGTGTGGAACATGAGTTTTTTATTAAACTCCTGAGCAAATGAGCATTTATGGACTTGAACAAATTGAATTGCTTTAAGTCCACCAGCACACAAATCCCCAGAATAAAACACTCTTCTTTAGAAATCTTTTTAATCAAATGTGTATTTATCAACAATGTATTGTTTGATAGAGGTTAAATTATAAGGCATCTATATTTAAATCTTATTGAAAACTGTATTTTTTTTCATTTCTCCTACTTGATACTCAATTTCAAACATAGTTCTTTTTCTTGCAAGGGGTAAGGTAATATTAAAGTAGTAATTTGTTTGGTTTGCATCTTTATTATTCTAGAAGAAAAATGTTACTGTTTTTATCATAGAACTTAATAGGAATACCAGTGTTACAGAAAGACTAACCATCACTACAAGTAAGTAAAAAATTAAATTAAGGTTTTTGGTTTGCTTTTTTGATGCTGGGGATCAAACACAGGACCTTCTGGATGCTAGGCAAGCACTCCTACCACTGAGACATACCCCCAGCTCTTAAGTTGAGTTCATTTTGTTTTTAGGAAATAAAATTTCAGATTTTTAGTAAGAAAGCATTTGTGCTGTAATATCAGTATAGCTTTTTATACCTTTTTAAAATTGGTGCTTATTAATTATACAGGATGGTGCGTTTCATTGTGGCATATTCATATATGCATATAACATTAAATTGAGTTCTTAATTTCTTGATTTTGACAGGAAAAATTGGTTTATTCTGTATTAGGCTAAACAACAACAATGTGTAAATTCTTTAAATGAAGTCCCAAAGATACAGATAAATGTGTAGTGTTCTAATATAGGACTCCTAAAATACAAAAGCCTGAAATGTTCAAGCACTGTTCTGAATACTTGATGTGTATTAGTTCACTGAGTCCTTACAGTCATCCAGTAGAAGACTCTATTATTATGAGGAAACTGAGACTCATAGGTCAATTAATTGTTTCAATGTCACAAAACTAGCAATGGCAGAGCTAAGTTTTAGATACAAGGAGATTCTCCCCAGAGATAGTACTCTTCACTACCTCAGTTGTGCAAAGTCAACCTAATACTTTGATAGCACAAATAGCAAATGATTGATGAACAATACTTAATAGCTAAAGGAAAACTCTCACATCAGGGGTACTAAGTTACCTTGATTGTACTAAGAGTGTATAGATAGTAGGCTCAATACAAATTTGTTGAGTTAAAATGATTCCATTTTCCCCTACATTATATTTCATAGAAATAAATATAATATGATATGTTCCTTAGAATCATTTACATTCTTAAATTTTGTATTCATTTTACTCTAAAATTAAAACGTCCCTAAGTTTATAGCATCTTCCCATGACTGTCCAAAAGAGGGCAGTTGTGAGACAATTTTTATCACTTGACACTTTCTTACTTTCTGGTAAGTTCAAAAGCTTAAAAGAAAACCAGGAAACCAGTGATGCATGTTTTTGTTACCGTTGTTTGGGTTTTTTTTTTTTTTTTTTTTTTGGTAAGAAATACAACATCACCTATATTAGTGGTGGCACCAAAGACTCGGATATCTTGTAAAGCTATTTTGGATGTGTCAAATTCCAAATTGGAAGAATTTTCAGGAACATTTTAAACACTGTAATTCTGTTACGTTTTCTTTTGGTTGATTATAGGATGAATAAACCTAAGTGAGCTTTTGTAGCAATTTTGAAATGCAAATTTCCTGTGACACAAGAGCATCCTGCCCTCTTTCAGGACAACATTTAAAATCATAGTACCATCTTACATTCCAAGAGATACTGGAATCAGTGGAATAAGGCACAATGTGCTTTAAGCTATTACCACCTTCATACTATTGTCAATAGGTTTCTACTGATTTTCTATTATTGGGGGTTGTTGGAACACCCATTGTCCTCCCAACCCCAATAAGTTGCCCTTTTGTGGACCACTGGTGGCCAAGGAAATGCAGATGGCCAGGTGCACATTTTTGACATCTGCAATTGAGGCAGATATAGCCTACGATCTAATTGGTTGCCACTATGCCATATTTTTATGGCAACCACAAGTCTATGTCAACCTATTGTTTTCTGAGAGTATTTCTTCAATAAGAAAATAGATACATTGGAATCAAAAACAGTTTTTCAAAATTGTGTCATTCTTAGTTGTTTCAATATGCACACTCTCATTTCCTTCAGATTCTTGTTCCCAAAGAAATTGTTAGAACATATATAAGAAGTCTTCTTTTTTTTTCTGCAACACTCTAATGTTTTCTGTTTGATTCTTTTAAAACTTTCCATCTTCAATCATCCAGCTGAAGAAACACAGAGTTTTACATCGAGTACTTATTTGTTTATAAGCTTTATATTCATGGCAGCAAATACATTTCAACTTAAGATGCACTTTAATGCCTGCTGACAATAAAATTAAAACTTCTCATCTAAGTTGGATGTCCCCAAAACCTTGACAAGAAAACCAATAAAAGTAGTCTTGCATCCTGTGTCCTATTTCTTTGGAGAATAAAAGGAATGCAAATTAAGTCAATGAGAAACCATAGGCAAAATATTTTAATGGATCATCATCAAAGAGAACATAAAACCCTCTGTTCCTCAAATACCTGTTACTTTTTTTTTTTCCTTTCTATTTTTAATCTGGCAGAAATCAGTTACTGGAGACCTGGCTTGGCCATTTTAGGCAAGCATTTGCTCCTTAGACAAGTGTGACAGCCTGTAAGGAAACTTGAAGACATAATTATCCCACAGGGTTCTTTTAACCTTTATCACATTATCAAAGAACTGTATGCTTAATAATAATAATAATAATAATAATAATCCATTGATCCTGTCACCTCTTTACTTCCTATACCTCCTCCTCATTTGCCTGCTTTCTTTAATGGTATTCAAAGGTCTTTTATGATATTCTCCTGGTTGTTCACCCTCTGTACTTCCTTGCCCCCAACTTGGTCCCTTGTACTCATTCTGCAAACAAACCCCTAGTACAGGTCAGATGCAACTCAGCCAACACAAGCCTGGCTAGATTTCTTATTCTCCTTCACACCTGGCCAAAGCCCCTGGTGGGACCGGAATCTGGTCAGTGAAATGAGGGCAAAAGTGATCTATGGCACCTACAGCCTGACTCCTGAAAAATTTGTAAAACTGTCCATCTCCACTTCTTTTTTTTTATATGAATCTGTGAAGAAATGTCAGTGGAGAGTGTTGAAGCTGAGGAGTGGGGAGTACAGATATACCGTGGGAGACCCTTGATGGAAAGTGTGTGTGGAGCACATTCCTCTTCCCTTAAACCACTTTGGAATATGACAAGGAAAAAGAAAACAAAAAGCCTTTTATTACATCCTGAAGATTTGAAGGTGTTTGCTAAAGTCATCTGCCTACCCCATCCAGTGTAATTTCCCCAGACAACGGGTCCTTCCTCGAATGCTACAGGCCACATTTCCCAAGCCTGTCCATACATCTAGTCTCCTAAATGATTCTTTCACATCTCCACTCTCCTCAAATCTCCAACACATCTCTGCCTCACTCTGTCGATATCTTGCATCCCTGTTTGTCTAACAGACTGGGTGGTAAATCATGGAGAACTTCTGTAAGTTCATGCTGCCGCATCCACCTGCTCACCTGCATCTGCAGTAATATCCCTGCTTCCCTTGGTGCCAGTGCTCCCAAGACTATCCTCTGGACACTCCGCCCTCTCACTGGCAACAATCTCTCTTGCAAAATCCATCTCTCTCTCCAATTATGCTCAATGGACATGCTCTCAATTCTCTAGTCTTAACTAAGCTCCTATAGGTAGGTAACTGTACTTGCTGTCTCCAGTTCTTTCTTCTAAATTTTCTCAAAACTACCCCAATCTTTGCCCCCTATGCTCTATCATAGCAGCCTTTCTCTCCACTCTCCCTGCTGCACTGCTAACCCCATGGTCAGTTTAACCTGGAACATGGTAAATGCTTCCAGAGCACTAGAATCTCATGGCTTTTTCCCTACCTCAAAGACTTCCTTCCTGGCTCTGCCTTGTCACCCTGATCTCTTGTTGTAGGTCACTCAAGAACTCAGGCCTTGTTTTTTTTTTTTTTTTTCCTGTGCCTACACTCCCACCTTTAAGGTCTCACAGCTTTAAATATAATCCATATATTGGCACATTCCAAGTTTACTTGCCATCCAGTAAAAGCAATTTTTATTCAGCTCTCTCCATGACATGTTTACCTGATTCTTTGTGACACTTGAAACTGAACATTCTTCCCTACCACTGACCTCCCATACACCCTTCCCCTCAGTTGATGACACTTCAAACTTTTGTATACTCTTTCAAGCCAAATTCTTTGTGGTCAACCTCTGACTCTTCTTTCTCTTACACCTCACATTCAACCTGTCAGGAAACTTTGTTGGTTGACTTTCTGTGAATCAGACCACTGCTCACACCTCCAGCAATAGCACCCTTATCCCAGCTAGATCACGTCTTGCATGGATTATTCTTATGAATAATCCCAGATTATATTAGTCCCAGAACAGGACTCCTTGCATCCTTCCTTGATTTCCTACTATCTCATCTCCAAATAATAGCCAGAATGATCATGTGAATGCATGAATCAAATTATCACATCTCTTTGTTCAATGCCCTAGGATGATGTCCTATTTTCCTCAGAGTGACAAACTGAATATGTAAAAGGACAACTTCTCTGACATATATTGTAACTGGGGACACTGGAGGTCCCAGCAGACTGAATTCAGATGGCTGCCTGTGTAGGAAGTCTATGTAACAAAAGAAAGAAACAATGGCAGGATAAGAGATGAATTTATGATAGTTTGGCGAAAACCAGGAAGGCAGCAATTTTCACTCTGCTTTCCCCAACCCCCAGAGCAGTGTTACAATTTATAGGAGAGATCATTCCTGTAGAACAAAATTGAAAAGTATATTTATATAAAAAGTATATGTGTATGTGTGTGTGTGTGTGTGTATGTGTGTATATATATACACACATACATACTATCAGGCTTGTGGGCCTACGAACAGAGAAGTATGTTGTAAACTGGTTCTATTGGTGCCAGGACTGGGGGAGGAAGACAATTCCTGCTCTCAGGATGAGAAGATTGAGATGATTGCCTGTAGAAGGCTGGGATGGAGAAATAACTTCCAGAACAGGTTAGCAGAACAATGGCTTCTTTTAACTTTCCAAATTTAATACACTCTAGTATCTCTTCAAATCATATAAATCTTTCACCTTTTACTATACTTCCCTAATTTTAAAGGAACAGCAGTTACAATATGACAATAGAACTCTGACATACAACCTGCAGAAACTGACTAGGGGTTTGGGGATGTAGCTCAATGATAGAGCTTTTGCCTGACATGAGGGACACACTGGGTTCAATCCCCAGTACTAGGGAAAAAAGAAGGAGAGGGAGAGGGAAAAAGAGAGGGAGAGGGAGAGGGAGAAATCTGGCTGGGGATGCCAAACCACAAATTCTGCAGCAATTGGCCCAGAATGTTCAGGACTTGGCAAAGACTGAGAGTTTCCCTATTGATTTAACCTTGCTTCCAATTGTGAACTTACCTTAGAAAACCAAATGTGTTCCTGTCCTAGATGGCTCACCTCAGGCCTCCACAGGCCAACAAATTCCAAACAGAGCATCACTGAAGCCTCTTTGTTTTCTCCACCAAAAATCTTTCCCACTCACCTGCCTGCCTTTGAATCTGCAAGTGACAGTGGCCTACTCCCTTGAATCTGTAGCCTCTGCTTATTGTTAGTTGGTGGTGGCCTTTGTTTATTTTCATGAAAGTAAGACCCTCAAATACTTAAGACCCTCCAGACCCATGCTTGTCAAATGTCAGGTTAATATACTGACCTCAGTTCCAATGCCTCTCCTAATGCTCTCTCGTCTCCCATCGCACTCACTACAGGATCTCCCTTGGTCCATACAGGGCATGATCCAGCCTTTGGGTCTTACACTGGCTTTTGGTTTGGCCTAGAATGCCCCTTTAACTCCCTCTGTCTATATGGTTCATTCTTCCCTTCCTTCAAATCTCTGCTCAAAAATCCCTTTCTCAATGAGATCTTCCTAAATATCCTTTACCCACTCCTACATTTAAAATATTATTCACTATCTATTTCCTTTCTGATTTTTTCCTGACACTCTTGCCTTCTGCTATGCTGTTTTTAAATTTTGTTTTGTACCTACACCTCTTAGAATATGTTGGTCATGAGATAAAGTATTTTTATCTGTTTTATCAGTATACTCTAGTGATACAGTGGAAAAATTTTTAAGAACTATTTAAGTTCTCTGGACACTACACTTTCTTCTATATCTGATATAATCTAGTTGTATCTCAAACGGAAATATTCCAGAATACCTTGATCTATTTTCATGACATGTCATTATTCACATTTCAAATTTCCATAGGAAAAATGAAGATTACAAATGATTTGTAATTACTTCACATCATAGCTTACTGGTTGAATATGAGATATATTTTGGTTTCACGGTATACACAGTGATTTTTACCAGAACATTCAACATCTTACATATGATAAATTGGTGTGGAAGAAATAGTTTAACATTCAATACTCTAAGCTAGATGTGCTCAAACTACAGTGTACATGAGAGTCACCTGGAGGATCTATTAAAACACAGACTTCTGCCTCTCACCCCCAGAATTTCTGACTTAGTTGGCTTAGGATAAAATCTAAGAAAGTGACTTTTCAGGTTTCTAGGTGATATCCTGCTGCCCTTTGTCCAAGGATCATACTTTGAGAACTACTGTTTAAAGCTTGGTACTAAAAATGTGATTCTTAGACCAGTGGTATCAGCATCATCAGCTGGAAGCATGTAAGAAATTCAGAATCTCAGCCTTTATCCCAAAGCTATTTAATTAGAATGTGCATTCTTAATAAGGTGCATTCTCCAGGTGATTCTTTGAATATTAGTTTGAAAATTATTAGAATTCTAAACTACAGGTGTGTAGGGTAAAATCGTCTCCTGAGGCTTAAGCAAAGTCCTGCATTTCCTAGTGTAAAGAATGTTGAGTACTGTTAAATAATATAAATTCATATTAAATAAAATATATAACAATATATTTATGTAGAATTATATGTATATAATTTCTTCATAGTTATGAAAAGTTTATCCTTTAAAAATATAATTTGTTGCAGACTAAGGAGCTTAGAGTCCCAGAAAGCACAACTAGCAATCTGAGTGAGAAGAGAACTCAGGAAGGAGAGAGAGTCGCTTAAACAGAAGTTGGTCTCTGCTAATGCTCACCCACACCTGAGCAGAGAAATTGTCTGGGATGGAAAAGCCATCAAAGACATTTCCAAATATCTGGTGCTCTAAACCTTGAGGAATATAAAAGACTCATACATGAATTGCTTCTGTTATCCATATTCTTATCTTCAGGGAAGACTTTAACAATGGCAGATCTGAGAGTAGGAAAAGGTATTAAGTTATAGAATAATTCTAGACCATATGATTAACTCCAAGTCTAGGGGAGAGTGACTAAAGGAAGGCTTATAAAGGAAGGAATTTTTTTATCCTCTTAATTTTTCTTTGTCCAATATAAAGAAACCCTAACTGATATTAAGGAAATTCGAAGGAGTATGGAGAAGACTTAAATATCAATTAAATGTACCCATTTTATTCCCTACTGCTCAGGAACTAACATTTTTAAAAAGATTATGTACTTTTTATGTTTAATATTTTAAAATAATTATTTGCCAAATTTGTAACAAAATGTGAACAAACCAAAGGCCAAATATTTTCTCTGATAAGTGAATCCTGATCTACAATGGGAAGAATGGAGGAACTTTGGATTGGGCAAAGGGGAGGGAGGGGGACTGGTGTTGTTGTATCTCAGTGGTAGAGCTCTTGCCCCACCACATAAAAATAAATAAATAAAAATAAAGATATTGTGTCCATCTACAACTGAAAAAATATTTTTGAAAAAGGGGAAAGAGGGGAAGGGAGGGGGCATGGGAATTGGAAAGATGGTAGAAAGAGATGGACATCATTATCATAGGTACATGTATGATTGCAAGAATGTTGTGACTTTACATCTTGTACAACCACAGAAATGAAAAGTTGTGCTCCATTTGTGTACAATGAATTAAAATACAGTCTTCTGTCATGTATAAGTAATTAGAATAAACAAAAAAATCTGAACAAATGTTAAGCTCCATAGGTAACATGTTTTACCAGGTGAAGGAAGTTTGTATTAAAGAGCGTGTTTAATTGGTATGCAATTAAATATTTTCCAATGTAGATCAGAAAACAAAGCCACCCTAATTTCTAAAATAAAAAGATAAGAACTCGTATTTTAAAACATTTTCAGAAGCTAGTATGTGGCTAGCTTTGGTAGTGCACTCCTGTAATCCCACAGCTAGGAGGCTAAGGCAGGAGGATTTTGAGTTCAAAGCCTGCCTCAGCAAATCAGTGAGATCCTGTCTCTAAATAAAATACAAAAAAAAAAAAAAAAAAAATTCCTGGGGATGTGGCTCAGTGGTTGAGTGCCACTGAATTCAATCTCTGGTACCAAAAAAAAAACTAGTATATGTAGGATACTTTAAAATTATACTAGTGTAAACATTTTAAAAATCCAATCTTTTATGTGACTGAAATGTCCTGCTTATTTTTATTTCAACTTGGCATACGAAAAAAAATTTTATAGTAAAAAGTTTAGTTCTTGTTGCTTACTGTGGGCTTTCTTATATTTAATTAGGCATGTTTTAATTTCAGAAATCATAATGAAGTTTGAAAGAAGGTACAGATTTTTACAGTTGTATGTGAGTTTACAAGGTTATTTTATATCCTAATAATAAGATTTTATAGTTATTTAAACTGTCTTGTATGTGTCTAACTAGGATGATAATACTAAATTTACCAAGATATAAGCATCTCAATGTAATATTTCTTATTAGGCTTTCCTTTCCTGGGAAAAAATGATCCAGAATGGCTACAAGAGTCTATTTCTTGAAAGAGAAATCCTATTTTCAAAAAATGAAGCACTTTTTGAGTCATCTGAAAATTGACTCCTTCCTCATCCTTCACTTGCTGCATTGATTATGATGATATAAGGGGGGTTAAACTTTCAAAAGAGAAGAGCAAACATCAGCATTGACCTTGTCCTTATATTTAATTTTTCTACTTTCTCCCAGACAATATTTCCATAAGTTCTTTGTAAGAACCACAGATTTACCTACAAATAAAGTGAATACTGGTTTTAGCCAGCAATTACCCACAGGTTACATAGTGCACACATAATAATTGCATATACTTATTATTATTATTTTTTAATTTTACAGCTGGGATGACCACTGAGCATGACTGCAATTAGTGATTTTCTGCTACATTTAATCAAATCCTGGGTACTTGATTACACAAATGGCCTTTCCTTTAAGAAGATATGCTTCATTTGAGTTACCTAAGGATTCTGTTTTCTGACTAATGTTCCTCAGACTGACCATGGGTGAATTATATGAATAGCAGGGATTTAAAAAAAAAAAAAAAGTCATTTACCATTTTCAATAGATGCAATTATAGACATACCCTGTATGAAGAAAAACTGGATTTTCAATGTGGGTCTACAAATAGAGGAAACACCATTTACAAAGATAGCCTATCATTCCTCTAATCCTGGGAGCTTTACAAATTTCAGTCCCCCAGGCTGCAGCAGAATCAGCATGTTTCCTGCTATGCAGCATTATCTGCCCTTCCCCCATCCGGTGTCGCTAGACCTGCCATTTGTCTACTTAAGGCTCCTACTCTGCAAATGTCACCATACTTCAAACGTGTCAAGCACGCTTAGAATTTCCTGTCCTAGCTTGTGCTGTTTGCTCAGCCTAGTGGGAGGCTGTGGATTTGCCCCACTGTCCTTCAAATGCTTCCAGCCTCTGCTCACTGGCTAATTCCAAAACCATTTTTGTGATTTTAGGTAAATGTTACATCAATACTGCCCGTCCAGGTATCAAAATTTGAATTGGTTTCTTAGTAATGTTGTAACAAATTACCACACAATTTGTGGCTTAAATCAATACAAATTTATTTATCTTACTGTTTGGAAATGAGAAGTTCAAAATCAGCTTGGGTGGGTTACAGTCAGGGTTAGCAGAGTTATGTTCTTCCAGACCTTATAGGAAGAATTCATCTTTTTGTTCTTTCTAGCTTCTAAAGGACCTGAGTTCTTTGACTCAAGTCACTGTGACCTGTTTCCATCATCACATCTTCTCTGACTCAGACCCTCTCTATTTTAAGGACCCAACTCAAAATCCTTAATTTAATCACATATGCAAAGTCTCACTTGCCACATAAGAAACAGATTCTGGGGATTAGGATGTGGAAATTTTTAGGGACCACCATGTCACCTACCAGAAGCTGTACTGGTTTACTTGGCATTCGAAGTGGTTTTTGGAGTGGTGACACACACAGTTAATGACTTGGCAACTGCTTTGAAGTCTTCTTCAAAGAAGAAGAGGTCTTCTGGATACTTTTTATTAAATTCTTTCAGAAGAAATCATGGGCCCTAAATGTCAAATGCTGTGAACAAATTCCATAAAATTCACGTGTTGGAGCCCTAAATCCCAATATGTTGCTATTTAGATGTGGAGCTTCAGGGAGGTCATTAGATTTAGATGAGGTCACAAGAGTGGAGCTCTTATAATGAGATTAATGCCCTGATAAGAAGAAATACCAGATAAAGATAAAGCCTTATCTCCCCTCAGCACTTCACAACACTCTTGAACATGTTTGTGTGTGTGTGACTATACATAAGCACACACACAGATTTCACTTCATTTGAAGAACAAAGGGCTGGGCTGGTCTCTATAATCTAAAAGAGATATCGAAAGTTAAACATGCTTAATTTCTGGGTGAAAGAAAATCTTTTATAGAGATTTTGCAAACATTCATTTCTTCCCATATTATGGTATATACAGATAATCTTTGAGAAAGGTACCTGAATCTTAGTGGAATTTACTTAAGAACCACAGACAACCAGCCATTTATTAATCCCACAAAGTTATTCATTTGTTTTTGTCTTATTTTGGTACAGGGAATTTTTTTTCTATTTTCTTGCTAACTTACTTTTTTTAAAAAAAATTATTTGTTTTCTTTAGTTATGCATGACAGCAAAATTGATTTTGATATATTTATAGAAGCATGAAATATATTTTATTCTAATTAGGATCCCAATCTTGTGGATGCACACCATGCTGAGATTCACTGTGGTGTATTCATTCATAAACGTACATAGAAAAGTTAAGTCAGATTCATTCCACTGTCTTTCCTATTCCTGTCACCTCCTCCCTTTTTTTCATTCCCCTTTGTTTAATCCACTGAATTTCTATTCTTCCTTCCCTTTCCCCTTGTTGTGGGTTAGCATCTATATATCAGAGAGAACATTCGACCTCTGGATTTTTGGGGATTGGCTTACTGAGGATTGAACTGAGGGGTGTTTTACTACTGAGTCTCATCTCCATTCCTTTATAATTTTGAAAGAGGGTGTCACAAATTTGCTGGGGGCTAGTTACTAAGGCTGGCCTTGAATTTGAGATCCTCCTCCTCAGCCTCCAGTATTGCTACTGTGCCTAGCTAATCCCATGAATTTTGATAAGAAAGAAGGGAGGTGTTGATTACCTGGTGATTATCTGGGGTTTTTCATGCCCTCAAAGTGGAATTTCATCTGGAGTCTCCTATATACCTCTTCACTCTCTAATGTGGATTAAAAAGTGTGTTTAATGAATGGTCTGTCTCTTGACTGAGGTCTCAGGATCTCCCGTGCCACTTGGTGGTGTCTTCAAAAAGGCATGGAAGGTGCAAGAGTCCATGGACATTTAGCAGAGCTGCAGTCTTCGGTCTCTAATGTGCTCTCTCATGCAAATATTCTCAAGATTCTTCTCCAAAGAGAACATTGATCTGAGGTGAGACTTAGGGGCCAGATAGAAAGAGCTGAGAGACTAAAAGCAGCTCTAATTTCAGCTAGCAGTATCCTTCTGCAGGACTCCTGAGTCCTCCAGTCCATTGCAAAATCCTCACCATAATCTTCTTCATGGCCCTTGTTTATCCAACCTATTGAAGAGTGTTGCTCATGCCCATTTATACTCTTCTGCTACAAGAGATTTTGTGACATGAAACCCCCCTTCCCAGCATCAACGAGCACTCTACCACTGAGCTACAACCCCAGCCTATCTCTGGGCTTTTTAGTCAAATTATCTGCCATGTCATTTCCAACATACCCTGTCTTCTACAGCAAAATGTCATATTTACTGAAAAACACAAGGTACCCAAATGGACAGATCATCTTATTTTATTTTGTCATGAATATTAATTAAAATGATTTATGGAAAATAGCAACAAGAGCACAATGATTTTAATTTAATTTGTGAAACTGGTCCATTTCAGAAATAGGACTTCTTCAATAAACATGCTCCCAGCAACCATGTGCATGGTTGCACCCTTTTTCCAACTGTCCCTCCTGCTGCCCCTTCAACCTATACCACCAATCTCGCAATATGCTTGCAGGTTTTAGAGGCCTAAACAGGATAACAACATTTATCCGTTAAAAGTTGAGAAACACAGCAGGCATTAGACTCACTAAAGTGTTTAAGAGACAGCGAGACTGATTCAATCTCCTCACTAAATATCTCTGTGGTAATCTGGGAGTTTGTGACTGTCTTGTGAACTGTGGGGAATAACTGTAGTTACAATTATATTAGTCTCTTGGGAATATAGTTATATTTTCTGCCATCTTCATTGGTAGGCAACTTTGCCATGGTGTTTTCTGCATCTTAATTCAGAAAATGAGCTCAGAGCACATCCTAGCCATGGTGCATTAATGAGGACCACCAGTCTGCTAGACATTATTTACATGAAATGCATGAGATCCATTCCATACTTTCAGAATCTCACCAGCAAGACTCAAGAGGATATTTCTAGTCACAGTCTTCAATATGAGTGTTTATTTTTATTTAAGTTTTTTTTTTAATTTCCCTTATACAGGGAACAAAATTTGGAAAGATAGAAACACTTATTTTAAATAAACACTTCCAGAATTGTGCATTTCAGACATGAATTTGGCAAGTGTGTCTCTGATGCTACAAACTTCCCTCTTCTGGTGTTCTCCATCCATCCTGGGGCCCTTCAGGTTAGATTGTGAACACCTGAGTGACAGACCCTGCTCATCAGCTAAGCACTGGATTTTTAAAAGTCATCAAATCCCGGATGGTGGTGCATGCCTGTAATACCAGCAGCTTGGGAGGCTGAGGCAGGAGGATTATGAGTTCAAATCCAGCCTCAGTAAATTAGCAAGGCTTTGTCTCAAAAGGGCTTTGGGATGTGGTTCAATGGTTAAGGACCCCCTGGGTTCAATCTTGGTACCATAAATAAATAAATTCTATCAAAGCCTGATGTAGGAGTGGAAGTCTTTTTTTTTTTTTTTTTTTAAGTAGGGTAAGTTTTCCTGGCAGAGCAGAAGCCAACTATATCTTTTCTGCATCTTATAAATGCTACTCTTCACTATCAGGACAGACCAACCCTCAATCTGTATCAAAATCACACTGGTTATGTATTAGACCACTGAGAAATATTAGATATTTCCACAAAATAAGGCTTGGCCTGACTTGTTATTCATATTGGTATGTGGGAAAGACTGAAGTGTTTAATAAGTCCACAAACTTTGAATTTGGAGAGACCTGGATTTGAATCCAGATGCTGTAACATGTCTGGCATTGTTTTCCCCCTTTTCACTTCCACTTGTTTTTGTTTTTCTATTAAATGAATTTTCAATAAATATATCACAAGGCTTTTACAAGAATTAAAGCTGATGAAGTATGCAGAGTGCTTAGCACAGGCTTGCAATATAAAATATTTCTTGTGACCCAGGAGAAGGCAGCAGGGTGAGCTCTCACTCCTGGAGAATCTGAATGAAGTCTGGAAGACTCAGGACCATTCCTGTGGGGCCAGATAATGGGGAATATTTATTGCATAGCTCAAAAGAAACTTCATAAGTTGAAGCCTGCAGTGTATGCGCATGTTCTCTAAACTCAGCCCAATGTCCTACAGGGCTCCCTCTGGCTTTCCTTCCCCTTAACATTCTAGATTTCCTGTCCTTTAAAAAGACCCAGCAATGCAGGTCCACAGTGGCACACACCAATGATACCAGCTACTAGTGAGGTTGAAGTCAGAGGATCACAAGTTCAAGACCAGCCTGGGCAAATTAGCAAGACCCGTCTCAAAACAAAATTTAGAAAATGGCTGGAGATGTAGCTCAGTGTTAGAATACTCCTGGGTTAAATCCTCAGTACAAAACAATAAAATAAAAGACCAACTCAAACCCCTAAAACAATTCTTGACCTGCTCTATTCCTGTAACCTATCAGCTAAAGTTGCCTGAGGAAACATATACAATGGCACTCAGATTGACATCAGTTCAAATTCACAACCTACTCTCAAGGCTACTTTTTGAAATTCTCAACTGGCAACCATGGTAACCTTTCCCACTCCTATTCTTCCATTCCCCTCTATGATTGTGTCCTACCTTCTCCCTTTGACTCTAACCTCTAACACCTGGCCTCCCTTCTCATTCTGTCCTAATAAACCTTGCTTTCTAGTTTATATAGGGCATTGCCTTAATCAGAAGAGCTTTACCACAAGTTCCCACCAATAATAGTGTTTGTCCCATTGTCACTACCTGTCCGCATGGAATGGCTCTCCCTCTCTGTTCTTCTAGGCTACCAGCTCCACAGATCCCTGGATACCATTCTCTCTCACTCGGGACATGGCTCTAGAAATTCTACCTCTTTACACGAATTGTCTTCAACTCCCTGAAATTTTTCTAATTAGTACCACATTTCTTTGTGTTTTTAATGAAAATCATTTTCAAAGGAATTGTCTCAGTCCACTGCTTTCCAACACTCTTGCATTTTCTTGAACTAACTCTAGTCAAGTTTCTGCACAAGCCCCTTGCTGCACTTGCTCTGGGCGAGTTGACCAAGATTCTTCACGTGGCCAAATCTAATGAGTAGCACGTGGTCCTCACTGTATTGAATCTTTCAGCAACACTTGATTTTGATGATGATTTTCTTCTTTTCAAAACTTGTTTCACCTGGCTTCCAGAATGCCATTGTCTTTTGGTTCTCTCACTTTACTGCAGATCTTCACTCTGCGTCTGTCTCCAGTGCTGGAGGTTTAGAGCTCTCATTGCAAATATTTGCATTTCCACCATTCTCCTAGGCAATCTCTTCAATTTTCACAGCTTTCAATACATATGTAAATGGACAGCTCCCAAATTTCTGTCTCTGGCCTGGACTGCTCCTTTGATCTTCATACTCACCTACCCACTGCCCCTCTTAAATATCAACTAGACTCCTAAAAAATGGTTCCTCATCCCAACCCACCCACATTCTGGCAATCACCTTGAGATCAGAACAAGTATAGGACAACTCCTATAGTTACTTATGTAGTTACTCAGAAAAATATGACCTTCAATCATCCATGATTTCTTTCCCTCGTATCTAAAGCATCAGCAAATGGTCTACCTTTACACCCAGTCTGCCTCCTCCATGTAAGCCAGTCTCACCTGCTTCCTGTTCTCTCTTCTGTTCCTCCATCCTCACCACATGCCCCTGGCCCATCATCTCATAACAGCCAGAATTACTTTTTAAACATATTAGATGGATGATATGTCTCTGCCCAAAACCTACTACTGATATTTCACACAGAATAAAACCTGAAAGTTATTATATTGGCTTAGAGGGACCTCCAAAATTTGTCTGTTTCACCTCTGGCCACCTCCCTGATTGTATTTCTTACAAATTGACCAAGTCCTCATTCTGCTCCGAATACAATAGTATATTTTGGCTCAAAAACACCAAGGAAGATATGAGTCTGTGGCCTTTCACTTGCTGTTCTCTCTTTGCCTGGCTCAACCAGTGACATTGCTCAACCTCAGGTACCTTAGACCTGCCTTCAAATATCTCCCTAACATGAGCCGGGCATGGTGGTGCATGCCTGTAATTCCAGTGGCTTGGGAGGCTGAGGCAGGAGGATTGCGAGTTCAAAGCCAACCTCAGCAAAAGCAAGGCTGCTAAGCAACTCAGTGAGACCCTGTCTCTAAATAAAATACAAAATAGAGAAGAAGGAAAAAAAAAAAAAACCTCCCTATCATGGATGGCTTCTCTAGCCACTTTTTAAAGTAGCACCATGGCCCCATTCAGCACCCCTATCTTCCTAAATTTGCTTTATTTTTATTTATCACACATAGTCCTGTATTTACTTGTTTATTTCAGTCTCTCCCTTCTCCCATAGTATATATTAACCTATGAGGGTAAGAATTTTTCTTGATTTTACCGTTTTGTCCTCATTGGCTAGAATAGTACCAGACAGGTAAGAAGAGCTCAAAGATATATGACTTGAGCAGTCTCTAGCCACATTGTGTGAAGTTTTTAGATCCAGCATCTTAGAATCTTAGGATTGAAACAAATGGGAGGCAATGAAAACTGCATTAGATTTAGAACAACACTTTACATGTGTCTTGTGTTTAAAAAAGAATGATTTTATTACAGCTGTGCTGTGTATTTCTAAGCTTGCAGAAACTACTGAGAAAGTACCTGTCAAGCTTTTACATCTGTAGTTCAGGTTAGCAAGTTGGCAGGTCATATAATGGGGGAAAAGGAGTCATAAAACCAGCATTGCTGTGATGTAGGCTCATCCCAGGAGAAAGCCTTATCTATGCGCTTTCCAATTAGTGTTGTCAGGGTAAACTATGAGAAGCTAATTTGCCATGAGTCCCTTGTGTTTCCATATGTCTCTGATCAAGGTTCTGATTGTCCTTTATCCTGGCCTATCTATTCAAGAAGCAACCTTGGAAAAATGGGACCATTTCCCTTTATAATAAAGGGCAAGTCTGCTTACAGCCTTGGAAGACAGGGGAGGATCCCCCCCCCCAAATTTGCGTTTTCCAACTCCAGGTTCTTTCTTTCTTTGCAATCTGCTATACACACAGGTGTCACCTGGCCTTCTTTGTGTTGTCCTGTGGGATGTTGAACTCAGGAAAGTGCCACCAAATATGCAGATACTCTGGCTTCTGCTACTGTTTGAAGTAAAAAAAAAATGTCATTTGTCTCTAACCTAGAGTCTCATGCCATCTGTCAACATCAATGAACAGGACAATTTGTTAGCTGCCCAGGACAGAAAGATTTCAGACCCTTCACAATCCTTGGCAATTTTGGCAATGAGGGGGTGATGGTGACAAAGACATGTCTTTCTAGAAGATAAAGAGTAAGGACCTTGTGGGTTAATAAACAGGGTTTGAGGGAAGTCCATGGGAATTGGTAGTGAACATGTTGTTCAGATTGTAGGATTAATGGGACAATAAATGGTCTCTCACCATTGTATATTGATGAGAAGAAACTGAGGAGGTGAATGTAGGCTGACAGTACCAGGAAGCAGACTCAAAAATATCAAAATATGTACTAAATGGGTTCAATCCCTGGTACAAAAAAAAATTTTTTTTTAAGTGCTAAATGGTAAGTTGTTAACTCTCCTCTGGGCAGAGGAACTTCCTTGAGTATATAACGGTCAGCTCAGATGCACTGCATTGTAGCAACTACTACCGAGCATAGTTCTGGGCTAGTAAAGGTTTTCACACTTTTCTGTCAACAATTGTAAAGGGACAGGTCTACACTGAATATGAAAGGAAGGAAATCTGGGACCACTGTTAGCAGAACTAGGCTGAGTGTTGGAACCTTGGTTGGTTCCCTTAGAAATCAGAGGTACAGCATGATAAGGAAGACAATCAGCAGCTGTGGGGAAGCTCTGCCTCCCCCCTCCTGTAGTCAATCATGCTGGCTGTTTGAAGACAATAGTACAAGGACCCAGAGGTGCTTGTTTTTTGATTTTTAGCTTTTGTTTTCTTTTGTCTTTTGCTGTGGGTCCTGGTGGCCATCAGTGAGTATATTCCCTTTTAGGGAGATTACTCCGAGACAGTTTTACTCGTAGGGAAAACATGGAGGAGACACTGACTAGTATTCTGTTATTGCTGTCATTTGATTTACAGTGCTGAATGAGAAACTAACCCAACAAAATGTACATCAATTCCACAGTCAGCCCCATCTCTATGGCAAACTTCCCTAACCTTTATGTCGAAACAGGCAAGAGCTTTAGAGATGTCAGCAGACAATAGGGCTGCAGGTGTCTCACATTAAAGTGAACTGTTATAAAAGCTGCCCCTGTGCCAGCCAAGCGTGCCTTGGTTAGGGTTGCAGGCATAGTCCTGGCTGGAAAGCAGTTTGGTTGTGATGCTGAGTCAAGGGATTCCGTGGTAGAAACAAGAGGACCTCACTAATGTGAGGAATGGAACGGGTGGAACAAAATGCCTCAAGTTTAGCCAAAGCAGCTGCCGCTATGCTCAGTACTGAAGGTAAATGTGATGTCTTCTTTAACTAACAGCAGGGGGCTGCTCTCTCATCTCCTGCTTTCTCTGTGCCTCTAATCCTTCACTCTTTCTCTACCCTCCAAAAGTTTAACAATGAAGAAAATTAGGGGCAGAGTTAAGGGTCTCTTTTTGTGGGTCCCCATGGTGGAATTGAAGGTGATATCCACCCACCACACTATGTTTGGGAAAACACTGAAAAGAGGAGGAACTCAAAACTTTTGGATGTTTGGATATGGGCACCTTTGACATTATTCCCTGCTGGCCAGTGAAAGGTGTACTCAGATTCCACTAATCAGGCTTTAGAAGGGATTCAGAGTGGGAGAGGAAGCTAATAGGACCTTGCAGTTCTGTTCCATGTTCTGCTGGTGGCGCTTCTATGTCTGAATGTACAATAGATATGAATGTGCCGCATGACAGTGGCCCATAATGCCAGGGGCAGGGCATTGTTGACTGGGAAGAGCCACCAGTGGAGAACCATTAGTAGGACTTGGAAATTCCTCCCATCTTTCATCCCTGACCTCCCCGAGGTGACCTAACAGAAATAGTGCAATATCTTGGAGGAAGGAAAAATTACCACTTTGATGAAGGATTTGAAGGTAGGAAAGGTAGTAAGAGATGTTGCAATCACTCAATACAACAGTCTTCTACAGCTGGTGAAAAAACTAATAGGAGCTAGAGGTTCATAGTGAATTCAATTACCAATTGAGTTCAGTTGCTGTTCTCATGGCCTCAGCAGTGGCAGACATTGTAAGAGTAATTGAATCCATTACACAGATTGATAGCACTTGGTGTGTGGTCTCACACACTGCCAACTCCTGTTTTACCATACTACTGCAGGAAGGATTTTCAATGGGTTCTTGCTCCCATGCTAAGAGCTTCAAAGTGTGGTGGTAGTTCTCCCCCAGCGTTTACCTAAACTTTCCTGCCCTTTGTGAGTCATTTGGGGATTATCAAAATTGTATTCATCCTCTAATTTCCAAACTTTTCACTATATGCATAATGTTATCAAGTCAGAATACTCATCCTCAATGCCCTTACTGTTGTATTAGCACACATTTCCTCCAGAGTAAATTATGGACCCTGAAAAATGGCAGAGGACTGCTTACTAAGTACAGTTTCAAGAACTATGTGGGTGAATTCACAAAGTTCAATCACTCTGGCACTTGAAGTAAAAATACTCTTTTCAAAACCCCAGAACCAAAATGAGGCCTAAAACCTCATTGGTCCCTTCAGGAATTGGAGACAGAATGTACCTTTAGAATTTCTACTTGGCCCTTTTGCAGCTAATCCACAAACCACTTATTTTTGTTTGTTTTTCTTCTTTAGTACCAGGGCTTGATCCTAGGGGCACTTGACCACAGGGTCTCACTAAGTTGTACAGGATCTTGCTAAATTGCTGAGGCTGGCTTGAACTTGCAATCCTCCTGCCTCAGCACTTGGCACAAAACATATTTTGAATAGGGCCTAAATCACAGTCTCCATTGGAAGCTCTCCAGCAAACACATGCACTCTATTTTGGGGTCCCATGATAATAATAACTTCAAGTGACCAATGTTTTTTCTATTTTGAACTCTAGCAAAGAGAACTTGCCTCCATCCAGAGACTCACCTTTGGGTTTTGGTCTTGTCATTTCCCTGACAAGTCTATCAAGTATAACCTCTTCACAAAGCAGCTACTTGTCTACAAAAGGAACCTTGTGACTTTCTGTTTTAATATTCCCATTTGGGTGGGGATCAACTCGGAATCGATGACTAATAGAATAAGAAGAGCCCAATAAGCCTCAGCATTATGGCAGCAACTTTACTAAAGGTAGCTAAGCTTTAGGTACAAACTTTACCTCCCCTTTCTGCCACCTAAGAACAAGTTGTTCCTTAAGTGAAGACTGAATGCCCAGTGCTTAAACCTGGTTAACTAAAGATTTGGCTGAGCTGAATCCAAATAGTATCAACTAGGCTTCTGGGGCTGTTTAATCTCAGTGGTGTGGCTCTACAGAAAAGGGGTGTGGTTCACTCCAAACATGGCCATTCTCCTAACTCTGGAAGGTACAAACTTTGGTGAACTTTGTTACATTTTTCACTGACTCTTACACTGTTTTCAATGGACTGGCTGTTTAGTATGTCATTTAGAACAATACAGACTGACAGATTAAAGATAGCCCTCTTGGGAACTAAGAACTGGAAAGATAATTGGCAGCTGATTATCAAAACATCTGAGTCACCAATGTAAAATACACAATGAGACCCCATTCTCTGATGAGACCAATAGGAATTAGGCAGCTGACTGGGCCTACACTACCCAATTTGCTGTTCTTCCTATCAGAATCCATCATTATACCAGGCATGGTAACATGTCCACCAACATATATTGAGTACACAGAAAAGGACCAAGTATTTCTGATACAGAGACCATAACCACAAGCCCAACTTATGACTTCTGCTAGAGACTGATGTGTTTGTCTTAGGGTAAGGGAGCTCATGTTGTTTGAGATATTGCCTTAACCTATTGCTGGAAGATTGACTATACTGAATTTTCAGATCCCCTTTCAGAGCTGTTTGTGGTACTTACCCACTCTGGATATGTTTTAAGATTGTATTGTTGTCCCAGTGTGGTCATCTGACGCTAGATCATGCTGTGGGGCAGACAAATGCCACTCAGCTGGTGACATGAAAAGAAAGGGCATATTGGACTGACAGACTTCATGCAACCCCTTTAAAACAAGGATGAAATATGTTTTTCAAACTGAACTGGAAGTTCTAGAACTTAGCAGCCAAACGGGAGGTTACATTGGAAGCTCTGGGAGTCTTTGCACAAAAACTGATTTAGGTACTACTTGGGATATACCAACAAATATAAGCAATAGCTTCTTTCCAGAGGCACCATATCTCTCCAGGAAACATGCTAAGCATCTCTTACCTTCTACTTGAAAATGTAGTGACTCATGTCTTTAGGTTGGTCTTCAGAGAGTTCTCAGATCTCAGAGATCTCTCCAAAATGAGGCTATACTTAGTTTATCAAAAGAGTTTCTTGGAGGGGTAATGGATACAATACTTAGGTGTAATCTGCAGACAGTTATCTATACTTTGGGAGTTTTCCAAATTAAAATGTTGGTATAAAATTGGCCCCTAATGTTAGCTGAAGTGATCAATGATGCCAACTTGGAAGATAATCAGATCAGTTTCAGTTCACTGGGCAGAGTTTTTTTGGATGACAGAATTGCCTTATATTTTCTGCTCACAGGCCAATGAAGAGTCTGAAAATGCTAATACACCCTTCTGTACTTGGATTAATGCCTTGGGCCAAGTGAAAAGTTCAATGCAGAAACTGATGGTTATGGGATTTGTTTAGCTGGTTAGGACTGGGATTTCAAGGGCTATAATTGAGGTCACGACTGCTGTGTGGAGTTTTTTGGGTAATGGACTCAATTAAAGGCTACATAAGATGAATGGAAAGAATGTGTCCCATCCTGTGTCAGCCACATTAAGCAGAGTGGCTTTTGGAATGGCATACTTGTGGAAGATTCATCAAAGGCCAGAAAAGTATAGAAGTGAAAAGAGCTGTCCTCTTCACAGGATTCTATTACTGCACATCTTCTGAGCAGGGCTTGGACTTTCCTTTGTATAGAAAACG
Source organism: Marmota marmota marmota (assembly GCF_001458135.2). NCBI lineage: Eukaryota > Metazoa > Chordata > Mammalia > Rodentia > Sciuridae > Marmota > Marmota marmota. The sequence goes on along the minus strand of NW_026000211.1, from coordinate 5,010,992 downwards.
GGTATGAAAGATATAACTTGTTAATCTGGAGCAAAGAACATACAGTCTAGAATAATAAAGGCAATGTTCTTCTCTTCAGCAAAAAAGCAACCAAGCTTTTCCCATTGTAAAATCTTGGGGCTCTCAAAGCTTGAGGTTCCTCTCCTGTAATGCAACCTATTCATGTGCGGGTGTCATTTGGCCCTCTTTTGGTTGCTGAGAATTGACACTGGGGAAACCAGAAGGAAAGGCAGTTATTCTGGTTATTTCTATTGCTTTGAGTCATTTAAAGTAATAAACTGTGGGCTAAGAGTAATCTGATGTCTTCTACCTTTATCCATGAAGCTGTGGCAGGTTTCCTGGTTAGTGTGCAAGTAGGATAAATAATCTCAAATCATTTACAGTACTTGATAATAAGTTCTGGTGCATTCAAATAACATGTTAGACTTATCCTTCTCTTTTGGAGGAATCATTGTTTTTATATGATAAAAATATAATCTGACTTTCCAGTTAGAGGGGGAAATGAAGACCCCAATGGTCTCCTTTACTAAACAGTTTATTGGGGGGGGGGGTTTGTAGACTGACTGTATTTTTGTGGAAATATTTACTCTAAAAATGACTGGATTCTCAGAAAAGTGGGGTATGAGAACAAGGACCAAAGAGAAAGTGATTCTCAAGGGTTATGGTTATTTGAGGTCCTGCTAAGATTCAGTAAGGGCCATTATGAAGTGAAGGTGCTACAATTGAGATGTACAGTACATTCAGTAACAGCTGGAGTCCCCAGCTAGTGGCAGGAGGAAAGCATTGGCATAGCGCAATCAATATGCAGGGAGTGGGAAAGGCAGCTGGCAGATCCTTTTGTCTTTAGGAGGAAGCATCCTGGATCCTGTTTCCCTTTCCCTCTCTGCTCCAGCCATACTAGCTTTGTTTTCCTCAAGCATGTGAATTTTTTCCCTTTACAGGGACATTTTATTAGCCACTCCTTCTGCCTGGAATGTTCCTTCCCATGACTTTTGCAAGATTTGTTCATTTTTGATGAGTTCAGTCCACTCAACATTTAATAAATGCCTCTGTGTGTGTGCCAGGATTTTGTTCTACATTCTGAATATAAAGAAAAAAAGAAACTGAGTTAATAAAAACAAAATCCCTGCCCTCTTGACATTTATATTCTGGTGAAGTATGGGGACATCGGCTATATTTCATATAAAAAAATGAAACAAATCATGTTTCAAATGATGACAAATCTATGGAGAAAAACAAGATGTCTAAAGAGTGGAAATGAGGGGGCTGTTGAGTAGGATGTGGAGGCTATTTCACAAGTTAACATGTGAACTAAGAACACAACAAGTGAGGGGGCGGGAGTGATGCAGATATGAGGAAGCTACTCCTAGGGAAGATGGAGTCAGAAGTACAAAGGCCCTGATGTGGAAATGTGCTATGCCATATTCAAGGACCAGCAAAGAACCCAATTTTGCTGGAGTCTAACAAAGGGGGAGGAAGGAGCCAAAGTCATAAAATTACTGAGGCTGCATTGTGTTAAGCCATCTAGTCCTTGTAGGTGGTTGTTGCTGTATGGGAAGGGATGCAGTTTCTATATTCCAGCAGAATGGAATAACACTGATTGGATCCACCAAGGGAAGTAGGAAAGATGGGAGATGTGAGAGGGTGAAGTAGAAGTCCTACCCTGGAGCAAGTCGGAGGGCAAGGGATTTAGCACAGAAGTGGAAGGGGATGCCAAGTTCATCCTCCCTGGCAACAGGGGAAAAGGCAGCAAAATGGGTAGATTTGGTGTTAAGAGCCAAAGATATTTTCCATTGCCTCTACTTCTCACTGAAATAGGAAGCAAGGTCCTCAGCAGATGGTGACAAAATAAGATAGTGGTGTTCTAAAGAAATGACAGGTATGAAATGGACTAGAGAAATGTAGTGTGAGAGCTAGTGGTGTTGAGTCCTTTGGAGGGCCGCGATCATGAATTTCAGATGAAATTTCTCATCATGGTAGTGCATGTTATTCCACGTTCAGTTCAGCTGTCAGTACAGGTAAGATGAAAACTAGCCCTCGTATCTCAATATCAATCAATATATATATATATATATATATATATATATATATATATATATATAAATTTTTTTAGGGAAATCTCTTCTCTAACAGCCTATTTTAATTCCCTGCATAGCATGTAACAAATATGTATTTTTGTTATCTCCTTGTTTGTACAGGTGTTTACAGTTTCTTGGATGGAAATATGAGAGCAAGATTTGTTTCTACCTCACTCAACTGAAATGTTTTAAAACATCATTTGGTATATATTTTTAGGTGTTCACTAGTAGGTAGGTATGTGTGTGCGTGTGTGCCTAACAGTAGTTCCAACTGTTCTCTAATCATACTTCCAAGACAGCATATAGACACCCAGCCTGTGAACCACAATGCTTGCCTGCACATTGTAGCCTTTTGTGTCCTGGAAAGCAAGAGGACTGCATTGGAGCCAGTGTTTAATTCCTTCCTTAACAGGTGAATTTTCACACTGGCAAAGAAAGGAAGGGATGAAGGTTGGCCACACAATCTGTTGTGTGAAGCAGAGCTTACAAGCTAGAGTTATAGCAAGGCAGATACCTGTCCTGTCACAAAGAGAAAAAGTCATTGTTAACAGAAGACCCCTGACCTCATGAAGAGGTCAAACTAGTATTTTTTTTAAATGGGAAAGGCAAGAGCTTAAATGAGCTTTTTATTTTTCATATTCAGTTGTTTTTTTCTATGTGTAAGATGCAAAAGGGAATGATTTTTGCATTTCAGCATTAACCACATTGTGAAAGGTATTGGGTTTAATATAAGAAAGAAAAATTTTATAAGAGCTGGCCAATGATGGAAAAGTATTGCTTACAATAGTTGCCCGCCTGGTCCTATCTCCCCAATAGGAAATGGATTTAGATGATCTGTTAATTAGTTTAGAACTAAATCCATGCCACACATTTAGGTGGGCAGGACTGTGTATATATATTAACATTCTAAAGACAACTCGAAGCATTTTCTACTACTGTTTTTGTGCACAGATGATAGGATGTGTGTGTGCGTGCATGTTTAACCACACTCGGTGGGATGAGAAGGTGCTGATTATTGTTTGCATGTTATTTTTGTTTTTTGATGCACCTTTTTATAAAAATTACATTAGCATTTATAGTAGCAAACAGGCAAAGACTAGGACAAATTGGCAGAAGTTATTTAGCTGTTAATTCTCCTAAAATGTTGTTAGAGGAAGGTTGTGAATTTTTCTCTTAAGATAAAATTCTTATCTCATCTCCACTTTCATTGTCCCAGTTTTAATTCATCACTTTTTGGCCAGAGTATTACAACTTCCTCCACTCCTGCCTCAGTCCAATCCATTCTCCATAGGGTGGTCAGAGTGCTGTCTTGAAAATGCAGATCTACCCAGGTCACTTCCTGCTGGAAAAACCTCCGGGTGCTTGCTGAAGGGCTCAATATCAACTCTTAGGATCTTTGACTATAGTAACTCTCCAAGATGTCTCCAGTCATATCTCTGGCCCCTTCTCTTTATAACCATGATACTTAGCCATGGAGAAGTAATTTTACATTCTTGAGCATACCTTGCTTCCCCTCAAGTTTGGGCTTCCGCCAGAAGTTCTGTCATTTGTGTGCTTTGCTTGGCCTACTGCTACCACCCTTCTGGTATCACAAGGCCTTTTCCCCATTACCTCAACCTTCTGGAGATTGGCTGACAATGAATAGTTTTCCTTGTGATTAGCTCTTCTTTTTTCTTGCTCAGAACAGGAACTGTGGTCTTCTTTCGTCCTTATTGTAGCCCTAATGCATTTCATAGTGCTAGACTCGTGGTAAAGGGTTTATATATTTTTGTTGAATAAATAACATTTTGCTCATTGTGATAAATTTAAAATTGCATTTTGACTATATGTATATATATATATCTTTCATTTTGATTATATATACCTACACATGCAAATATAATTGCCACATATAGTCATAGGTTATTTTAATTTTTGTTAGGATAATTTAAATGTTCAGAATGTTTTTAATTCACAATTCATGGCTTCATTTTGTTAATGGCTTTAATTAAGCATTTGTATGAGATCCTCTGTCAAACTTGGGAGTTGTCTCTTAAGACTGGTTAATAAATCAAATGAACCTACGATGCAATGACAATGTTACCAAAGTGGCTAGGTTTAGACAACATGAAATGCTGTTATTGTCATCTTTGTGCCAAGACATGAGGTTTGGATGCCCTTGCTTGTGTGATGAATTGGAGTGTCTGTCAGGTCCATTTTATAGCATGCTGCACGCTGCAAACGATCCCTGGGATGCATCGCACCAACTTACCTCCTGTATCAGTAGTGATGTGAGCTGCTCCGTAGAATCCATCCTGGCAGGTTATGAGTGACACAAAAAGCAAAAGGTTCTCACCTAATACTCTGGGAAAATGCAGATGATGCTACTTTTAATAGTTCTGGACATGCTTGAATGGTGACATCAATTCTGTTTCCTTGAAAATGGCAGGAGCTTTTAAACAAGCATGTGTGAAGCTCAGCCTGGGGGTAGGAATTCTTGGTAATGGAGGAAAGGGGAGGCATTGTTAGTCAAAGCCATTTGCTTACTTTTCCTGATAATCTAAAACCTGCAAGTGAGACTTTTCTTTTATCCCCAAATGGCTGAGGATTGTGGAAACACCAATAATAACTTCTCTAGAGCCCATCATCCTCATTTCTAGAGGAGTGACTTTCCCAATGTGCCTTTTTACCCTAAAATGATGACAGTGACATCACTGGCATTAAGTCAGGTTTCCTCAGAACCCACAGCATTCTTGAAACACTGTGTTTGAAGTAAAGAGGCTGATTAAAAGACAGACCTTTAGGAGAAATAAATCTTTCACCTGATGGTACTCGCCCTTGACATTCTGATCAGTTCCCAGATAGGCAGTCTGGATGAAGACCTGACTTCCTTTGATTAGCCAGCTTTAAAACTTAGCTCTTAAGTACTTGCTCCACCCCCCCC
>NW_026000211.1:4989908-5005966 GCF_001458135.2 Marmota marmota marmota | reverse complement strand
CCCACCACACATTTGGAAGAATCCCTGTATTCCAATGTCAAACTTATCAGGATTGAGAAGTGTTAGTAACCAAGTCCTCAAAATGGCTTTCAATTCAGAATGTTCTCCCACACATTCTTAGCTGGGTTTCAAATGTCCTCAGAGCCATGCTCTGTTAAAAGCCTGATTCTCCCATGGAGGTAAGCAAAACATAGGGCAGAGGGGGAAGGCCAGAATTCAGGAAGTTTGGAAACTATCTCCTGAAAGTTACATGCTCCTTCTGAATCATTTTAAAAACTATTAAAGAAAAGGAACACTTGGGAGCAGTAATATATCTATTATGACTATAACTCCATCTTTCCAAATTGTAAAGAATGACATTCCCTAACAACTAGCGCTTATGACTAAAGTTCAGCCTGACTTATAATAATTCTTTGAAGAATGAGAAGGATTATGTGAACTGATTATTTTTTATTCTGTTAATTTTTTTAAAAATATATTTTTAGCAGATACATAAAAGGTAAAAATTGTACATATTAGCTGTACCAAATAATGTTTGATATATGCAAACATTGAATAATGTTTAAATCAGGTTAAGCTTATTCATCTTTTGATTTATCTTTCTTTATGGTGAAAACTTCCAAAAGCCTTTCTTCTAGATTTTTGAAATAAACGTGATTGTTATTTGTAGTATGAACTGGGAAGAGTGTATTAAAGGGGAATAAGCAGTCCAACATTGTGACCAAGGTTGTTGTTGTTCTGAGTTACGATTCAATATGCAAAACGGCTCTTAAGAGGTAAAAGCATCAAATTCTAGTGTTTTTGGAAACACAACATGGGAGTAAGAAATAATAGGTTGTAGTGAGGAAATATATAGTAATTACTGGTACTAGTTTCAATACTCTATGAAGAGTTTAAGGAACATCATAAAATCCTTCAAATAATATATTTTCTGGACCTTTTTCTTTCTCTTTAATAAGACTGACCCAATACAATTGATGATAAACATCTGCTTACCACTTCACACTGACCAAATAATCATCATTTTGATTTTCCCATTTCATATTCCATTTATATTTTATATTGTTTCACTTCATATTCTATGCCTCACTTCATCATAAAAGATTGATTTTAATCCACTATTCACTGGTGCATTGATACTGTCATTGTTCTATAATTAGTGTGTATGATGCTGATTATAAAAATAGCTTGGTTTTAAGAATTATATTTGAAATCACGCTGAAAAAATCTCAATTTAACACTAAAAAATGCAATATTTAATTTCTAATATTTTTTTGGAAATAGACTAATTAGTACCCTAATTTTAGCAATAGAAGTATAAATCAATTCAGAAGGATTAAATGAAAAATAAATTTATAAATGTTTAAAATTTTTTTGAATGCCAAAGTTCTGTATTTTGAGATGTGGTGTATGGATGAATTTTAAAAAATATGAAAAGCATAGCAGAATAGCAAATAAAATAGCCAAGAAGCTTAATGATTCCTTTTCAACTTTCAGATCCCATTTTATTTGACCATAGTTTATCTGGTGTATACGAGGTTTCAGGTACACGTGTGTGTGTGTGTGTGTGTGTGTGTGTGTGTGTGTGTGTGAGAGAGAGAGAGAGAGAGAGAGAGAGAGAGAGAGGGAGAGAGAGAGAAGACTAAGGGAATTAGAAACACATCCTGTAATTTTTTTTTTCCTGCTTCCAATGGTAAGAAACTATTATGGTTGCGAATCCCTAGGAGAAACATTTCTCTCTGCTATTTTAAGCTTCCATATTATTTTAAAGATATATTAAGATACTTTACCTCTAAAGGTATATTTCTCCTTATATAGCTTTTAAGATGAATGTTTCCAATTCGTAAAAATTTTCTTATTAATGCGTAATAATGGACTGCTTCACTGAGATGGTGTCTCATAACCTGAGCAAATTTTCATTTGTTTTCCACCTCTATCAGGGCCTATCTTGCATGTAATGGAGCTGCAGTGCTCATGTGTGGGTTTAAAGAAAACATGTGTGCTCAGTTGACCACCTTAAAGTGGAGTATAATACTGATTCAAAGTTTATTTTAAAAATGTTTTAAATGTACTCATTCTATTATATACAAAATGTATTAGCTTTGGTGGCCAGTGTAACTATTGAAATGAGTTAATACGTATAATTTTTAAAGCATCTCAATAATGTGCAAAGAATTAAGTCGATTTCTATTGAAATTGAATTTCATATAGTACATTTGAATATTTGAGCAAATAGCATTGGGAATTCTTAATGGAGTAATACCACAATATTCTTTTGTCATTTAAAATTCACTTTTTATCGACAGATTAATAATTACATATATTTATGGGGTACAATGTGAATATTTTTACACATGTATACATTGTAAAATGATCAAATATCAAATCTAATTAATGTAGACATTGCCTTGTGTACTCATTTATTCATGAAGAGAACATTTAAAATCCATTCTTTCAGCAAATTTTTAAAAAAATGCATTATTATTAGCTATAGTTTCTATTCTGTGCTAGTAGAAAACCAGAAGTTGTTCTTCCTCACTTAAAATTCTTAATTTTGGCCATCATCTCTCCTTTCCCCCTGCACTATCATCTCCTGTGCCTTAGTTTCTGGTAACCACCATACTGTCTACTACTATGATTTTTTTTTCCCCCAGATTCCACATGTAAGAGATCATGTAGTATGTCTTTCTGTGCCTGGCTTATTTCATCTAGCATAATACCCTCTATATCCATCCATGTGGTGGCAGATGACAGAATTTCCTTTTAAAGACTGAATAGTATTGCATTGTATGTGAATACCAGATTTTTATCCATTAATTAATCAATGAGCTTCTTGCTTGTTTCCGTTACTATAATGCTGCAATGAATATGGAAGTTCTGATTTCTCAAGATACCAATTTCATTTTCTTTTGATGATATATATCCAGAAGTAGGATTTCTACATTTTAGTGGATTGCCAGTAATCATTTACTTAATGAATGTTCATATTTCTTTTTAAAAGAAACTAACTATGCTTATTTATATTCCCAGGAAATAATAGGCAAGGACTTTATTTTCTCCACATCCTTGCCAACACATCTTTCATATTTATGATGAGTCATTCTAATAGGTATGAAGTAGTATCTCATACTGGTTTTAATTTGCATTTCTCTGATTAGTGATTTGCACATTTTATTTCTTGGCCTTTTGGTATGTCTTTATTTCTTTGAGAAACATTGCCCAATTTTTAAAAGGGTTATTTTCTTTTTTAGTACATTGAGTTCCTCACATATTATGGATAATAACCCTTTTCTAATATGATTTGCAAACATTTCTCCCAAATTGTGGTTTGCCTCTTTCCTCCACACCGACCCCCCACCCCTACCCTGCACCCACAAACTCTGCCTGTGCTTTTGGAGTCCTAGCCAAGAAATCCCTGCTGCCCAGATTAATGTCATGGAGCTTTCCCCCATGTTTTCTTCTAGTACTTTCACAGTTTCTGCTTTTATGCTTAAGTCTTTAACTATTTTGAGTGGAATCTTGTATAAGGGGTGGGATTAAAGGGGCACTTCCATTACCCTGCATATGGATAGACTATTTCCCCAGTATTATTTATTAAAGAGACTGTCCTTTTCCCAATTGTGTGTTCTTGGTATCTTTTGTTAAAAATCAGTTGATCACATTTATGTGGGATTATTTCAGTTCTCTCTATCCTTTTTCTTTTGTCACTCTATCTACTTTTATGTCAGAACAAATTTGATTATATCTTTTAATATATTTTGAAATTGGGTAGTGTGGTGTCCCCAGCTTTGTTCTTTTGTTCATGATTGTTTTGGCTATTCAAGGTTTCTGTGGTTCCATACAAATTCTACAATTGTTTTTCCTATTTCTATGAAAAATGCCTGCAGAAATTTGACAGGGATTGCACTGACCCTGCGTAATACTTTCGGTTAGTATGGACATTTTAACAATATTTTTCTAATCCACAAACACTGGATATCCTTCTATTTATTTGTGTCATCTTCAATTTCTTTCTTCAGAGTTTTATAGTTTTCAGTATATGGTTTTTTCATCTTCTTAAGTTTACTCCTAAGTATTTTTTGATGCTATTGTAAGTGGGATTGTTTTCTTAATTTCTTTTTTAGATAGTTCCTTGTTATTCTTTAGAAATGCTAAACATTAACTGTGTTGACTTAGTATCCTGCTATTTCACTGAATTCATTTATTAGTTGTTAAGAGGTTTTTTTTTTTTTTTTTGGTAGAGACTAGGTTTTTTAATATGTAAAATCGGGTTATCCCCCAAAAGGAGAGAGATTTATACTTCCTTTCCTGTTTGGATGCCTTTTGTGTTTCTTGCATAATTCATCTGGCTAGAACTTCTAGTGCTACATTGAATATAAGAGGCAAGAGTGGGATTCCTTGTCTTTCCTTTGAGATGATCAAATGCATTTCCCTTCATTCTGTTAATATGGTAAATTATACTTATTGATTTGTGTATTTTGAATCATCATTATATCCCAGGAATAAATCCCATTTTATTATAGTGAATAATTCCTACTGTACTGGTGAATTTGTCTTGCTAGCATTTTCTTGGCAACTTTTACATTTTGTTCACCAAGAATATTGACCCGTAATTCTTTTAAAAAATACTCCTTGCCTAGTTTTGATATTTGGGTGACCCTAGCCTTATGAGTTTGGAAGTGTTCCTTTCTCTTCAGCTTTTTCCAAGAATTTGAGAAGAAAGGGTACTATTTCTCCATTAAGTGCTTGGTAGAATTCAGTAGTGAGCCCATCTAATGCTGGACTTTGAAACACTCCTAAGTAGTCTCCCATTAATCTCCTTAGTCATTATTAGTTTGTCAATATTTCCAATTTCTTTAATGATTCAAACTCAGTAGGATATAAGAATTTATTAATTTCTTCTAGGTTATCCAAGTCATTAGTATATAATATTTTCTAGTATACTTATAACTTTTGTTCTTTTACATTCAGTTGTAATGTCTCCTCTTTCATTTTTTGAGTTTTCTTTCTTAGTCTAGGTTTTCTACAACAGAATTCTATTTCTACTACTTTTCTCATCTCTATTATATTTATTTCCCTGCTGTTTATTTCCTTCCTACATTAACTTTTGGATTACAATGACTGATAGTTGTTAAGATCTTTCTTTTGGATGTAGGCAGTTAATGCTATAAGTCACCTCTTAGAAAAGATTTTGCTGCATTCCCAAACTTTTGTATATTGTTTCCATTTTTGTCTCAAGGTATTTTTAAATTTTTCTCTTTCTTCACACAATAGGTATTTGGGAGCTATTGTTTAATTTCCACTCAATTTTTCTTGATTCCTCATGTCATTGAACTCTAATAGTTCATCAGAGCAGTTAGAAAAGCTCCCCCATATGACTTTAATTGTTAATTTGTTAAGGTGACTTTTGTGGCCTTACATATGCTCTACCTTCAAGAATGAATGCTCCATGGGCACTAGAGAAGAATCTGTATTCTCGGCCATTGGATGGCACTTTCCGTATATGTTAGGTCCTTTGAGTTACATGTAATTCAAGTCCAATGTTTCCATATTTCTTTTCATCTGGATAATTGATCTATTATTGAAAGTTGAGTACTGAAATCCCCTACTATAACTAGCATTGCAATATATGTTTTGCTTCAGATCTTTAATATTTGCTTTATGTATTTATGTGCTCTGATTTGGGGCTCATACATATTTATAATTGTATGTAAATTCTTGTTGATTTGTCCCTTTGCTCCAACATGATTTTTTTTACAGTTTCAACCTAAAGTCTATTTGTCTCATAAAATTATAGCTATACCTTTCTTTGGTTTTCATTAGCATGGAATATCTTTTACCTTTTATAAGCAGTGTCTAGTTGGGTCTTTTAAGAAATTGTTTTATCCCTCGACACTATGCCTTTTGATTGGAGAGTCAAATCCATTTATATTCAAAGTAATTATTAAATTACTGGTGCCATGTCTTTGTTTTCTTCCTCTCTTGCTTTCTTCCTTTGTGGTTTAATGGTTTTCTATGGGTGCTACATTCAAAATCTTTTTATCTTTTGCATATCCATTATAGGCATTTGCTTTTTGGTCACTCTAAGCTTGCTTATGTAAAACATTACAGACTGTTTTAAGTTGATAATCAATTTAATTAAATAAGAAACTCTACACTTTTACTACACTTTTACTCCCATGTTTTGATGTTTTTGATGTTGTGTGTGTGTGTGTGTGTGTGTGTATATATATATATACATACAATTTTATATTAGTAATTTAAAAAATTTGTATCCCTTAACAAATTATTGTAGCTTTTACTTTTAATAGTTTTATAGTTATCAGAGATAACCACCACTTCCATACAGTATTAGTGTTTTGGGTTTTTTTTTAATATTTATTTTCTGGTTTTAGGTGGACACAATATCTTTATTTTACATTTATGTGGTGCTAATGATTGAACCCAGGGCCTTGCATATTCTAGGTGAGCACTCTACCACAGAGCCACTACTCCAGTCCCCAGTATTAGTGTTTTGAATGTAATAATGTACTTACTGTTAACATAAAAGTACATGAAAGTATATTCACTGTTACTAATTGGTGTCTTTCCATAGATGAGAGAACTCCCTTTAGAGGTGATAAACATCTTCAGTTTTTGTTTGAGAAAGTCTGCCTCCTATCCATTTTTGAAAAATAACAATTCTATACCAGTAATCTTATCAGGATAGTCTGTTTTGTTTTTACAGAACTTTCACTATATCAGCCCACTCCCTAATGGACTGCAGTTTTTGTTAAACAAAAAACCCACTGAGTCTTAAGGAGTCTCCTTTGTATGTATGTAACACATTGTCTTGTTCTTGCTTTCAAATTTCTATTTGACTTTAATTTTTGAACATTTTGAGTATGATTTTTTTTTTTTTTTTTTTTGGTCTCAGGAAGTCTCTAATTTTATTTGACGTATTTTAAGCTACCTGGGCTAGGAATTCTATAACCTCAACCAAGTTTGGAAACTTTTCTGCCATTAATTCTTTTAAATGTTTTTTGTCCCTTTCAATATCTGCTCATCTTCTAGAATGGTTTTTTTATGTGTGGTTGTGCATAAATTACATTGAATTTTCACTTCAATTATAGTCTTCAAATCTATAATTTCTGTTTAGTGCTTTAAAAAATACTCTTGTTGAAACTTTAATTTTGCTTTGCTTTCCAGAGCTCAGTGAGCATCATTATGACAAATATTTTAATTCCCTCTTGGTCACTGGAATTATGACAAATATTTTCAATTCCCTCCACTTCACTGGAATCAGTTTCTGGGAATCTATCTTGTTCTTTTAATCGTAATATATTTCTCTTCCTTAACTCTCTGTGATGGTTTCTGTGTATTAAGACAACTGCCTCTCCTAGCTTTGTCAGACTTGCCTCATACAGAGATGGCAATCTAGCCAGCCAGAGAGTCTAACATGCCTCTTGGATCTGGATCTTTGTGTTTATTGAAACTGCCTGCCTCTGTTATTGATAGCCCACCAGATTAGAATGTACCACACCCTGTCAGTACCACTAGACAGGTAAGGTAGAAGCCTGATCTTTTAGATGTAGCTGTAAATGGGATGTTAAATGCCTTTAAGTTTCTTTAATCCCCACAGTAAAGCCGAGAGTGCATGTTTACTCCCCATTCTCCTCAGGGAGATGACCTACAGCAAATGCCTGCAGTCATATTCAGAATGTGCCCTCAAATTCTGTAGAGATAGGCACTGCAAGTCCGCCCATTTTATTGCCCACCTTTTTGTTTCTATGGTGTAGGAAGTCTTAGAAATGTAGATCCCCATCAGCTGGGTGGTTAAAGGGGCAGTGCCTCCAGGGAGAGGCATAGAAGTTGTGGCACTTGTGCATGGACAAGCTCCTTCCAGGAAGAATAGATGGACCACAACTTATCACTGGGGCAGGTCAGCAGAGAAGATTCAGGAAGTGCTAGACTCCTGCTCAGGCTATAGTAAGAATACTGTTGATAAATAAGAAAACTCCTTTCAGGAAGAATTGCTAGACATGGGGTTCTTGCTGGGGCAAGCCAGGGAAGGATTGAGAAGTGCTAAGGTCTTGCTCAGACTGTCAGTAATCTACAGTTATTGTTCCTGTCATCTCCCTGATGCAGGTTAGTTAGAGGTTCAACTGCCAGTAGCGATTGTTGGCAGAATATGCTTGCAAGTCCCTTGCAGGGAGAAATTGGAACCTTTGTTAGTCTCTGTTACTCTGACAGTGCTTGTGCACCTATCTAAAACTACCACTTACCCTGTTGTGGTCTAGAAAGGCCTATGCCTATACTTGTCTGCTCTCAGAGTTGAATTAAGAGCTAAATTGTTGAATTTTTGTTAGTGTAGTAGATGTCTGGTCCAAACTCTCCTCTCTGGAGAAACTGGTTGTTAAGAGATTCTTTCCTAATTCCTTGTCACAGTGCCTGGTGGTGTGTGTGTGCACCCAGGGGGCTCTGCCTCAGTTTCTCATAACCATGTGATATGAATATTTTCTCAGTTGCCTAGTGCACAGGAGTTTCTCAACTCATTTCTGATGTAGTCTCAGAGGGAGCTGATCCATTAACAGATGTTTATTTGGTTAACTGTCAGATCTCCTATTGATCACATGTTGACATCACCACATTATTTTTCTGAAAGGCATAAGATATTGCTAATTTGGTGTGAGGTAGAAGGATGAAGAAAACCATTTATGTAGTGTTTAGATTAAAGACAAATTTTTAGCAAATTCAGCCTTTTTCTTTTTCCTGGTACTGGCAATTAAACACAGGGTTGCTCTATAACTCAACCACACCACCACCCTTTGTAATTTGTATTTTGAGACAGGGCCTCTCTATGTTGCTCAGGTCCTTGCTAAATTGCTAAGGCTGGCCTTGAACTTCAATCCTCCTGCCTAGGCCTTCTAAGCCACAGATATTAAGGCATGCACTACCACACCCAGTTGCAAATTCAGGTTTGACATAATAATTTTCCCTAGATATTTCATATTCTCTTTAATAATTACAGCTTCTATTTTCTAATTAGAAGAAAAATTGAAATATACCATTCTGTATTCTCTATGGAGAGAGAAACCACACATTTATTGATCAATATTCTGTTATTTGAAAATACTTTTATCTTACCATTAAATGTATCATTAAAGGAAGATTCCATAAGCATATTTTTTAACTAATCTCATCTGCTTGAGTCATATTTGTGGTAAAGGAATGATTGAAGTTTATAGTAAAAATGATTAGAATTTTAAAAAGTTGTGTGCAAAATTTTGCATTTTATTTAAAAAAAGATATACTCAAACAAAATTTTACATAATTATATTTTAGTGTCAATTTTTCACCTTTTTTAATTCTAACACTGGAAAGCCAAAAGATGCTGAACAAAACCAAGCTACCTAAATTCTAGAACTATTAACTAATTTATTGATTAATATTCATTGAGTATCTACTAGATACCAGGTGTAATGACATCTACTGGGTATGCCACAATGGTAAGACAAATTTTGGAGGTAGAGGAAGGTACCATATCAGACTTTCCATGTAGACTATGGGAAAGGAGTCTAATTTTGAATGCATTGGGAACAACTGAATGCTTTAAACCAGGGAGTAACACACTCTATTTAAAATTAATTTTTGCTGCAAAGAGTAGAATGGATTAATGAGTGATGGACTGAAGAATGGAAATGGTATTGTGAGCTGTTTAGAACAGGAAGTTAACCACAAAAATTCAGGCAGCAGATGACTATGACCTTGCATGAGCTGTTGATGAAATAGGTCATTTTCTTCTTTTATTTGTCTTCAACTATATTTAACCAATATTGATTATTTACTATGTAATCAGTCTATTAGCTGTTTGGTTTACTACATGTTAAATATATGAGACCTAATACTTGATCTGTCACATAAGAATAGAAAGTATTGCAACTATAGAAGGATATGGAGATATGTAATAAACAGTGAAAATTTGAGGGACAGGAAAACCCCACAGAAAGTAGTGTTTGAACTGTCTTTTAATCATATTTGGGAATAGTAAGAGTTGAACTAAGAAGTGGTCTTTCAATTAGAAATAAAGGGCCAAAAGCAAGCATGGTCTATTCAAGGTTATCAAACAGTTTGGTTGGCTGGAATATTTTCAGTGAGCTGACTGGATAAGGGTAATGATGTTGAGTTGCAAAACTGGAAAGACAACTTAAGGCCAGATTGCAAAAGGTATGTGGTAGCCACAATATAATTTGAAGTGCAGGGAAATAAATGTGAGAAGAAGTTTGATCAATTGTTTGTGGCAGTCTCATCTGCCTATACACCTAGAAACTGGCTGGTGATATTTGGTGAGATAAAATCACAAGAGCTCAAAAATATTGGGTGTCCTTTTAAACATTTGAATAAGTGCTGTATTTATATATTTACATATAACACATTCTTTTAATTAGAAGAGAATGATTCTAAACTGTGTCAGGATACTTACTTTTTTCTTACTCCAAAGATATTTTTAATTTTTATACTGCATTTCTGCCATATACTAATTTGGAAGCCCATAATTTAGGTTCCTTTTACAGAGTTATCCACTGAGTCTACTGTATCACTTTTAAACAGGAATCACTACTTTACAGATCAGGAACTTATAACATGACTAGATTCAAAGAGTTTCCATAGTATGTTTGATTCCATTATGACAACAAATGAGTCTTTTCCTTTCTGATTCTTCATACTTGTTTTTCTTTCCAGATATATTACATCTACCACCACTGTAGCCCTTAATTTATTCTACTTTCCTCTGAGGCATTCTCAACATACAGATGACAGCCCTTTGGTGTGCTGTCCTCCCCAGATCACAAGAGAGGTCTGTGGACTGTCTGCAGAAAAGCATCCTTTTGGCACGTGGTGCCACTGGGTTCTCGTCACAGGGCACTGCCCTTTGTGGCTCTTGGCATCTATTCTTTTGATACTTTACTTTTTCAATCCCAAATCTATGTGAGGCAGAACAATTTAAGTATTGATTTTTAAGATACCATGGCCCCAAGTGCAGCCCTCTAAAAACTGCTATTTGGAGTATGATTAAAGTAATCCTATATTGTATCATTAACTAGCACTATGACCTTGAGCATCTTAAACTAAACTTATTGTCAAAGAAAACAAAACTCACACTAATTCCACTACTGTGAGAATTATTTAACATCTGCACTACTTCTTTTCTATTTTTACAAGTGTACTGATCTTTTGTTATATAAAATTAAAGAAATTCTTAACTACTCATCAAATTGAATAATCTAACATGGATTGGTTACATCAAAAATAATCCAGTTGTAATTACTTTAGAAATAATGGACTTCTCAACTGTTCAATCTTCTGATCCAGAAATAAGCTACTTCCATTTATTCTAAAATTTCTATTACAAGAGACATACATGATTCTGCTTAGGATCAGTTCTAAGCATTAATAGTCTATTTTTGACAATGAAACTTGTTTGCTATTCATTGACCATAGTGAATATGTAATGAGTTTTGTTTGAGAATGACAGCAAAGGCTTTTCAAAAATTAAAAACAGCCAGACACCATATAAATTAGGTCTTTAAGGCATTCCAGGTTCTTCAATTGATTGTAGGGTACTTTAAGCACCTGTAACACAGCCCTGTGCATACTGATACTTAGTAATAGCTATGTATGATATTAACTTTCAGGAGAAAACCATCATGAAGACAACTTGAAAATGTCTTTTGTATATGTAAGAAAAAATGACTTATTTCCTTGTCATTTGAATTAATATGAATAAACTATTTCATATTCTTGAATCTAAAATTTTGTGGTGCTATTATCATTTATACTTTTTGCAAAATGGTTATTTTTACAACCCACAATCTGTTATCTTCACAATTCATGCTACTTCTGTTTTATCCTCAAAAAAATCTTCAATTATTTTTTGAGTTAGGTCTCTATGCTTATATTCTTCCTGTCTTCCTTATGCATCCTCTATATCAATTTCTTCAATTGCATTAGCTATTTCATCTTTCTTTAAAAGTAAACATTTAAAGAGTACATTTTTACTGTGTTTAACTTTGTATTCTAAATTTACCATATGTATAATTCCAAAAATATTCGTATAAATCTTAATTGTAATTTTTTTGTAACTTTCATTGAATTTATGAAGTAGTTTGTGGGGTGAGGATGTGAAAGTATCAATTTTAAATAATTATTTCATGCATCTTTTGATTTAGGGTATTGCAGCTTTTGTTTGTAATTTCATATATAGTATTGTTTTGTGGATGGTTTCAAAATAAGTGTTCTTTATTTGAGAAAAAAATTTTTTTTGGTACAGTTAGCCTGTCAAAGTTGGTAGAGGTATTAAAATCTCCCACTGAGATTTTTATTTTTGGTAGTTTCTTCTTTTATTTATAAGTTGTCACTTAATGTGCCAAATAAAATATACAGAGTATCAGATATGTTGCTATCCATACTTCGCTTTTATGTTTTCTTGTTGAAATTTTGCCTATCATTTAACTTTACATTTAGTCTTTTGTCCCATTAGAAGTGAATTTCATTTTGTAAAGCTTTATAAATGCCTCACTGACTTAAAATGAACTGCACATATTTAAGATTTCAACTTGATGTTTTGGCATAACTTGGTGTATATTCATTACCCACAGTTTCTTTGTTCCCTTTGTAAAGTCTGCCTCTCTGCTACTCCTCTAACAACCTGTGATCTGCTGTTATTATAGATGACCTTACATTTCCTAGCAGTCTATATAAATGTACCGCCTTCTTTTGTGGTTATCACCACAATTGTCCATGTTTTGCGTATACATACTGCTTAGTAGCATTTCAATGTATAGAGAATTTAGTAGCATTTCAATGTATAGTGAATCCACAATTTCTTTAACCATTTACCTGATGATGAGATTGGAATTGTTTGCAGTTTTGCTATTATGGATAAAACTAGTAGTAATGTTTGTTTATATACACATACACTTTCATGTCTTGTGTGTAAATACCTAGGACTGGAAGGGCAGGAGCATATGGCAGACCTATCCAAACTTAAGTGACTTAATACCATGCCCACCAGAAGAGAATGAGTACATCAATTCCCCCATATTGTCACCAATAATTGGTAGAGGCGGTCTTTCTCTCTTTAAAAGAGAGAGAGAGAGAGAGAGAGAGAGAGAGAGAGAGAGAGAGAGAGAGAGAGAGAATTTTAGTATTTATTTTTTTAGTTTTAGGTGGACACAACATCTTTGTATGTGGTGCTGAGGATCGAACCCGGGCCGCACGCATGCCAGGCAAGCGTGCTACCGCTTCAGCCACATCCCCAGCCCAGTCTTTCTTATTTTAGCCATTTCAACAAGTGTGTAATCCTATCTTGGGCATTTCCCTAGTGATATCTTTTCATGTAATCATTATTATAATGTCTCCTTTGGCAAAGCATCTATTCAAATCTTTATTTTTAAATTGAGTTGGTTTTATTTCTATCAAGTTTTCAGATTTATGTACTTTTGATACTCATCCTTTCATAAAATATATGCTTCAAAGATTCCCTCCCAGCCAGAGGTTTTTTCTTTAACTGCATCCTTTTGAGAATAGATATTTTAAATTTTTAAAAAGAACTTATCAATTTGTTTTTTAAGGCTAATATCTTTTAGTGTTATATTTAAGAAATTGTTGCTGACTCAAAATTAGACTTTTTTGGTTTTCTTCTAAGAGATTTGTAAAAATTTCACATTTGTTATTCATTTTTAAGTTAAATTTTTCACATGATGTGAGTTGTGGCTCNTTTTTTTTTTTTTTTTTTTTTTTTTTAATTCTGAGACAGTTACCCAGGCTTTTAACCCTCAGGCCTCAGCCAAGATTACAAGGATGCATTATTGCACCCAGCCCCATTTTATATTGTTACAAAATCAATTAATCCCTTGTCCTTTTTAAGTTGGTTATTTTGTATATAGAACTTATTACTTCTTTCATTACACTTATTCCTAAGTATTTCAACTGTTTTCATTAATAGTATAAATGGTCTTTTAATCTCAACTTTTAATTTTTTTAATTGCTAATAAACAGGAGTACAATTGATTTTTGTGTATTGATATCCTGCAAACTTGCTAAACTTACCTAGTCATAGTAATTTTTTTGTTGATTATATCAGAATTCTATTATTCTATTATCCGTGAATAGAAATAGTTTTACTTCAGTCTTTTCATATGAGACACCTTTTATTCTCAAACTGCACTGGCTAGAACATCAGTATACTGTTGACTATAAATAAGATCATTCTTGTTTCTTATCTTTCAGGAAAGCATTAAGGCTTACCCTATTTAGTATGACATTTGATGTAGGATTTCTATGGTTGCCCTTCATCATGCTTAGGAAGTTCCTTTCTGCCAAGTTCAGTAAGAGTTTTAATATGAAGTGGATGTTGATTTCTCTCTAGTGATTTGGATTGTTAAATCCAGACCTTTAAAACATGACTTTTCTACCTTTTTAAAAGTTGAATTATCCTTTTCAAAGTATAGAATTAAAAATAAGATTAGTTTCTGATACAATTTCATCTAATGCTAGGAATATGGCATACTTTTATTCTTCCTCTTCTTTTCAAGCAATTAACTTAAATGGTTTCTAATTAGATGAAAGTATGGTTGGTGGTAGCCAGTTTAACTGCCTCATAGCAAGGCCTCTGAGTGTCTAATGGAAGGGCACACACAGAGAGGTGGGGGTTGGGGTGGCAAGGAGAGTAAAAAGATGTTTTTCAGGAATTTTTTTCAAAGGTACAGGCATAGATTCTTCATGTATATTTAATCTGGTCCATCTAAACTGAAGTTCTCCTATGTCAGTCAAGAGACTAAGAAAACATTCATTAATGGTCTTAGTTAAGAACTTTCATGAATTTATACTATTAAATGAGTTTATGTGATATTCTAAGATAAAACTTTAAAATGATTCAGGAATTATCACAATCCTTTAAGTTTTAGGCATTTCTCATTACTTTTCTGAGCTTTAGACATCTATAAAGTTTAGTTACACTTGAACACTTGGATTATCATATTTGTAGGGATCAAATGATGATTCACCTGCAAAAAGTTTACAAAACTAGAGGAAATACTATTGTTTGTGTACTTTCTATCTGCTTGAACACAGGGACTGTTTTTCTCTTTTACCTGATAACATCTAGCACAGTACAAACATGAATAACATGTTCAGGTTTTATGTTTAAGCAGCATATAAGGAGGTGCCTTTTACCTAGTAAGTTTTGTGCAATAGCACCAATATATGGCAAAAGTCTCCCTTTATGAGTAACAATGACTGAAGTTAGGGAAATGTGTAGTACAGAAAAACCACTGAGGCAAATTATGCCTTTTTTCCTTCTTCATTTTTGGGAATAGCTTGGGAACACCTCCCAATTCAACCTCTACCCCACTCCTCCCCCCAAAGGGGTAAAGGTAATCATTATACCTCGAATTTCTGGAGCATTGGTGTATTTCCTTTGGAGTGTTATTCTTGATATCTTAGAAGATGGAGACTTTAAGCAGCAGTTGACTTGTCCTTTAGTAACCCTATTCCACAGTTTAAAATTAAGTCAGGAAAAAGTCCTCTCTCTTTGTCTTCTACTCTTCAAAAGAAAACTCTAGCTGGAAAAGAACCTTGTGAGAATCCAATTTGGTGGTGGTGGTGGTGAGGTGGCAGGATATACAAAGAAACATGTAAAGTGTATTCTGGGTTGCATACCTGCCTGTATTAGCATAGTACCACCACTTTATTTTGATAAAGGCAGAAAAAGCAACACACAGAAGGTAAGTGATGTTTTTCAATGACGGTGAACTAAAATTTGCTCTTGCGCTCTCTCTCGCGCTCTCTCTCTCTCTCTCTCTCTCACACACACACACACACACACACACACACACACGAATTTTTGGAAGATATTTAAAATTACCCACTTTAAAGCCCTTTTTGGATACTGTATTTTGTAATTGTGGAATGTAGGATGGTTGATGATAAAAGTACTTTTTTAAAGTGAGAATATAGCTTATTGTCAATTACAGACTAGAGATGAAGCAAAAATATTACAGTAACCCCCCCCCCCC
>NW_026000211.1:4953628-4989884 GCF_001458135.2 Marmota marmota marmota | reverse complement strand
CCCCCCCCCAAGTTAGTTGATTTGAACATATAGCAAAGTAATGCCAGGTTTTAAAAACTACACAATAAGATGAAGATTTTAAAGCTAGCTGTATCAAAACTTACAAATATGAATAAGTATTCATGAGGAGAAATTTAAATCATGCATTTTAAATACCATAGCACCAAAATTTAAAAATAGTACTGCAAAGATGTTTAAAAAATAGTATTCCAGAGGTATCAAGCAACAGTCTCCTCTCCCAGAGGAATGGTAAGCCATGTGCCCACTTTTATTTATTTATTTTTGCCTAGTATACTTACCCTTTCATAAAGGAAACTAACATATACATCAAAGGTAGAAATGCCTTTAGGGAACACAAAACAAAAGTGTAGTTATATGAGGGATCAGAACAAAAGTATAGTTACATGATTACTGATGAAACGGAAATACTGGGAATCTTTTTTTTTTTTTTTAAGGCTTTAACATTAAGTTGAATTTTGATTTTATATCTTCAGATGATTATGAACAATCAGCAGTTAAGACATTCTTCTGGCTTACTCCCCTTTTCCATAGTGATCAGCAAAAAGGGTTGCATCATATAGAAACTATTCATTTGGAATTTAAGAATAGAAAACTATTAATCTTATCCTCATCATTTAATTCTCCTTTATCGAACTTGATTGTATTGTTTTCTGCCCATTTTTATCTCACACTAATCTATACAAAAGCACAGTAAAATAGAAAACCAAATTCAGGAGCAATGCCTCTTTTGTTTAAAATAATTACATGTTGGATTTTTCACCACTATGGACACTACATACACCTGTAAATCTACTTTTTTAGTCGTGATGAACCTCATTGTAACTGATTACACCTGTATCAACTCTTTAAACAATGTCACATTCTGAAGTACTGGTGTTAGGATTTACCATATCTTTGTTTGGGGAGACATAATTTGACCCACACTACATTTTTAAATTGGAATTCTGTCTTTTCATGAATGACTTCTAAGTTACAATTTTTTATATATTCTAGGTACTAGGTCTTCATCAGACAAGTGACTTGCAAATATTCTCTATTTCTGCAAGTTGTCTTTTCACTTTCAATGTAGTATCATTTGCACAATTTTTTTTTTTTTTTAATTTCAACAAGTCCAATATATCTATTTTGTTGCTTGTTCTTCTGGTGTAACATCTAAGAAACCACTGTCAGATCCAAGGTCATAAAGATTGACAGCTACCTTTCCTTCTAAGAGTTTTATAGGTTAGCACATATATGACAAGAGGAAGGGACCCACTTCATTCTTTCCAAGTGAAAATTCAGTTGTACCAGTACCACTTGTTGAAGACAGTTATGTCCCCATTGAATGGCACCCATGTTGGAAAGCAACAGATGAGATTATAGGTGTTTTTAGGATCCTCAATTTTATTCCATTCATCTGTAAGTTTGTCACTATGCTAGTATCTGTTTGGTATTTTGTCAGTACCAATGTTCTTATCAATGAAGGATTATAATAAGTTTTGAAGTCACAAATCTGAGTCTTCCAACTATGCTCTTTTTCAATATTGCAGTGCTTATTTAGGGATGCATGTTCTTCATATGAACCTTAGAACTAGTTCTCCTTCCCCCTTTAAAGAACCATTGGATTTTAATAGGTAATTGAATATATAGACCACTTAGAGGAGATTACCCTCTTAACAATATCTCAATGTATGAGTACAGGATGTCTTTTCATTTGTTTAGGTCTTATTTCTTTTACAATTTTTTTTTGTTCCTCTGCTAATCTCAAATTATTTTATCTATTTAGATTCTACTATTAAAGGAACTGATTTATTAACATAATTTTCAGATTATAAAACATTAGTATATAAAACAATCAATTTTTACATGTTAATTTTGCATTCTGCAAATTTGTGACTTCTAATAGTTCAAAAGACTCTCTAGGATTTATGTATATAAAGATCATGTGATCTGTGAATAGACGTAATTTTGTCTTCCTTTCTAATTCATGTTTTCCTTCATCTAAGTCATGCAGCACAATGCTGAACGGCAGTAGTACAACTGTGCATCCTAATCCAAATTTTTGGATGAAGATCTTTACACCTTTCACTCTGAATGTTGGATGCAGGTTCTGCATAAATGCTCTACTCTACTTTTGATTTTTTCTACCCATCTGCTCGTTTTGGTCTCAGTTTAGTGTATATTCATAAAAATTAGAAAAATTTAGGATGTTAATCTGCAACTGTTTTAAATCTGAACATTTGCAGTTACAAATAACTCTTTGAGCATTGTTTGCATTAGATCTCAAAAGTTTTCATATGTAACATTTTTGTTTTCACTTGTCTCAAAGTATTTGCTAATTTCCCTTATTTCTTCTATGATCAACATGTTTTGGCTAATCCATAGTTTTCCAGCTTTCATTTGTAGTTTCATTCCCTTGTGGTTTGGAGAAGATAATTTGTATGATTTCAATTTTTTTTAACTGGAGAATTGTCTCAACTTTGGTCTATACTGAAGAATATTTCATGTGAACTTTGAAAAATACATATTCTGCTCTTTTTAGAGGAATGTTATGTATGTTGCTTGAGCTTATTGGCTTGTACACTGCATTGGCTTCTATTTGCTTATCTTCCTTTGGTGGTTATTTACATGGAATATCTTTTTCTGTCCCTTCACTTTCAACCTATTCATGCCTGGATCTAAAGGCAATCTCTAACAATCAGCAGGAAGGTTGGCCCTATTTTAAAAATCCATTGTGCCAATCTTTGCTTTTTATTGAGGCTTTAAATGCAATTACATTTAGAGTGATTACTGATAGGAAAATACTTCTGCTATTCTGCAAATTGTCTTCTATATGTTAAATATCTTTGGTGTTCCTCAATTATTCAATTACTGCTTTTAGTTATTTAACATACAATTTAATTCCCTTATTTCCTCTTCTGCATGAATTTAATACACAAATTATGTCAACTTAGTTTCCTATACAATCACATACATTCTTTTGTTGTCACAAATTACATGAACATATTATCTTTTAACATAGATTTATAATTATATTATACATGTTTTTAAAATGTTTCATCTTTAATTATTTCTTTACCAATGTTTTTTTTTTTTTTTTCCCCGAGGCTTTTACTGCATTCTACTATAGATTGAAGTACTCCCTTTGTGTTTCATAGCACAGACCTATAAACAACAGATTCCTTATCAGGGAAGTATTAATTTATCACTCCTTTTGAAGGCTACTTTGCCAGATAAAGAATTCTGTGGACAATTTCCTTCAGCACTTTAAAATGCCTTCTTCCTTGATTGTATGTAATAAGCAATTGGATGTTAATCTTATTAAGCAATCTTTGCATATTGAATTACTTTTCCTACTTTCAAAATTCTTTGTATATGTTTGACTTAAAATGTGCTTCAACACTGGGTCTCCTTGAATTTCTATTAGTAAGAATTTCTTGAGCTCGATAATAATAGGAATTTGTGTCTTTCTTCAAATTTGGTATATTTTTCAGGTTTCTTCAAATATTTTTTCTCCTTCTGGAACTCATGCAATATGTATATTGGTATGTTTGCTCTGATGGACCCGTCTTTTACTTACAGTCTAATATAATTAGAAAAAGTGAACTTCAAGTTCTTTTCTCCATCTGTTCTGCTGAACCTTTTGTAGTAACTTTTTCTATTTTTATTATGGTTACTTCTACTATTTTGGTTGTTAATATGCTACTAATTATTGTAATCATCAACATTATAATTTCTACTTGACACCTTTTTATAATTTTATTGGTATATTTCAATTTGATCATTCTCCCTACTTGCTTTAGCTCGTAGTTCATAGTTTCCTTTAACTTTATATACTAAAGACCTTGTCTAGTAAGTTCAATATAATACTTCACAGGATTTCTGTTAATTTTTTATATATGAATGAGCTATACTTTGTCTCTTTGTGTATATACCTTATGCATTGTTTTTAATAAACTGGATATTATTATTATGGCACCTGTGAATTGGAATCTGCTCTCAAGTTTTGTCTCTGTTGCATGTTGTGGACTGGAACTATTTGCTTAGTGACTTTTATATTTTTAAAATTTTATTTAAAAAATATATATTTAGTTGTAGATGAACACAGAATATATTTTTATGTGGTGCTGAGGATTGAACCCAGTGCCTCACGCAAGCGAGGCAAGCGCTTTACCACTGAGCTACAGCCCCAGCCTGCTGACTTAAAACTACTTTTGTAAAAACCATTTTTTATGTGTGGTCAATGGGGTTTCTACTTCATTAGCTTAGTAGTTGTCTAGTGGTTTCACATTTGACAGCTTTCCTTAAAATGTGTGCAAAAAAAAAAATATTCTCCCCATCTTTGCAGAATGACTGTATAGTGCATTCCTTCAATATGTACCCAGCAGTGCTGATTTAGACTTCACCTCCTGCTTGGGCAAGTTGTCAAGAGCAGCAAGAAGTCAAAGTTCAGCATCTTCTCAGGGTTTTGCCTTAGAAAAACACCCTGTCCTGGCAATCTATATGGTGCTCTAGAGTCCCTGGTATATGTGGGAACATTGAGAGATATTATTCTCCAAAGTATTTCATTCTGTAGCTTTTCCTCCCAGCCTTTCAACTGTCTACTGTTTGTCCCAACACAATCTTTTGCCCCAAGCAACAGTGGTTTATTCATTTACCTATCAATACTTTTAAGAAATCTTTCTCACTACAGCCCCCCCCTTTTTTTCCCTTGCAGAATTGTTTTAGTCTAGCCGCAGACTCATTTGTTAGTCTAGCAACTTGCCCTTGTATCATCTATGTCTTGGGAACAAGATCAATTCTGCTTCCTTCAGAAACAGAAACCTACACCAGAAATGCTGGCCACCATGTTGAAAGAAGGGACTGACTGGGGAGGAAAAAAAAGGAGGTAGGGTAAGATAAAAGCCATTAAGGTAAACTACTGGCTCTCAGTTACCTTAAAACTTGATTTAAACATTTGCTTGAATGCTATAAACCTCTATTTTACAGACTTGTAACAAAATTGATAGTTTTTTTGGCCAGTGTTTCCATGGAGGAGTGTGTCCCTTCCTGACAATGTAATTTTTACTGATATGCTTAATTTTTAATGGAAATATACTCACATCTAAGTGATTGTGACATGATTTTCCTATTACACTCTGAAGGTGAAATGCTTTAAAATTTTTTTTTTAAATGACAGTGGAATGCATTACAATTCTTCTTACACTTATACAGCACAATTTTCCATATCTCTAGTTGTACATAAAGTATGTTGACACCAATTCGTGTCTTCAGACATGTACTTTCGATAATGATGTCTATCTAATTCCACCATCCTTGCTAATCTCCTGCCCCCTCCCTTTGCCTCCCACCCCTCTGCCCCATCTAGAATTCATCTATTCCTCCCATGCTTTTTAAAAACACTATGTAACTACTTAGATTATCGTCATATAATATAAATGTTTATACATATGATATAAATGTGTGTATTCTCAATATATAAATATATGTAAGGAATATGGAAAAACTAATAACAGATCTTTATGAATTATGAGAAATTTGTAACTTTTGGAGGCATACTTACTCCATTTTTAAGTATGACTAGCAATAACACTCACTCTTTTCCCTACTATCAGAAAAAATCACTAGTTACATGATTAATCTGATGCAGTACAACTTTTCCTGGTGTATGAAAATTAACCATGTTTCAATATTTAAAACTTTATAAGCTATGTGAACTCTGCAGTACATTAAGGCTCCTAAAATCCTTTCAAATATTTTGTCCCTAATTCTTTAGATGATGTGATTGCCCATTATAGAGCTTCCTAAAACACCATATGTTAATATCACTGATATAAAAATAATGTCACGGGCTGGGGTTGTGGCTCAGTGGTGGAGTGCTTGCCTAGCACGCGTGAGGCACTGGGTTTGAGCCTCAGCACCATGTTAAAAAAATATATATATATTGTGTGTCCACCTATAACTAAAAAATAATAAGGAATGATGTTATTTTTTAAAAAATAATTAAGAATAACTACTCTTTAAGTACCCTTAGGGAGGTTCTCGTAATAGAAAAGGAACACTTGTCAAGCTGTGTGGTTAAAGCAAGATCTAATTTCCCCAACTGCCATGCCCACTGAATTGTAATTGACAAGGAATATTCTTTATGCATAAAAGAAAATTATGGTAAACGATAAACACTATTGGGCTTACCCATGTGAATATCTAATGCAAAGAACCGTATGCCAAACAAAATGCAACAAGTTATTCATCATATGTTATTAAATGAAACTCCTTTGGATGAAATTTTGTACTAGGATTTTTTTCTTCAGGCAGAAAAGTATTTTTTTTTTTTAAATTCTAACTGGAGTTAGATAAATATACAATCAATTTTATGAGTTTAATACAATGAATCTGCCTGTGAAGTGATACTGCAGGATGTAACATACCAGATACAAACCAATTCTAATTGTCCAGCAAAGGTAATGAACACATTAGGTATGTGATTTTGCACATAACTGCATTCTGTAAGCACACTATATATTGAGTCACTCTTGGCAGTTTTGCTTACAGCACTTACTAGAAATGATTTGTTGAGACAGATTATTTCCCTCTAGAGTAATATCACGAATGCAACAATTATCTATAGTGAAGCTAAACTATGCACTTTAGAAAGAATTTTTTATTGATGAAATTACTTCTAATGTTCAGAAGCAATTATAAAATAGA
Source organism: Marmota marmota marmota (assembly GCF_001458135.2). Classification (NCBI taxonomy): domain Eukaryota; kingdom Metazoa; phylum Chordata; class Mammalia; order Rodentia; family Sciuridae; genus Marmota; species Marmota marmota. Next base: position 4,983,176 of record NW_026000211.1, on the reverse strand, counting down.
AGGTGGAAAACTTACATGGGATTAGGAAGTATTTATTACCTTGGTCATAGGGTCTGTCTGAGAATGATCTGATTGGTCATGATTTAAAACAAAAAAAGCTTTGTAGAGAAATTAATGTGCTTTGTCAACATCATCATTTAATCAAATGCATACTAACTAGAAGATAATTTTGAGATTTAAGGGAACCAACTAAAGTAAAAAATTTGGTCTCAAATTCTTTGTATTGTCTGAAGTCCCAAGTGAACTTCTAGGACCATAAAAATATTAAGTGGCTTAAAATTATAAGCAGTTAAGAATTACAAGTCAGTTACTACCTAGGGATAAGCTTGAAACAAATAATTATTCTCATATATACTTTTCCATAAGTACCATTTCCATAATTTCCATGAATTTATTATTAATCCATGATTAGGAACTAGGGAAATTAGTGTTTTTAATAATAAACTTGGGGAATATATGATAAGGTTAATATAGTTCTGAATTATTTTCACTGAATATTATGTTTTGAAAAGATACCTTTCATCCTGCTAGCACACATATTGCCCTGGGATATAGCTTGATGAACATGCATCAGTAGATTTTTATATCCCCCATTCTTCACTGAAATTCACAGGTACCAAAGAAGTAAACTCAGTGGAACATACCCAATTCCTGTCTGAGAGTATATAGCTAGAACTCCCAATAGACAAAATGCTCTGTGGTTAATTATTCAGCTCTTAATGAAAATTAGATAAGTTTTGACTTACTGAATAAAGAATTATTTTCCTATATCTATCTTTGAGTTGCACTACAGAGTAAAAAGTAGAGGTTTGAGAGTTTGGAAATGCTAGTTATGAGTTCAACATTTTATTTTTGGCTTTCTGCTTCCATTATTCCTGTAACTCTGACAAAATTTACATTTCCTGTCTAAATTTCAAGGTTGTTGTGAAGAACAGATATAATGTATATGAATGTGCTTTATAAACTAAACCAGGATACAAACACAATATTACATTCCTATGTTTGGTTTTCAAAAAAGCTTCATTGTGTTATTCACTCATCCCAGGAAAACTAACCTTTCATAAGGATTTAGGGCATGGGGCTTTGATGAAAGTTGCTTCCATAAAACAAAAGGAAAATGGCCATATTGGGTTAGGTTTGCTCTTATAAATTTGGATTCCTGGATGATCCTTGTAAAGATGAATAAATATTAATTTGTAGTTTGATTTTTGCTTCCATTGTGTGATGGCTTTGAGACATGTTGATTTAGTGCATATTTGCTTTAGATTGAGAATCCATGAAGAAACTCTTTTTCCTAGGCTAGTTATCCAAATTGCTGGTATCATTCATCCTACACACTTTGAATTAGTTATGATTAATAAGAACAAAACACTATTTGCAACAGTGCACGTCCTTTATAACTGAAACTGCAGTAGTATAATTTTCCATACATGACATGTTTTCATGCATATGCTTTATCCCTGTACAACACTAATAATTCTTTAACATACATTCCATAGGTTTCCTTAACTAACATTGTGGTTTCCCTTACAAATGAGTGAACAGTTCTAAAACAGTTTATAGTTACATTGTCACTTATTTCAATCCTGTGGCATACACTGAATATGCTTGAAAAACACTGTTTCTCTTGTAGATTACTAAATGCTACCATCTATTTCTATAAATTAAATTTACTAGGAAAACCCACAGTTTTAAAAAAGTATACAAGAATAAGCTAGCTTATCACAATTGACAAAGAAATAAACTCAAGAAGTACAAATATTTTAATGTCAGGAACAGTTTATCTTCGTGGTAAACATTCACTTTATGCAACTCCCACTTGGCTTCATTTAATTAAAAAGCTGAAAAAGAAAGAAAATTATTATGTACTGAACATAAGAAAAACATGATATGCTTTTTAATCCATTCTAAATTAGTACAAGTAAAAGCAACAAATGTCATGATTATATAAATCCATCTAATTGTAACTTTGCTAATGGGGGTATTTTTTGAAACTAGTTTCTGTAATGGGGTCAGGCTTATAGTGAGAATAGGGTCAGAGGTGAGAAAAGATGTGATGACTTGAATTGTGTTTATAAAAGCATCTCATCATTGGGCTGGATAGAACAATAGTTAAACATTTAGAATGATAATGTAGGGGAATAAAGGAAATGGACTGAAATATTTGAATTTGAATGTCCTAAAGAAAATATTGTTTTATTTGTAATTCCTTACATAAACCATAGTTATTTAAACATTTGGTCTTTTGTTATTGTGGTTTGCAATTTCATTATATTGGACAGTCAAAAACAATGTACATGTAATTAAAATTGTCAATAGATTTTGATAAAACAATATTACAAACAGATGCTGGTACATATAGAACTAAAAGGAAAGTGGAAATATTTTTTAATATCCCTAAGCAAAGTTTTATTTTGTAAACAAGAATTTAACTTTGTAAGATATCTTAAATAATTTATTAAGTTTAAATTTTATATTTGTATCTGCCAAGATGTGGTACATTTTTTTAGTTTTCACAAATGAATAAGACACAAATAATTGTTAACTAAATATTGAAGCACAAAAGAAACTAGTGATTACTGCAGCTGAAAACCATACTGTGGAAAACTGTTCAAACTGTTTAAATTTATTATATCCTAGGCATATTGTATTGTCTTTCTGAACCTCGGTTTCCTCATTAGTGAAGGGTATGCTTGTTTTGGATGATTTCCAAAGTTCTTTCCTGTGCTAGTATTTTATGATTCTTGTGCTAAAACTAAACATATTTTAAAATATGCATTTTATTATAAGGCATAAAATATATTTATACATTATTATTTTTAAAGTACAAAAAATAGTTACATCAATATTAGTAATTACATAATTTACATTGTAGTGTTATTTATAAAGTTATACAGCACAAGAAGAATAATTAGTATACCTGTATTTAAGAAATTATCAAATCATGCTGATTATCAGGATGCAATCAGACACTTTTATTTTTCAAGATAAGTTATAACTAAAGTGCTGAAGGGGTAACCATCTCCATGAAGAATGCCAGCAATAAACCTCATTAGAACACCAAGCTTTGGTAGCTGCTTAATTCATGCCACCTTTCACAATACCAATGGCAAAAAAGATAGTAGGTATGTCACTTACAGATAAACTTGTTGGCATTTCCTTTCCTCAATTATAAGCTCACCCTGAAGATAAAGTTAATGGAAGAATGATGGCTAATGAAAAAAGAAACCATAAAGTATTTTAAAACATAGTTGGAAAAACTGGAACTAGAAATGGAGGACCTGTGGGATTTTTGATTTTTTTTTCTTAAAAAAAAAAAATGACCTGAAAGTTTCAAAAATGTACACCAATAAAGTGTTAAAAATACACCTGCATAAAAGCAAATATAATATAACCCTTTATAATTTTATAATGCCTGAATTTTTAGAGCTAGAAAGGTCAAAGTTATGTGATATTTAGATGCTGATATATTTACAGAGTAAAAGGATCTTTACAACTACATTTTATATGAAAATAGATTAAAATCCTTACTATGCTATTTTCTCATTCTAGTTCTTCTAAACTGAAATGCTCAGTGATTACTTCTAAAACTTGCTGCAATAATTGCTGGTTTATATCTTATTATGAAATGACAAATATGTTCAATCTCCAACTGCTCATTCTATTTATTGTCCTACAACAAAGGATAAATCTATTAAGTAGGTTTCTTTTCATAAAAATGAGGTATAAAAATCTTTCCAATATCTTGAATATATACATGTAAAGACATGAACACAAAAGTGTCAATTTTGTTAAAATGTTAACGAATAAGAGTTCATACTTTTTAAGGTAATTGATCATTCAGGATTTCATGTTTTTATTTTTAATATATAAATATTAAATGTCAAAGATAATGCTCAATATGAATGTTTTATACTTATATCATCACTCAAGGGATTAATCTCTCATTTCTATCTAGCTGAATTTTTTCTCTTTTCACAGTTACTTGTCTAATAATTTTGATGTATAATCCAAAAGCATAACAGTTTTTATTGATTTATACTCCCAACAATGCTTGGATATTTTTCTTAATGTTTATCACAAAAATGTATAAGTGCTTTTACACTGTACTTTAAAAAAAACTCACAAATACTAAAATGTACATAAGTCTGCATATCTATAATCATTAATGACTGTGGCCACCTTACACTGGAGTGAAAACATGCATGGGCGACTTTAACTAGGATGGCAATATAAAATAGAAGCATGGGTAGTAAACTGTACACACTGAGCTTTGATAGCAGGGCAGAACTAGCACAAATTCTCACTTGCTCCCTTCCCTCAGCATGAAGGTTTTCAACTATCCCCTTTCCAGTCTGCATAACTTTCTTACTTAAAGTATGTGAGGGCTGCAGATGAATACCTGTATACAAAAAGATGATCTTAAACAATTCTCTTTAAGAATGGCTCTCTCATGACTCCCTCAAATATCCAGGATTTAGATAAAAATGCTGACTTGCTGAGGAATGATGTTCTAATAATTCATTACCAAGTTTGTTATTTGAAATTCAAAATAAGTTTTTCTAGGAAACTTGATTAAATTTTATCCAGACTGTACAATCAATTTCAATAAGCATTTAACAAAGAACTTAAGTATTGTACACAGAAGGTATGCAGAAAATGAAAGGGCTGAAAGACATGGTTCTTATGTTTTTATCTAAAGGGGATAAACCTGCTCAAATTAGTTAATGTGTTGTTGAGTCATAGGGCTACAGAATTTAAAAACAAATGAAACAAAGCTGACATTGGAATAAGTAAAATGATGGGATAGTAAAATGAAGGGATAGTCTAAAGAAGCTGAATACACAAAGGTATCACAGCATGAAAATTCATTAAGTGCTATGTTTTGTATGGCTAAACAAGGAGTTACAAGGAGTTGGTATACTTTCAGTAAAAGTCCAGAAAGAAAATATTTTAAATTTTCTGGACTATTGATCCTTTTAAAACTACTCAAATTGGTGTAGAATAAAAGCAGCCATGAATACTATGTGAATCTGGATGTGCTTCAAATAAAATTTATTAAGACACTGAAATTTAAATTTCATATAATTTTCACCTATTCACCTATCATAGAATATTTTGTCAATGATTTAAACTATAAAATCCATTATTAGTAATGTGGGGCAAACCAAAGCAAGAATTAGTTGCTGATTCCTGAACTAAACCATAGGTTACACTGAAGGCTGTACTGTACTATAAGTGTAGATGAGCCCAAATTTAAAGTCATGTTTTATCATCCAATATTATTGTATAGCTAGTAAAATTATACTTTGGAAATGGTTAGTGACACTGAAATATGCTCATGATACATGAAAGACATGTGATTTACAAGATGTATGTAACATAATCCTTCCCTAGATTTAAAGCATATGCAAGCTAAACTGTTATTTGATAACCTGGGTGTGGGGATTGATTGATTTTATTTTCTTCCCACTTTGCTTGTCTGTAATACATTTATCCTCCCCCACCCCCTGCCACCATTCTTCCTCATCAGCTACCAATGGGTTTGGAAAAAGTAGCTACGTAATTGGTGCATATCTTAAAATGATAACTCTGGAATTATACTAGGATAATACCAAGGATAATGACTAAATATCAAGATATATATTAGGAAGCTAGCTGTAAATTGTAAATTAAGATGGCAACAGTGGGACTAGAAAACTGATGAAAACCAAATCAAATGACATAATACAGGACAAGGGTATGGAATCAGTACAAAATGATTCCAAGGTCTGTATCCCATATGACCAAGAATGTCTTAGGAAAAATAAGTGGCAATACAACAGTTTTGGAGGCAGATATGACATTGATTTTGGACACAAGGTGAGCTGTTATGTAGTATTCACATCTAGATCTCAAGTGAAAGATCAAGATTTGTCACACATTTGGGATTGAAAAGCAACCTAAAAGAAAAAAGGAAGGGATAAGAGTGTCATGTTATAAAATCCAGGGTAAAAAGTTTTAAAGGGGATGGGGGAGGCTGTTCACCTAAATTGTTAGAAAGGTCATATGAAGAGAACTCTGGCTTTTCTTGGGTCACTGGGTGGTCATTGGAGGATATAATAAAAACATGTCCTTTTCCCTTCTGGTGAAATATCTGAACTAGGAATGTATGTTTTGCTTTTTTTTTTCCTTGAATTAATTACTCTGTTCCTGGTGTTTTGAAAAACCAACATGTACACAATGTTCCTGAAGGAATGCATTCTGTCCAATTGGGAAATAGTTGAATTTTCAGTACACAGAATTTTCTTGGACACTGCTCTTACCTTCTGTCTCAAACTGGGGGAAGGAATCAGGGATATCTAGTGGTTACATAAAGGCACTCTGTCTCAGAAATTACTTAGGTGGTGAAAGGAACAGCTGTTCAGATTTTTGTATTCAAAAAGGGGAGCGCAGAAAGAAAGGCCTCATTTCTTCACAGGTCACTGGTTGAATTTTCACTCCTGTTTCACTGGCCTATGATTAGTGCAACTCAACTTGTAATTTTTTTTTAATCTTCACATTTATAAGTGTTAAATGGGAATGCTAGGGAGCAGTACATTAGAGCTGTTAGGCAGATCTCTTTAGTCAAAAGTCCTGGGGCTCTTTTCTCTATAATAGAAGATTCCTGAACCCAGAAAAGTCTTCAAGTCTGAAATAAATGGTCTTTTGAAAAGGCCTACAGAAATTCAAACCTTTATTAGCAAGAAAAGAGATTTTTGAAAACAAACCTTTCTACAAGTAATACGGGGTAATAGCCATCAAGCCTATTGCTAAGGCCAGTTCTCCATGCAGCCGGAAGAGGGGCACACTGGAGTTTTGATTACATGACTATTAATAGTTAAGAATGGCAAGAAACATGGACACTAAGTTTGGGTGGGGTGGGGGATAATAAAGCTAGTATGTGGGGCAAGGGATAGATGAAAAACAACACATTTGCATAACAGGAACTTCCTATTCCTTCCCTGCTTCCAGTGGGATGCAGAATGTTGCTGTTTCTGCCAGAGTAAATGAGCTAAATTTCCCCAACAGAAAAAGTCCCCTAGAGCACCTCTGTGTACATGTTAACTCAGACTGTTTCCTATGCTGGAATTAGGATATGTGGTGTAGAATCAAACTGGTTTCAAATTTCTACAAAACTTAGTTAATGTAGAAGTTATCTATATCTGAAATGATCAAATGTTGGTTTTACAAAAGAGTAATTAAGTTAACTGTGTGGAGGACTTGTTTTGCTTTATTAATCTTGTATATGTTATTTATATTGTTAATGGGAAAAGGGATTTGACTATATTTTTCCTATGCAGAATTAAGCACATTTTCATTGATCTAGGTTTTCATTTCTTCTCAAAATTGATAACAAAGAGAAGTACATTTTGAGGTGGAGGGAATATGTTTGAATATTTACAAAAATGGTTAATTCCAGGGGTCAAAGTCTACTGGTAGAAATTTATACTGAAGATTTATCCCTGTAGCAACAAAGTATAACAGCATAAGACTGTAATTATAGGAGTCTCACAATTATCTTACATTTGTAAAACAGTAATTTACTATAACTTGTTTTATGAGATAAAATATGGTCTTTATTTAAAAGATGAGGAAAACTGAGGCTCAGAGAAGATTAAAAGACTTGCCTGGGATTATAGTTTTTAAGTGCCATGGTCCAAATCAGATCTTCTCACTCAAAGTCCAGATCACTTTCCAATACACCACAATGAAATACAACAATATGGAAAAAATAATCCTTAAGATTCAATTTCCATTTGTACAATATTATCACAAGATTTAGCACTGTATTCTTTATCTAGATAAGATAAAAGATGGTGCCTTTATAGCACTCCCACTTTTTCTAAACCACATCTACATCTTTGGACCTTTTATGGACTCGGCATGAGAAAGGCAATATGGCAAAATTCTTGTCAATGACATACATTGTGTTGTGGTCAACAAATGTGGTCACCACATTTATTTCTATATTTTTTATTTGATTTCTCTATAGATGAAAGGTAAATACAAGATATACAGATGAATACTACGTTGCTATACACTGTACATCCTGAGAATTTTTGGCCTTGCTATGCTTGTTCGTTCACTATTGTATTTTACCCGGAATTTTTAAGAATGCCTTTCATTTCTATTATCAATCATCTTGCAAAATAACCAAAGGTATAAAGATACTTATAGTTCATGATAAGATAAGGGGAGAGACTGTGTCTACTGTACGTTTAATTAAAGTGCATTCTGCTTTTTTACTTGTAAGATAGTTATTCCAGAAACCTGATTGAGCTATCTTTCCACACATGCCTTTAGTTGTGTGGACCACCTCACAACTCTAGGGGGTGCCATTCAATATGGATTGCATGTCCTGAAGTCATGCAATCTGGCAAACCAGCGCTCTTCACTCTATTTAAGTTACTTTGCATTTACTGGAAGTTGATAAGAATTAACATCTTTAAGTAAACAATGAATTAACAAGTATAGGATGAGCACCTACTATGTGCATAGCACTTTGTAGATATAAAAAAGGTTTATTTGTCAAGGAATCTTTCCCAAAGGTCTTACAGTGTTCTAGAAATAAATTAAACACATGAAGCAGTTGTGTATGAAAACAATAAAAAATGTAAATCGGTAAAGTGCTATGAATAATTAGTGCTAAAATGGCTGGTACAGAGAGAGATGTGGATGACAGAATTAATTTGTATTCAGAACCCACTGTATTTCAGTGGCTATAAATTTATCCCCTTAAAATTCTGAGGTAAATATTATATGAAGTTTACAGATGAAGAAAGAGGCTCAAGAAAGTTAAATATATTGCAAAAGATAGAGAAATAACAGACTACTCTAACAAGTGAAACTGTCTCTAACACCAGAAAAACACTATTTTAGAGCTGAGGAAAAACGAAACTCAGAAGTCCTAAAGTTAAGATCCAAGATGCACACTCAGATTTGTCTAACTGAAGAACCAGAGCTTTTAGCTACTAATATACCAAATTAAACAAACTTGAACTCAATTATTATTATTCCTGCCTTATACCACACTATGTAAAACAGTTAAAGAATCTTGAGGATGATTAGGCATCAAAAGGACAGTTAGTAGAGATTTGTGTCATAGAAGTCTTCTGAAGAAGATTTGTAAGTCAGGGTGCCAGTGGGAAATACAGAGAAGGTAATTACTAGTAAGTAAAGACAATCAGGTATCCTTATTAGCACTTTGTCTTTAGTTCTTGCCCTATTTTCTAAGAGCAATTTTTATTCAACATGCAAAATTTCTCAATATAACTCGGATGGTAATTAGATAAAATTCATAAGAAACCTTATTTCACTGGTAATATCAAGGGCCTCTGGAGTCCAATTAAGTTCATCAAAAAGTTCAGGGAAAAACTGCTTCACTCAACTGAATTATGCAAATATGAAACAAAGCTACTTAATGTTTAGTGGTTTTTTTTTTTTTTTAAAGCCCTGTTTAGAAAAAAGTAGATTAAATATATCTAAAATAATTATATCAAAATTAATGATAATTAACATCAAACATTAATACTATGTAGCAAGCAACAGTGATCTATATGCATTCTCTCAGGTACACAGAATGAGGTAGTGAAGTCATCTTCAATTTACAAACAAGAAAACATAAGGTTAGAAAAGTCACACAGTTTGTCCAAGGAAACACACAAGCAAGGAAAGTTTGCTTATTGAAACAAACAAATCTGGGAGATTTTAGTAATGGTATAAAACATAATGCTGCTGTAGAATACACCATTAATACTAAAACTTAGGGAAGATTTACAGAAATAGGATATATATAATATATATATATTTAAAATAGTTTTTTATGCCTTTAGCGGTGTACATATATCAAGATGAAACAAATTCTGTAGTATGAAATACTGAGAAAATATGATGGGGGCATAAATGTTCAAGAATTTATAAAAATAAGATTAAAATAATGAAAATCAGAAAAGGATCACTCCAGGTAGAAGTAATTATGGGTTTCAAATTAAACAGAATTCAAAATTGTGAGAAAAGAATAAAAAAATGGGTTTAAAGATGATCATGGACATGGTGCTATGTATAATGATAATTATCCATATAAATCTATCAGACTGGTACAAAAGCTGTAATTTATAGCAATTCAGAAGGAAGATTCTGAAGGATATAAATAGCAGAGAACAATGACATAATACTCAAGAAAGTAATCTGATATTAGGCTTGAAGCCTAATAATCCATAGCTACAAGCGATTTTTAATGTACATTTTTACTAATAGGTACCTCAAGGGTCTTATCCCAAGCATAGACTTACTTTCTTTTTTTTTCTTTTTTGGTCCAGATACTGTTTTATTCTGAAGTAGAATCATGTAGCATTAGGTTGACATTTTCAGCTTGGATTACACCACCAGTCAAGTAGGATATACTGGAATCATTTGTCCAGTCATAAAAACCAAGAATAGTTCATCCCAGCCCATCTGAAAGTGCTAAGAAATATCAATATAATTTCCACTGAAATTATTCCCAATTTCATTTTCACTCATCAGCTTTCCAACCAATCTATACTGAACTAACTATTACAAAGCATTTTTTTTGGGGGGGGGGAATGCTAGGGATAAAAGAGTCTCAAGCTTTCATGTACTCTATCACAGAGCTACCACCCAGCCCTTCTAAGGGATAATTTTATGCTTCTTTCACTTGACCCAATGTGAGTAAGTCACCTTCCCACTTTCCCCAAAGTACACTTATTTCCTCCAAAATGCCTGTCTATAAAGATACTCACATTAACCTGTTACTTTCTAAATCTCTGAAACTGCCCCATACTGTCCATTACATCTTCTTCCTTGTACTTTGAAGATGTTGGACAACCTCCATCATTTTAAGCATACAGCAAATCATTTTTGTAAAGTGTGTAGAAATGGGAGGTTTTTCTAAGAGCTACTATGAAGGAGAATATGTAACTATCTTTGCAGTTCACCTCTTATTTAATTAGGCATATGTGTTAAAATTGAGAAAGTCAACTATTTGGTTTTGGCCAAAAAAAGCTTTCTTTCCTGCTATAAACATAGCACACTGTATTTCTGACATAGAATGCCTGAATTGGTTTAGATCTTGGATCCCAAGGTCTATGGTTAAAGATTGTAAGGGTTGGTGATCTCTGAAAATAGACATCTACCAATGCCTTTTCAGAAATAACTCTAGGACATTTCTTTTAAATAATGGCTTCTTGCATTTCATTCACAACCTGCCTTTACCTAACATGAAGGCTTATTTGCTTTTTTAAAAGTATAGATGAATGCTTCTGGGAATACGGACTGTCCCTTAACTATGTGGTGCTATGTTCATAGTTGAACGAGCTACTTTCACAGGAAAAGTCAACGGAAAAGGTCTTTTCCTTTATCATCTCGCCTATCTACTTGTCTCAGAATTACTTTTCTTTTTCACTCTTGCTTTTACCATCGTTTTTGCTTTCTCCAATTAATTAATTGTACAGATACATATATTTTTAACTTGTTCTGCCAGGTTTTTAGAATTTAGCTCAGGATTTGTCCAGAATTCTGGTATATACATCTCTGTAAACCTTTTTAATACTACTTTTGAAATTTACATATTAACATAATAATTTATAAGAATTGATAAAAGTTCTGAAGGGAAAAACTTGAAAGCAAAATTTCAACAGAATAAAGTAGATCCACACATCTTATACATCATTACAAAGGTAACATTAGCATACATATAGTTAATAAACGCAAGTAAGTTTTGTAAGTGGAAAATAGATATTTTTCTTTGTTTATAATGCTCCTTTATAATGTAATGAATGGAATTTATATCCTACATGGCCTGACAAAGCAAAAAAAAAATGAGTATGAAACATAAGGAGGGCTATCTATATATACTATTAAGGATTTATGGACACATGATGAGCAATTTGCCAGAATCATATGTAATTCTCATAAAAGCTGAAGATAATTACTTGAAGGCTTTAATATGGGAAGTGATAATTAAGCTAGAGGAATAATTTCAACTGGATAGGAAAACAGTTGAAATCTCAGTAAAGATCTGAAGAAATTTGAAGGAGAATATTATAAAACATTAAAGAACAATTAAAGGAATCACATCTTTGACCATGTAAATTATAGTGGCTTTGATTTAGTAAATTGAAGGACATAAAAACAATTTTTATTAACCAGCTAACGCTGTGAGTGACTCAGTTCTTCTGCCTATCTCCTATTGTTCCATTTAATGTATTTGTAAAATTTATCATGAAGGAAAAAAATAAGATAAATTCTAACTTAAGTAAAGTTGCTTCTTCCTCTTGAATTACTCAAGCTCACAAAGGAGTCAAGAGAACGGATTAGGAAGCTATTACCATGGTCTTCAATATCAAATTGTCAAGATGCATTGGCTACCAGATTATTGAGGTCACTGTGTATCAGACCTCACAGAAATTTTTCAGCTAGAGAAATAATTAAATGGAAAATTGATTTTTTTTCGATTATAATGTTTCTCTATATTGTAATGAATGTAATTAATATCCTATATGGCTCAGAAAAGAATGAGTATTAAACAACTTTTTATTTACAGGTGTATAGAATTAATGAAGTACAAAAAAATATGGCACAGGAGAAAGAGAACTGAGCTGATCATCAAAAGTTCTACTTCTACCTCAAATAAGATAAATGCTCTCAGGCTCATCTGTAAAATGAGTTTGAGGGTAGTATTTCCATGGTCCTTTCCTGTTCTAAATTCCAGATCACTATGAAGAAGACTCAAAACTTACCTGGAAAAACAACTAATTCTGGAAATATTTAGAATTTGAATTGCAAAATTGTCCTAAAATTCACCCAAAGTGATAAGAATATTTTCATGTGTTATATGTTTCTTTTTGTATCCTTTTGACTAATTAGTGCACTTATGGCTAAAAATACATTGAGCAATCCATACTGTTTATCAAGCCACAGCAATGACTCATAACCTCACAGGATACCAGTCACACATTTCTGTCGGTATCTTACAATGTTCTGCTTAAGAAATATTGTTAGCCACTCTTCTCTATTTTGTCTAAAAGCTGGAATTTTAATCTAATTTGAGCCATGTTCTGGAGTCAGCCCTTTCCATTCAAACCCACAGTGATTTTTGCCACCTCTAGATTATTTCCATACAACAGACTGCCATTAGCTTTTGATACTTAGTTTCATGGGCATAATCACTTTCTCCAAACAGATCAAAATTATTTATAATAAGCATAACATGTCTATAAAGCATTTTAGTAATTCAAAATTTGAAATTGGACAGTAAATATGAAATAAGTTAGCACATAATTCTTTATGCACAGAAACTATTCAACTGATTAAGAGCCACGTTTGAAGATTATGATTGTTAGACATAATTTTAATGTTTTAAAAATTTCCTTGAAAATGACCAAATGTTAAGCTTTTGGGAGGCACTGCCTACCTGAATCATATGGGTGAGATAATGCAAGAATATTCAGATATAAAATTAGATTAATTAGATCAGTGGATTAATTAATTCACTTAAATGGATTAACTGGATGGTAACTGTAGGCACATGGAGTGTGACTGTGGGGGTGGGGGGTGTGCCTTTGGGATTCATATTTTGTCCCTGGTACCTTGTCATCACTCTTTCTCTTCTTCCTGGTTGCCATGAACTAAACAGCTCTCCTCCACCATGATATCCTGCCTCACCTTAGGCCCAAAGAAATGGAGTTGGCTGACCACAAACTGAATATGTAAAACCATGAGTGAAAATAAACGCTTGCTTCTCTAAGCTGGTCTTGCCAGGTATACTGGTCACAGCGACATAAAGCTGACTACCATATGAACCAGGGAAGAAATCTGATTTATCCAACCTTATTACCTCATTTTATGTGGAAAATCAAACCCCAGGGAAGTGAATTACCAAAGCATGAAGTTGAGAGGATGCAATCACAGATGTCAGAGACTTTAGAGTTGCCTTAGTAATAAAGTTTCAATCTCAATGTAACTATTAATGCTATTTGTGTATCATTTTGAGGGTAGATTATGTCCAACATACTGAAAACAACTAGTTTAACACAAAGTAGGCAAGGACATTTGGAAACATCTCTTTACATACTTTTCAATAGTTGCTTTGGTTCAAGACTTTAAAAAAAAATGATCTTAGTATCAGGTAATGTTAAAATCAAAATTCTATGGATTCAACTTGAAAATTCTATTGCAGAATTTGTTATTGGTATTTAACTTAAAGCTATTAGTTTTTAAGGCAAAGTAGAAAATTTGGCCAATATCCTGTTAATCAGAGCTAGAACTAGGGCAACTTCCCTTATCCCTCACTCTTTCAAGTCTCTTAGCCAAATATTTATAATTTTCTATGCAAGGCAAATCATTAAATTCCTAAACCCAAAGGAACTCAATGAAGAACAGACAATATGAAATTTGAGTTCTAAGTAGTACACATAAGATACATACCAAAGTACTGTAAGGGTATTGAGGTGTCAGGTGTGGAGAGAACTCCTACTGGAGTTTAAAAAAGGCTTTTCAGAAGAAGCAACTGGAGTTAGTTCTGAGAAGATGTTTGCTTTGAGGGGAAAGGAAAACCTATTCCAGACAGAATGTTTTGTGCAAAAAGATGATTTGCAAAGGTATGGATTACCTAGGGACCACTACGGTTTAGAGAACTTGGAATGAAGACTGCACAGGTAAACTTTCATTTGATCAATTTCAATTGCTCAATCACAATAAGGGATTTAAGTGTGAGTAATAAAGGATATAAGCTACTTTTTAATAGACTACCCTTGCAAAATTCCAAATTCTTGCTAATTAGCACTAGTAACAGAAGATATTTCAATATGGATCATTGATGAGAGCTTTGAAGAGTATTCCTGATTCCAAAGTCTATTTGGATAAATCATCCTAACTGAAATTAATGTGTAATTAATCTTCTTGGGAGAAAAATTCTACATTTGATGCCAGTATGATTACCAGACAAATACACACAATGTAAGGATAATAAGGATTCCTCTGATCACACTGTGAAATTTAGAAAATTCCATTAAAGGATATTATCATTGAAAGATTTACCAGTCAAACAGAACCCACTGAGAAGAAACTTTCTAGTTTGAATCCATCCCATTTATTCTTGATTTTTAATTCTTTCACTAAAGGAGTCATATTAGGGCCTACTTTTTCTTTTACTAGACAGTCTATGATTTAATTCCTAGGTCCTTGATCCACTTTGAGTTTTGTGTGCACTGTGAGAGATAAGGATTTAATTTCATTCTGTTGCATACTGACTACCAGTTTTCCCAGCACCATTTATTGAAGAGGCTATCTTTTCTCCAATGCATATTTTTGGCACCTTTGTCTAATATAAATGTAATTTTGACGGTTAGTCTCGGTGTCCTCTATTCTGTACCATTGGTCTATCAGTCTGTTTTGGTGCCAAAAAGAAACAATCTGTGAGGTGAAGACAAAGCCTACATCCTGGGAGCAAATTTTTACCCCTCACTCATCAGAGCACTAATCTCTAGAGCATATAAAGAACTCAAAAAGCTAAGCACCAAAAAAACCACAAATAACCCAATCAACAAATAGGCCAAGGACCTGAACCTATACTTCACAGAAGAAGATATACAATCAACAAATATATGAAAAAATGTTCATCCTCTCTACCAATTAGAGTAGTTTTGATTTGCATTTCTGTTAAGATATCATCTCCAGTCAGAATGGCAGCTATTATGAAGACAAACAACAATAAGTGTTGGCGAGGATGTGAGAAAAAAGGTACACTCAAACACTGCTGGTGGGACTGCAAATTGGTGCAGCCAATCTGGAAAGCAGTATGGAGACTTCTTGGAAAATTGGGAATGGAACCACCATTTGACCCAGCTATCCCTCTCCTTGGTCTATACCCAAAGGACTTAAAGACAGCATATGACAGGGACACAGCCACATCGATGTTTTATAGCGGCACAATTCACAATAGCTAAACTGTGGAGCCAACCTAGATGCCCTTCAGTAGAAGAATGGATAAAAAAGTGGCATATATATACACAATGGAATTTTACTCAGGAAAAAAAGTTTAAAATCATGGCATTTGCAGATAAATAGATAGCCTTGGAGAAGATAATGCTAAGGAAGTTAGCCAATCCTCCCCCCAAAATGCTGAATGTTTTCTCTGATATAAAGAGGCCGATTCGTAGTAGGGTAGGGAGAGGGAGCATGGGAGGAATAGCCGAACTCTAGATAGGTCAGAGGAGTGGGAGGGGAAAGGAGGGGGTAGGGGGTTAGCAAGGATGGTGGAACGTGATAGACATCATTATCCAAAGTACATGTATGAAGACATGAATTGGTGTGAACATACTTTATATACAACCAGAGAAATAAAAAATTGTGCTGTATATGTGTAACAAGAACCGTAATGTATTCCACTGTCATTAAAAAAAAATAAAAATACAAAACCTGGATAGTACATGTAACAGTATTAGCTATTACATATTAAAACAAAAACTAAAAAATTGTAACAAGAACCATAAGAAAAATGTTCTGATAATCCATATTATATCTACAGCTACATTTTTAAATATATATATTTTTAGTTGTAGATGGACATAATATCTTTATTTTTATGTGGTGCTGAGGATTGAACCCAGGGCCTCACATGTGTAAGGCAGGTGCTCTACTACTGAGCCCCAGCCTGTACAGATACATTTCTTACTGTAAGAATATAAAATGTAAAGTTCAAGTTTTTACACACAATAGCTAATCTTTTTCATATCACTTCAGATAACCTGCCTGGTCTATGTAAGGTAAAAGTTCTAAACAACCCCTAAGGTTTTAATGTCTGTCATATCAGTCTTCTTACTTTTTCCCTCAACATAACAGAATTTTGCTCTTCAAGAAAGCATATGGGCAAAACAAGTGCATGTACATAATATTTTCATGCAAGCCCGAGGAAAACAATTCAAAAGAAATTAAAGGCCATCCCTTCAACCTCATTAGACTCTAGGTCATGTTTTGATTTCAGTCTGTATACATTTTTCAATTCATGAAGTAGATTTTTTTCACCAAAATACTTGTTCTATACTGTAATTACAAATTAAATTGCACTTATTGTTAAATACTACGCACTGTGATAAGCTTTGTCCCAGAATCTAGTGAAAAGTAGCAAATAAGACAAAGCTTGCTCTTGTCCATAGAGAGCTTTTCTCTAATGGAAGAAACAAACATTAAATGATTATATAAATATGATAAAATGCTGCCCCAAATGCATATTTGTCCCTTTAAAATTTTATTCATTTTTTTCAAAGGAACTTTATTTTTTAAAGTGTAATAAATTGAATTTGCTGCCTGTAAATAGTGCTTCTTTCATAAGGTGAAAAATAACATTGTTTTCAGAGAGTCTTTTAAAAATCAAAATAAGTGGAAGAAAAATGTCTTCAAGATCTTAAAATGCATAAAGCACTTTTTCAATCCTACCAGTAATGGATAAAAAAAATTTCTCAATCTGTACAACAATTCTGAGGATTTGTCTATTAGCAGTCAGATACAGGATGTTTATAAAGCATCCTGAAATTTCATAATGCACAGAAATAAGACAGATATATGTCAATGCTCTCTAAAATCCTCCAATGACTCCCTATCATTCAGAAAAAAAGTTCTTAGAAAGTCCTATGAAAACCTGTATGATCTACAGCCTGGCTTTACCTCTGACCTCAGCAGCCTCACTTCCCATACTCTACCCCTTGCTTGCTCTATACTCCAGACAACTGTCTGTTTCTCAGGGTCTCATGCCTTTGTAAGAGTCCTTAAACCTGCTGTTCTCTGTGCCTAGAACATTCTTCTTCCAGGTATCTATAAGGCTTATTCTAGTAATTTCCTTTATGTCATTAATAAAATGTCCCTTCTCAATGATGACCTCCTTGGAATATCATCCAGATTTAAACCACATCTCTATTCCCTTTCTGCTTATTATCATTAGTGAAATATACTTTTCACTTGTTTTTCTGTCTCATTACCCACCCCACTTGAATGTAAGGGCAGAGAGGTGAGGGCAGAGATTTTGGTTATCCTATTAATGGTCATATCCCTAATACCTGGAACACAGTAACTGCTTGATCCAACATTGAGGAAATTTATTAATTTGCTGCACAGGACATCACAAATTATTCTTGAACTTTTATAATTTGAACTACACTGGATGCTAGCTGGAATACTGTACAAATCACATTTCAAAACAGTTTGTCTTCTGACCAATCTTCATATAGATGCTAACTCATGTCATTTAAAAATTCAATTATTTTTGCCATTTCATGGAGGTCACTACATGTATTTGTAAAGTCAGTTTTGAGAACTACCTCTAAGGAAAGTGAACGATGTATCTTCAAAAGCTATATTACATACACAAATTAGCTGAATTGAATACTGCTCTGTTCACTTAATGCTTTTGTAGGCATCTGTCATTTAATTTGACTTCCCTTCAATGGAAATAGATGCCTAATTTACATTCAGCTTTGAATGGCACCAACAAAGTCAGACACCTGACATATACAGATAATACTAATGAATATGGAAAGTAATTGTGGTGATGGAGATACCTTTAAGGAGTTCAGAGGGAGGACCAGGGCCTATGATAAGGAGGAATAATGAAAGTTCTCTTTAACTTTCATGCCACATACTGGGGAGTAACAAACTTAAGAAATCAGGCCCTTCTCAGAAAAAGTTCACAAATTTTTCAGGGTAGCAAGGGTGGGAGAGTTGAAAAGAAATTACTCAATTACCGTGGTAGAAAAATTAGAGGTTTGTACCCTCCAAGTAATTGCGTCACCTCTGCAGCATAAAATAGGGGCAGCAAATTTATCCTTATGACCTGTTTTCTAAACCCATTTTTCTCTGGTATCTAGGTGTGTGGCAAGTAGGCTTTTAGTTGTCTTTACTTCTTTCCACGCCTTTATAATAAACCTCCCATTTTCTAAAATGGCTTAATTACCTCTATGCTATTTAAATCTAAAATTGCCCCACAGATCAGCCAAATGCTGTTTAGGATATTTAAACCAACCTGGTAAACCCACACAACAGCACATCAAAGACAACACTGCAGGGCCACTGCAGCACCCAGAAGTCTCCCTTTCACTTCTCTATACCACACCTCAGTTTGGCACACTGAGTCTCTCTTGTGATTCTTTACTTGGTAGCTCCTCATTTATTTATGGATTTACATCAAACTATGTAAAATTTCATATTCATAAGCCATTCGTGGCCATGATTTCCTTCTCTCTCTCTTTTTTTTTAAGAGGATCTGATATACATTTCAGTTTTAGGCTTGCCTTCAGCTGGCTTCCTATCTCACTAGGATGGTAGAATCTTGGCAAGAGCATGGGACTGGTTACACATAAGAAAGTTACAATTAAATCAATAGGTATATCCTATTTTACGTATGCTTACTACATGTATCTGGGTAAGCCTACAATATGAATTTGGAAAAGCTTCTCAGGTGGTTTACATGTTTAACCTGGTTAATAAAAAAAACAAGCAAAAAAAAAAAAAAGTAAAAACAACCCAGAGTAGTAGAGAGTTATTGTAGTAAATGACTGTCATGACTTGAAAGAAAGCACAAACTTGAAAACTATTTATGTAATTCCAAAAATACTGCCATCAAAAATAACAATATAAGGAACTAGTAAATCTCGATTTTTTTCTCTACTTTTCCTACTCATATTGCTATGTCAAAATAATCTACATAGTAAATGATATTCTGGTATGATAATGTGATCTGAAATACAAGGAAAGCTAGAATTTGCTATTTACTTTTCTTCCTGTCAACTAATGTGGTTTAAGATCTCACAGCAGATGTTGCTGTAGTTTATATTTTAATGAATATAGAGATACAATCTTTACCTTTGACATAGTTTAAGTGCTATAGATCAAAATGAATTGATATTTAAATGCTCTTGGTATTCTAGATAAAAGACTTAAAAATACAGAGTATTTCTCTTTATTTACAGATTCTGTTATAGAACTAGTATATGTCAAACTAAGAAAATTCATACAGCACCAGAATTCCCAATCCCAAGGTAGGAGGAATGAGGGAAAAAAGTAACTTCATCTTTCTTAAAGTACTAGTTGTCCTGGATTTGATTAATTTAATACTTTCATATTTTCAGACAAAAAAACTGGCTGGCTGGCTAACATTAAGGATAAAATGAAAGAAACTGGACACTTTGTCTATCTATTGTTGCCCCCAGAAATAATGTTTTAAAAAGTTTATATCATCCACAAAGTTTAAAGTAGATGATCCCACAACTCAGATCTGATACCCATGTTGCCTCTATTCCCACAATACATTTATTTTTAATGGATGTGTGACGAAGAGAATTAGAACTGTATCTTCATCCATGTGAGAAAACAGGTAGCACTGAAGACTTACACTTGGATTATATAATTCCATAATTAGATATCCCTTTTATGGGATTATTTGTCTTCCAGATAATACTAAATATAAACACCATTACCATCATGTATGTACAAACATTAAAATTCCTTCTAAGAGGCCAGCCTCACTCTGATACCAAAACCAGACAAAGACAACTCAAGGGAAGAAAGAAAACTCAGACCAATATCCCTAATGTACAAAGATGCAAAAATCCTTAATGAAATAATGGCAAACCATTCAAAAACACATTAAGACAGTATACCATGATCAAGTGGGTTTTATCCCAGGGAAACAAGGTTGGTTCAACATATGCAAATCAATAAACGAAATTCACCACATAGAGTTAAGGCTAGAAATCACATGATTATAGATGCAGAGAAAGCATTTGTCAAAGTCCAGCACCCATTCATGTTTAAGACACGAGAGCAACTAGGGATACAAGAAACTTACTTCGGTATTCTAAAGGCCATATACAACAAAGCCAAGGCCAACATCATACTGAATGTAGAATAACTGAAAGTATTTCCTCTAAAAACAGGAACAAGACAAGAAAACAAATGTAGAAGGAAATTTGACCCCCCTCTCTCACACTGCACAAAAGTCACCTCAAAGTAGATCAAAGATTTAGGAATTAGAGTAGAAACCCTGCAACTGCTAGAAGAAAATGTAGGCCAGAAACTTCAACACATTGGCACAGTCACTGACTTCCTTAACAAGACTTCAAAAGAATGAGAAATAAAACCAAGAATCAATAATTGGGATGACATTACATTAAAAAGCTTCTGTACAGTAAACACTTAAGATCTACAGAATGAAAGATCCTTGTTATCTGCTCCTCAGAGGATTAATATCAAGAATATATAAAGAACTGAAAAAACCACCAAAAACAAAACATGAACAATCAAATAAAAAAAAAGACATAGTAAATGGGCAAAGTAACTAATGCTTCTCAAAAAAACAAATATAAATGAACAACAAATATATGGAAAAACATTCAACATCTCTAACAATCAGCAAAATGCAAATCAAAACTATACTGAAATTTCAACTCACTCTAGTCAGAATGGCAATTATCAAAAAAACAATAATGCTGGCAAGGATGTAGGGAAAAAGGTACACTCATACATTATTGGTGGGACTGCAAATCAGTACCACTCTGGAAAGCAATATGGAGATTCCTCAAATAACTAGAAATAGAAGCATCATTTGACCCAGCTATCCTACTCCTTGGTATATGTCTAAAAGATCTAAAATCAGCATGCTATAGGGATATCGCCACGCCAATGTTCATAGCAGCATAATTCACAATAGCCAAGTTATGGAAACAGCTTGGACACATGTCAACAAATAGATAAATAAATGTATAAATACACAAAGGAGTTTTACTCAGCCATACAGAAGAATGAAACTATGGCATTTGCTGGTAAATGAGTGGAACTAGAGAATATCATGCTAAGTGAAATAAGTCAGACCCAGAAAGTCAAGGGTCAAATGTTTTCTCTCATATGAAGAAGCTACAGCAAAATAAAGGAGATGAAAAAGCAGGGAGGTGGCGGTCAGATATAAAGATACATGGAAAGTCAATGAAGTAGAAGAGAGACTGATGAGGAGAAAGGAGGAAGGGACATGAAAGGGGGAGGAAATGTAGAATGAATGTGACAAAATCACACTATATGTATTTATAAATATACCACAGTTAATTTCACTTTATGTCTATAAAACACTAAATTAAAAAATAAACTATAAATAAATAGAAGAAGGACTCGTGGAAGAAAGGCATCAGAGGGAGGGAGAAGGGACAGGAAATGTGAAATCCTTGAGACTGAATTGGAGCAAATTAAATTCCATGCTTTGGCTAATTATGTTAAATTCCAATATTATGCATAATTATAATGCACTAATAAAATTAAAAAAAATGTCCACTGTTCATGTGAGGAAGGTATATTAAAGTGTAATGAGCTTTTTTTTTTCTAACCACGTTTCACTGGTTCTATCACTTCAGCAGATAGGGTCTTTAAAGTCTCTGAGGAAGGAAGTATATGGCTTTTATTTCTTTATAAGAGAGAAACATAGGTTAATCTATAAGAAGAATTCTCTAGAGACAGTAAAAGTTATTTCTTAAAAAAAAAAAGCTAAGGCAGGAATATGCCCAAAAGACAAACATGCCTAATTCATAAACTCAATAGGTGTAATCTGACACATTTACTGCAGTGTGCTTTAGTCAGTGAGGTTTGGTAACAGTAATATGATCTCAGATTGAATTTTCATCATCTTCCAATTTGGACAACATGCTGGTGAAAATCTTACAAGATATTCATTATGACGAATTCTAGTGACCAGAGATTAGTTTATCATTTATTTTTTCTCTTTCAAGTTGGCTTTTCTTATTTGGAAAAGTTATAAATTTGCTGAATTCAAAAGATGATGAATGTTTATTTGACACTGGGAGATTACATGAAAAAATAATCTTGCAAATGAAGTCAAAATCATGATAAATACGCAAACCAAAGAAAGAAGAAATTTTGATGAAATCCATAGACCTTAAACTCATTTCACTATATGTGCATATAAATACACAGTGATATATCCCTAAAGTGAAACTGTACCTTACTTAGGAACAGGAATATGCCTTATACCTCTTTTGTATAGTCTACTATGCTGAACACATGGTAGGTGCTCAAAAATTTGCTTAATTGAATTTAAGACCACATAGCAAATTAATTAGCTACCTTATACTAATCCTTAATTATATACCAACTACTGAAATTCTGTTTATTCTGAGTTAAATATAAAACCATTCATGATAATATAAAGATATTACCTATAAGGATAGCCGTGGTACTTGGAACGAAATATTGAAAGTAGAAAACTGAAGAAGAAGACCACCAGGCCTAATCCCACTAGGCAAATTACTAGAAAAAGAGAGAAAATGCCATTAGAGTCTAAACACATGCAATGACAACCCAAATGTTCATATTTTTAAAATGCATCCAATTTACAGAATACTTACATTTAATAGTTCATGGCACACACAGGTACAACAAACCAGATAATCCACAATACAATGTATTCATTATTTTCCACATTCTTCTCAATGAAAATCTACTATTTGGGGTATGAAAACAACAAAATGGACTTATCTAAGTCTTCTGGTGGTTTTCTTCTTTTAACAGAGTTCCTACAAGTACTAAAATGCCCCAAAGGGATCAAAACAAAACAAAATATAACAAACCACAAACAAGATTATCAGCCCCTGCATTTTGAAGTATTGGTTGTAACAGCAGGAACATTTGCATTATTAGAAATGCTAAATTTTATTCTTTTCAGATGCCATGCAGTATTCACAAAGAAATATAATTTTAAGTTACTGGTTAGATTTTTGCCTCAGTATAAAAGCATGTTACTAAAAAATAGTTCATTTTAGCCTATATAAAGCTAGAAATAAAAGTTGGGAGAGTAAGAAATAAGGTCTCAGAGCGAAAGGGAGAACCACCCTCCTTCCCAAAGCAGGTAATAATGTCTGGGTATTTCAGTATGTTTTACAGAGAAACAAAAGGCATATGTTATGGTACTACGTGCTATGGTCCGTTTTTTTCTATATTACTCTGTACCAGAAAAGCTGACAATACTTTCTTATTTTTTTCATTTCCTTTCTATTATGGTTGGGAAGATTTTACTCAAAAGTAAATGATTGATAAAATCTATTATGTTTATTTTGCATGTACATTTTTGATATTAAAGAAGATTCATTGTTACTAGTAAAATATATCTAAACATGCTTATCAAATTTAAATGCTTAAAAGTCTAAGCCAATTAAATGTAGGTATGTTTAGAATGAAACAAAACAAGTAAATTAAATTCTATCTAAATCTGTTTTATACAATGAGAAATTGTTTTTTCTTAAAATTAGAATTATAGAATTTCTATAAAATCAGAAATTAATGTGTTTTTTTAATACTCAATAAGAAGTATCTAGACATATTTAAGAAAAAAAACACAGGGAATTTATAAAATATCTGAAATAACTGTCAAAGAAAGGAAGACAGGAGAAAAGAGATTAAAAACACCAAGGAAGAAGAAGAAAGGAAAATTAAATGGACATATATGCTTCTATAACAATGAAATATGATTTTTAAATTTTTTCCTGGCATATAAATGAATCCAGGTTTAATCTCAATCTTGAAAATCAGTGAGTAGATAAGGTACAGCATTGCCGAAATATGGTCTACTCTGCCAGTTTTCATTCAACTCTGCATGAATATCTAAGTTTGGAGTACAAATTATAAAACATAAGCATTTAATTGTATCCAATTGTAGCCTCAGTGACCTCTCATTTTAGACAACACGTGATGCAATTGAACTTGAAATGAATATTAGCAGAAAATAAAGTAAAAAAAAAGGTTCCCAAATACTACAAATGAAAAATGTGCTTTCAAAAAATCATACAATAGCCAAGTAAGACAGACACCAGACCCTAAGACATAACATATGAAAAACCACTTACATCAATCTTACTAATCTTAGAATTAATTACACAATGCTTTACTTTATACTTTTCCAAATTAAGATATTTTACCAAACACTTCTTTTCCTTTATGTCCCCTTTTTAATTTTTTCAGAAGAGGGATAAAGCATTCTTTGTTATGCCCTGTTGTTAGCTAGTCTCGTAGGTTGTGCTCAAATGAGTGATGAGGCTCAAAATATGTGATCAAGTAAAACAGTTTATTTACTTAATATTAGGCAGTGGAACAAAATAATGCGACTCAAGTGTTTGTGCATGGGGAAATCAGAAGAACTGAGCATAGTGCAGAATAATAAATGAACCATGACAAATCATGAGATAACAACACACCTGTAAGAAGAAAATGCCATGATGACATGGAAGCATTTTGAACTGGACAATATTAATAATCATAGCAGTTATGCAATATCAAAGTAAGAAATCACATCTGAATCCAAAAGCAGTAATTTAAAAATATACTTTCCAATTCATTCACGTGCACAATGCACTCTCACTTACACACATGTATCCATGTGCACACAAGAATACAAAACTTGGAGGTAATTGGGAGGAGTCATGATAGAAACATCTATCAAGAGGGAATTTGGAAGTAGTGGTTTTATAAACTCTACTGTTTCATGCATATTGTGAGATTAAAAACTTTATATATTTCTTATTACTATTACTTACCTTGATATGACAGGACATAAGATAAATATATCATCACATTAAGAGTATGTCCTCATAAGCGTGATTGATCAATCCCAAGAACACGACCTTGTTTATTCAAAAGATACATCATTTTACGATCCTCAACAATGTTTAAAGAAGCAAAGTAATTCCCTCATTTCTCCTGTAGTTTCTTTACAACAGTGTGTAGAATGTACCAAGGGAAAACAGAGGTGAATTTTGACTGTACATTACACATCCAAACATTTCAATACTTAACACTTTCAAGTATTAAAAAAATCGCTGATTCTTTTATATATATATATATATATATATATATATATATATACACATTTATATGTGTTAAAAATCTCAAAGAAAGTACCTAGATTTTTATTTTAAATATCTTAAAAAATTATTAATATTTTTCAGATACCTATGCTTTTAAACAGAAACTCTGGGTCTTAAAAAGTGTTCACAAATACAAAATGTATTGGCAAAAATTTAATTATAGTTTTGTGGAGGTATAATCATAAAATCATGTATGGACTTAATTATAAAAAGGCTTATGGGAGAAAACATTGACTCTAAGGCCTCTTTTCTTTGCTAATCTATGTTTTTCCAGGAAAAATATATTTCCTATGCATTATTTTTTACCTACCAAAATTTGTTACCTTATAAAACTATTTGTTTTTCTACAACCCTCTGAGAAGAATCATTTCATCAAAAGGATAAAACAGTTAATTTATTTAAAATCATAAAGCTGGAACTTGATAGAGCTGTATATGTTGGTATATCAATGGAAAAGCAAAGCCCCAGGAAAAGAAAGTAACAGAAGATGACCTCCTTTTAAAAAGGTTGATAAAAGAAGATCTGAAGGAAATTGGAAGGAAAGAATGATATTTAAGTATAAAACCTATGCAGAAGCACCCCTCAATCCAAGTCAGGTTTCTAATGCTCCTTGATTATCCCGGCATAAGGAACATATTATGTGCCAATAAAATCTCTGAAGATGCTACTCAGAAATTCTTTTTCTATCTCTGTAGTCTGGATGTTATTACAAAGACAATGGTTCAGCAGAAATGGATCAAGGCATCCCTGACAAGGGTGATGGCATCTCTCTTTTATATATAATTCCAAAGAGTATCACCCAAATCCCATTTTGGAAGAAATAACATTTTCAAGTATATTCACACAAACATCCAAGAAACAAAAAAATCTCAACCTTCAAATTATACTACTTCTTTAGAAGTTTGCTTATAAAGAAATTTTTCTATACTTCCCATTTGCTTTAAAAAAATCTTCCAGCTAAAAACAAAATTAAAAAAGTACCAATAGAGACTTACTCCGTCTTTTTCCAACATCTCCTTTGGAAGTTGCTGCTTCATTTAGAAGAACCATTCCCATGGTGATAGCAGCATCTGTAGTAGTTGTCAAGGAGACAGTAGAAATAGATGCCAATAAAATCTATAAATTTTTCTGGAACTGAATACAGTGTTCCAGAATGGTTAAATTACAGATGCAAACACAGGTAAATGCAACTCATATTTATATTACATAAAATGACCATTATTTATTTATGTCTTAAGTTTTAATACTTTTTTTTTTTTAATTTTTTATTGTGGGTTGTTCAAAACATTACAAATTTCTTGACATATCATATTCCACACTTTGATTCAAGTGGGTTATGAACTCCCACCTTCACCCCATACACAGATTGCAGAATCACATCAGTTACACATAAGTTTTAATACTTATAACTAGAGTTCTTTAATCTGCTAGATTTTGAGAGTTTAATTCTAAATACTCTTTAAATTCAGAACTTTCATAACACTTTAAGAAATTTCAAAACCAGTTCTAACATTTCATGTTGTTATACATAAAATTGTGTTACTTTCTGTTTTAGTCAGCTTTTTTCACAGCTCTGACTAAAGGTTCTAACCAGAACAACTATAGAGTAGGAAAAATTTATTTGAGGGTTCATGGTTTCAGAGGTCTTAGTCCACAGAAGGCAGGCTCCATTCCTTAGGGCCCAACATGGCAGGATAGGGTGGTAGAGGAAAGCAGCTCACACTTTGGTGACCAGGAGGCAGACAGAGAATTCTCCACTTGCCAGATACAAATACATATCCCAAAGAATGCCCCAATTCCTACCTCCTCCATCCACACCCTTCTATTCAGTTAATCCCTACCAAGGAATTAATTCACTGATTGGATTAAGACTGTTACAACCCAATCATTTCTCCTCTTTGCATTGTCTCTCACTTGAGCTTTTGGGGATACCTCACATCTAAACCATACCACTTGAAGACAGTGACAAAATTCATTGAATTCCTAGAAAATGAGAATGTATTAAAGTTGGCTTTTTTCCTTTTCACAGTGCGTGTCTCTGTGTTTAATTGCTTTTTTATGCTTGAATTTTAAATGTGTTGTTTCAAAGATTTTGTTTAGTTAGATAAATACTTAAGTCAGATATCATTTCACTTAGAAAATTTGAGGATTCAGTAAAAAAAAAAAACTTACAAAATCAAAAAAGCACATTATAATAAAACAATTTAACAAATTTAGCAGGTCCTACAGCTAGTCAGTTAATTGCCATTTTAAAACTGAAACTGAGAACACAAAATATCTTCTTTACTTTTTGTCTACTTTCAAATCATGGGTTTATTCATGCCATGTTGAAAGATGTAAGGTATTAAGAAAATCATGGGAGCACTTCAACTAAGAACATTCTTCTTCATGTTATTACAACATTTTTGACATTGTCTACTGTTAAGATTTAGAACCCACCAATTCTGGAAATGTATTTATTATGTATTCTGGTTAAAAAAACAAAGGAAAAAATAAAGTAATTCTAGCCCAGAAATTCCTCCATTTTCTTTGATTTTTTTTTCTTATTTCTAGCTATATGTGTACAAATAGTATCAATAAGTCTCTAAGACACAGCAGCAGTAGAGAGGCAGGATGCCTCTTCCACAATAGCAAAACCTGGAAGGATATCACTGGGTTATATCTATACAATTAAGTAGAGGTCAGAGAAAGTTCTACAGGTAAATGTTTCTACACTGAGTCAGTTTTTATAACCACATTATTGAATTTGATTATTAATAAATTATTTGCATTTGACTCTGTTTTCATGACCGTATTAACCAACTTCTGCATAATAAATACCTGACTCCACAAGTTACGCATTTTTGCTTACAAAGAGCTCTCTATACAGAAGGTTTTCAAACTATTCTATTTATAGTATTGGAACCCTTTCTGGGGGGAAAAAACAAAAACAAAAAAAACAAGCAAAACCTGTTTGGAAGCTTAGGTATACCAGAGAAAAACACCTGACCAGCACTATGAAGTTCTGCCCTGTCCCCCACCCCACACCCTTCAAATGCTACCACTAAACCTTAAGAGACCATGATACAGTTTTTAAACCACTGAAATTTAGATTTTACTGAATTTCAATCATGTTGCAAAGGATATGGTTGATAGAATGACTGTTTTGTAGTACCAGTACAAGTCTGCAGACCTTAAGGACTCATTATTTTATAGTGTTTTGGACGATGTACCTGTATAAATTTTCCTAATCATAGCACATTGTAAATAATGACAGAAAAAAAGAACTAAAGATCTGTATCACTAAACATGTTCATATGTAGAGAATGTCTACTGCTTAACGCAGATGTTTGGTGCAGAAAGATGGGACCAATGTGGATCCTATTACGATTCGCCTTTAATCTTCTTTTTCTCTTTTATATTCTTATATAAATTTGAATACACACATTATAGATATTTGATCTACTGATAATTCATCTAGAATTCTAGAACATTTTAGCCATAACAAACATCTTGGTAAATATTTAAAACATAAATGGCATTAAAAATAAGACCTATTCATTTAATGACTCTAGGTACTTTCCCCAATTCCAATAATAAAATTGGCGGGGGGGGGGGGG